>NC_042980.1:17156564-17481009 GCF_901001165.1 Salmo trutta
CAGAAATGTTTTGGTACCCTTCCCCAGATTTGTGCCTCAACACAATCCTGTCTCTGAGCTCAACAGACAATTCCTTCAACCCCATGGCTTGGTTTGTGCTCTGACATGCACTGTCAACTGTGGGACCTTTATATAGACAGGTGTGTACCTTTCCAAATCATGTCCAATCAATTGAATTTACCACAGGTGGATTATAATCAATTTGTAGAAACATCTCACGGATGATCATCTCACGGATGCACCTGAGCTCAATTTTGAGTCTCATAGCAAAGGGTCTGAATACTTATGTAAATAAGGTATTTCTGTTTTTTATTTGTAACAAATTTGCAAACTTTTCTAAAAACCTGTTTTTCGCTTTGTCTTTATGGGGTAGATTGCGTGTGTGTAGATTGCTGAGGGATTTACTTAATTCAGTACATTTTAGAATAAGGGTGTAACATAACAAAATTTGGAAAAAGTCAACGGGTCTGAATACTTTCCGAAGACACTGTAACTGCGGGGACATCGGGTTGTGAGCCAACCTGCGCATCACTACCCTGTAACGCTGACATTTTACCATGGATGGCAATGTATTGAGAAAAACGTCCGCTACTGTGACATTTTACCTTTTGCAAAAAACGTGACAGGATGACATTTTCCTATGATATCATGTATACAAGAAGTTGAATATTGTAATGAATTTGGAAATAAACTTTGTAAGTACTTGAAAATACTCAAATACACTTACTCAAATACATTACGTTGCATTAACTCAGGTATTTGACAATTGTATTTTAAATAAGTATTTTTTTTAAATACATTCAAATACAATTTGGTCGACTATTTGGTATTGTTTTGGGCTGTGTATTTGAAAATAATGAAACACACAGAAAAAAACATTCAAATATGTAATACTCAAAAACATGTATTTGAACACAGGTCTGGTTTTGTGAACTCAGAAGAGATAAGCACAGGTCCAATTGAATGGATTCTCTCCTCTTATAAGCTTTACTCATAATCTTTACTATCACTATCAGACTATCTGTGTGTAAAACCACAAACATTCTCTGCAGTAATAAAATGGGTTTCTCATTGTCTGCCTGCTTCACTAGAATACAATAGCCTTTTATAATCTGAGTCCCCATAGGCAGAACCACTGATTCCAGCCCATACTGTGGGTCAGCTAGGCTAGGGGCTGTTGGCCTGGCCCTCACCGGTGGAGACCTCTTCTTTCTGCTGGGCTGATGTGTGATGGGTCAGGCGCAGCCGGCTGTTGCTTATCTGCAGCTCCAGTCTCTGGGGCTCCAGGGACAGCTGGGTGGAGAGCAGTAGCCCATCTGGGTTCCATGTTCTGAACTGGAAACGCACCGTGAAGCCTCCTGAAGCAGACGGCGTGGCCGGGAGCGACAGGAAGCTGCTGCTGGAGCTCAGGAAAGTGGTGGACACCAGCTGGGGCTGCGAGCACGAGAAGGTCACGTTGCCCTGGTGACACCACATGGAACACACAGTCTTACAGTCACCTTGCCCCGATCAAGATCAACTTTCAACATTTAGGGGTTAATTAAAAATCCTTACTGGCCCCCTTCTAGAAAGAGAGAAAGAAAATGGAGGGTATAGTACGAGACCAAAAAAAAAGAGAGAGAGAGAGAACAATAGAGAGAACAGTGGAATGAGATAAAATCAACTCTGCAGGGAGCTGGGTTACATGCCACTGCCAACCCCACTATGACTCCTAGGGACAGGAAGAGCCAGTACAGAGGACATGAGTTCCTGTACACAGGAAAAGGTCAGAGCAGTGTGGGGATGAACACATCATCGATCCTGGTGACATGGAGTGGCAGCGACATGGAGCACGTTAACTAAACCCTCCACAGGGACTCTTCCATCAAATCAACCAAACTTGATTTCAGTATCCTTCTATTTCAATAGGCTGACACTAACTCACAGTGAATCATTTATAACTTATTTATGCTAATGCTATTTCAGTGTTAGCGGATTTGTTGTTAAAGGTTGGGTGACACCGGTTGTGTATCACACCTCTTGTGTTTGGGGCTGTAAGACCACTGAGACAGAAGGTTTCTCAAGGTTAATATCCATTAAGATGTATCATTTAGGGGCTGCACAAGGCCCTGACATCTCCGAGAGGACTACCTTAAATTATGCAATTTACCTCGGGCTACAGGAGGTAATAATACCTCTATATTGAATGGATCACTGAATACAGCTCCTGCTCCAACTCATCACTGAGCCCTGATCTCTTTCCAAAATAAGAACAAGAGAAGAAAATAGAAGACTATTCTCTCAGCTCTAAGTGGTTCTTGCCATGCACCCTGTATTCCCATGGATACCTATCCGCAGTCTGTAATTTGTTATGCAACAACTGTTATGGTTCACTAGTTCTCTAAGGTTAGGTGTTGTTAACCTCCACTTCTAACACAATGGAGCATTATCACTTACATAAGTTAATATATTGGTAATTCAGAGCAAAATAAACGTGGCCCTGGCCTACAGTTTATGCATTAAAAATGAGTAGCTGAAAAGCTTTTACCACACTGTAGATCTGAGGCTTGCGTCGCTTGGCTAGGTCAATGATGTTGATCCCGTTGTAGTAGAGGTTCTCGATGCAGCCATGGAAGTTCTTCCTCAGGAAGGTACCAGGCTTACCTGGTAGTGGGATGCCCCCGAAGCTGAGCTTTGATGAGGAAAGAAGGGGAAATATGTAAAGAGATAGAAGAAAAGTCCTACGAAAGTATAGTGTCAGGTTGAAACGAGATGTCAGATTCTAACGAGATAGACCAAGTATTATTTTTATTCTCACCCTGGTATTGGGTTAATGTGTTTTTCTGACTGGATGCTGGTGGTGTAATCTACTCAGACCTACTGTAAGGAAATATTATGGATGTTTGGATAGACACACCTCATAGTCCACCTCCAGAGAGTCTCCTTCCCCCTTGGTCCTGAAGTGTTGCGTGTGGGTGTCCACGGTGAGGTTGACCTGCTTGTTGAAGCGCTCGATGAGGACAGAGTGCCAGTGCTGGTCATCCAGAAGACTGCCCAGAGTTACCGCAACACGACCACTGCTGAACCGCAGCCGGGTGTCATCTGAAGACAAAAAAACAAATTGATAATAGAAGCATGGCCTTTTTAGGATTTAGGACTGGTCGGACACCACAGTGTGCGAACAGAGGCAGCTGTTGTCTGTGTGTTTGTTCCTTTTTTCCGAGTTGTCAAAGCAAGCAGACCAGAAACTGGCTATTCTTTATTTGACTGATGTCGCTGGCAAGATAACTGCTGTTTGGCTCAACGGAAAAATATATATATTTATTCCCCCAGTGCTGAGTTAGTAGTGTAACTGACATGTAATGTTATCCAATGCATTACATGTTTCATCCCCTCTCAATGGAAGTGCTGTCTGAAGTGAATGAACTAGCTAGCTAGCTATTAGCTACCAAAGCCAGTTCAGCTACAGTATCTGTCAGGTAGCAGTTGATTTAACAGTTCTTGTGTGTATGGGAATGTTTTGTAGCCTTTGTTTAAATCTTGAGTTGATGGGAAGGCTACAGTCTGGGATCTGGGAATAATTTTCATTTCAATTATTGAACCATTGACTCTATTCTTGGATAATATAATGTATAAATGTACAGCAAGGTACTTCTTTGTCATGCCTAATCTGAGCAGGATCAGATGGCGACAGGGGTCTCAGCAGGATCAGGCAACCAGGGAAGAGCAGTCTGTGATGGCGTGGAGGTGAACATTTGCAGATGCAATACTTTGTCTGTGCAGTAAACACTGGACAAGCCAGAAGCTTCAAAGATTTAAACAATTTTAAGACAGTCTGACAAACCTCTAAAGATGAGTTCCAAACTGTATTATGGGCTGATATAGAGACCACATAAATTACTGTAGTTTAATACCATCCATAGAACGTATTATATACCAGTAAACATGAATATAATGCACACAGAAATGTAATTCCACTGCTGAAGGTGTAAAACACAAAAGGGGGCATATTTGCTTATGTTACGCTCTTGTGAAGGCTGGCTGAATTCTGGAGTATGTGCTTTTATCTCAGCATGTCTACAGATTCTCCCTTCTCCCTGTTTTTGTTTGCTTGGAAATGTTGATACTGAAGTCTGTTGAAACTGTGTAACCTAGCATTTATAGCGGCTAAGAAATGCATTGCTGTCACATCCTGACCAGTAAGGGGTCATTTTTGTTATGATAGTTGGTCAGGGCGTGGCAGGGGGTGTTTGTGTTGTGTTTTTTGGGTTGATCTATGTTATTCTATTTCTATGTTTAAATATCTTGTTTTTCTGTTTCTATGTTGGAATTGTTTGGGGTTGGTCTCTAATTGGAGGCAGCTGAATCTCATTGCCTCTGATTAGAGATCATATTTATGTAGGGATTTTCACATTGTGTTTTGTGGGTGGTTAATTTCTGTTTATGTATTACTTACCTGACAGAACTGTTTGGGCTGTCAGTTTCTGTTTCTTTGTTTCAGTGTTCAGATCAAATAAACACATGATGAGCACTAACCACGCAGCGCCTTGGTCTATTCCATTTGACAGCCGTTACAATTGCCATTAACTGGAAGGTTGATTATCATTCCACAAAGTCACAATGGATGGCAGAAATGTGAAGTTATATATCACTCGAATTGATTTATTACATGACTAAAGGTATACTGTGCAACTTTCATAAGGTCTGGATGCCTTATATGGAATAATGTGTGACAAAAAGGAATCTGTATTGAAAACATGCCCACGTCAGGGGAGATAATTATTTAAGAAATCCCTAGCTGCTGGGCTGCTCAGTCCTGGCCCTGGGGGTCTGCCATACTGTTGGTTGTCACTCTGGCCTTAGACAAACACACCTAAAACCAATAATGAATGTTTCACTAAAACCCTAAAGCTGAGCGGGGTGTGTTGGATTTGGGCGCTGCAGGGCAGTGGACCCCTAGGGGCAGGACGGGACAATCCAGCTATATTGTGCAAGTAAAAACAGCTCTACAGTACTATTAGGCCTGTGATATGAATTACAGTGTCCTCCATATTTATAGGACAGTGAAGAATGTTTTCTTCTTTTGGCTCCATACTCCAAAGGTTTGGATTTGAAATCAAACAATGACTATGAAGTTAAAGTGCAAACAGTCAGCTTTAATTTGAGGGTATTTTCATACATAGAATGTAAAAAATGAGCAAACCCTGCCCACCTGGGGCACTGGGTCAAGCAAAATGAACTCGCCCAATGGAACCTCTTCCCCAGATAAGACGTGTGGCTAGTACTTACCCTTGCTCAGAAAATAGCTGCTGTAGTGAAAATGGGCTTCCATAAAGTTGTTCAACAATCTTGAGCAGATGGCCAGGATATGGATTACATCCGACTACTTTCTACTTGGTCTGTCAACCGTCAAACCAGAGACAGGTGTGTTGTTGGTAAGTAGCTCAATTTGGCTTATAGCTATGTCATTACTTGACAGGCTATGCTGCAATGAAACTAGGCTATTATGCTGTGATGTAACTAGCTAAATAAATAGCCTCTACCTGACGTGTAATGTAAGAGGAAGATTTGCATAGCTAACGTTGCACCTGAAGACAGGTCTGAAGAATGGCGCTGAAAAGTATAGTGGCCGTTTTATGGGCTCCTGACCAATTCTGCCATTATGTGTGTTTTTTTGTACATAATGTTTCTGCCATTTCCTATGACGAAAAGAGCGTCTGGACATCAGAACAGCCATCACTACTCTAAATTTGAATGAAGATCTCTACTTCAAAGGGTTGGCGGCGCAGGACATACTGATCACTCCGGACCAGGCCCTAATACCCGACAATCGGAAGAGAAATAGACAGCAATATAGAGGCCGACATGCGGGCACCCTGATGAAACTACCCTCTCTTCTATTGGCACATTTACAATCACTGGAGAACAAACTGGACAAGCTTCGTTCGAGACTACCCTATCAATGGGACCTGAAGAAATGTATTATCCTATGTTTCTCAGAAATTTGGCTGAACAAGGATATGGATAATATAAAACTAGCTGGTTTTTCTACGTATCGGCGGCAGGAAAGAACGGCAGTGTCGGGTAAGCTCAAGGGGGGTGGTGTATGTCTCTTTGTTAACAACAGCTGGTGCGCAATCTTTAATAGTAAGGAAGTCTCTTGGTTCTGTTCGCCTGATAGAATATCTCATGATAAGCTGTAAACCATACTTTTTAACAAAAGTTTTCATCTATATTTTTCGTAGCTTTCTATTACCAGTTATCTACCACCACAAACCGATAAGGGCACTAAGAACCATCAAACAGACAAAGCGACAATACAGAACTATGATCGAATCCTAATACACCGGCTCTGACACTCATGGATGTGGCAGGGCTTACAAACTATCACAGATTACGAAGGGAAACCCAGGTGCGAGCTGCCCAGTGACGCGAGCCTACAAAACGAGCAAAATACCTTCTATGTTCGCTTCGAGGCAAGCAACATTGAACCATGTGTGAGAGCACCAGCTCTTCCGGATGACTGTCTGATCACACTCTCCGTAACCGATGTGAACAAGACCTTTAACAATAGAAACGCTAAAAAAGTCATTTTGATTGCTGTTTTTTTATTATTATTACTCTGCCATTCTTTTGTTGTCATGCTCCCCTCTGTCCTTGACTTTTCCTAAATAAGTCTATATAACACACTGTTGATGTTAGAATGTTAATATCACCAACAGAACTTGAGATATAACCAGTTTAAGGAGGGTCATTTTTTTATGGTTTTCCCCTTTGGTCCCTCCATCTCCCAAGGGCCTGCTCCGCTCCTTCTTCCGACAGTTGAAAGTGCAGTACCCAGCCGACAATCACCCCGATAACTGCCTTGAAACTGAACTTAAACTATACCGAAACTATTTTCACACATTGAGCAACGGATTAAGTAAATGAATTTTTAATTTTCTTATTTCACCTTTTTAACCAGGTAGGCCAGTTGAGAACAAGTTCTCATTTACAACTGCGACCTGGCCAAGACAGAGCAAAGCAGTGCGACACAAACACAGAGTTACACATTGGATAAACAAACGTACAGTCAATAACACAACAGAAAAGTCTATATACAGTGTGTGAAAATGTAGTAATATTAGGGAGGTAAGGCAATACATAGGCCATAGTGGCGAATAATTACAATTTAGCAATTAAACACTGGAGTGATGGATGTGCAGAAGGTGAATGTGCAAGTGGAGATACTGGGGTGCAAAGGAGCAAAACAAAAAAACAATATGGGGATGAAGTAGTTGGGTGGTGTCATAGGCATCGATGAACGGTGATCAAAATGCAGCGGGTATAGTGCTCATCTTCCTTCTTTATTGAAAGCACACTCAAAACAAAATAAACAGCCGATGAAACAGTTCCATAAGGCACACAGGCTATACAGAAAATAACCACCCACAAAAACACAGGAAAAACATGCTGCCTAAGTATGGCTTCCAATCAGAGACAACGAAAGACACCTGCCTCTGATTGGAAGCCATACTTGGCCACACATAGAAAAAGAAACATAGAAATAGAAAACTAGAACCAAAATCCCAAAACCCCAAAACACACAAAACAAACACCCCCTGCCACGCCCTGACCATACTACAATTACAAATGACCCCTTTACTGGTCAGGACGTGACAGGTGGGCTATTTACAGATGGGCTATGCACAGGTGCAATGATCAGTAAGCTGCTCTGACAGCTGATGTTTAAAGTTAGTGAGGGAGATATAAGTCTCCAGCTTCAGTGATTTTTGCAATTCGTTCCCGTCATTGACAGCAGAGAACTGGAAGGAAAGGCAGCCAAATGAGGAGTTGGCTTTGGGGGTGACCAGTGAAAGTAAAGTATGATGTGGAGAAAGGAGAGAATGGATGAGTTGATGAGTGAGGGGAAGCAAACGATGTATAATTATGTAATCACCAATTGTGAATGAAGAACAGGTTGGGCTAATCTATTGCATTGATCTATTACTTTATTTATAATCTTAAAATGGTCAGTGGTGTGTATTCATGGATGCCAAGGTATGATATGATCCTTAACTAGCCTCTCAAAGCACTTCATGATGATTGTAGTGAGTGCTATGGGGCGATAGTCATTTAGTTCAGGTACCTTCGCTTTCTTGGGTACATGAACAATGGTGGACATCTTGAAGCAAGTGGCGACAGCAGACTGGGATAGGTAGAGATTGAATTTGTCCGTAAACACTGCAGCCAGCTGGTCTGCGCATGCTCTCAGGACGCGGCCAGGGATGCCGTCTGGGCAGGCGGGTTAACACACTTAAATGTCTTACTCACGTTGGCCACAAAGAACGAGAGCTGACAGTACTTGGGAGAGGCCCGCGTCGGCGGCACTGTTATCCTCAAAGTGGGCGAAGAAGGTGTTTAGCTTGTCCGGGAGCAGGACGTCTGTGTTCGCGACGTGGCTGATTTTCCCTTTAAAATATGGGATTGTCTGGAGTCTCATGTCTGAGCCATTAAATTGCGACTCCACTTAGTCTCTGTACTGACATTTTGCCTGTTTGATTGCCTTACGGAGGGCATAACTAGACTGTTTGTAGTTGACCATATTTCCAGTCACCTTGCCGTGGTTAAATGCGGTGGTTCTGTAATATCTGCTTCCAACTCACACCCTCAAATACGTAGATCCCCTGAACTTTCCAGCCCACTTTCCAGCTCCCACTCTCAAACACCTAGATCCCCTGAATGCAGCTCACTCTCCAGATCTCAATCACCTGAATTCTAATCACCTGTTCACACACCTGTATATCATTATCACACACTATTTAATTCAGTTCTTTGCACCCCATCACTGTGAGGTATTGTTTGTTTTGTGACACACATCTTTCGGAGCTCTGTCTTTTCCTGTGATTTACTCCTCCCATGTATGATAGTTTTTGCCTGCCTCACTAACGACGCCTTTTGCCTATACCCTGCCTGTACTTAATCCTATCGGATTTCCTGTTATCTACCTATTGCCTGATATCCCAGACTACCTTACTAGCCTTTTCCCTGCCTGTACTGTTGCCCTTTTGGACCTCCTGTGTATGACCTTCTGCCTGCCACTGGACCCAGCTACCTGCTTCCTCCTGTGGTCCCTTACAAATAAACACCTGCTGCGCACTGCGCTTGAAACCAGTTCTCTGTCTCCCATCGTGTTCATCATCGTGTTCAGGTTCACGCTTTCAGTTTTGCGCAAATGCTGCCATCTATCCACGTTTTTTGGTTTTAATAGGTTTTAATTGTCACAGTGGGAACAATATCCCCTATACACTTCCTGGTGAACTCAGTCACTGTGTCAGTGTATACGTCAGTGTTATTTTCAGAGGAAACCCGGAACATATTCCAGCCCGTGTGATTAAAACAGTCTTGAAGCATGGATTCCGATTGGTCAGACCAGCGTTGAACAGACCTTAGCACGGGTACTTCCTGTTTGAGTTTCTGCCTATAGGAAGGGAGGAGCAGAATGGAGTCATGATCTGATTTGCAGATGGGAGGGTGGGGGAGGGCCTTGTAGCCATCGTTTACTTTTAGATGTGTGTATTGTTGTGTATTGTTCGATATTACTGCACTGTTGGAGCTAGGAACACAAGCATTTCGCTATATCCGCAAAATGATCTGCTAAATATGTGTATGCAGCTAGTACAATTTTATTTTATTTTATTTGAAGTGGCTGACTCTCATCGGAGAAATCATCTGAGCGAGGGAAACAGAGCCCCTCTGTCTCAGTATGTGAAGCCCTTGTATCTGATGCTGTCTGTACCAAAAGTGTATAACATGTTGTCACCGTAGTATTTGATTGATTGATGCCAGCAAGCACTTGGTCTCCCTTGATAAAAAATCAAATAATTAGCCAATCAACGTTGAGCTAAGCTCAACTGTGGGTTGTCCTGGAGCAGCAAAACGTCCCCCAAGGGAGGCCAGTGTCACGTCCTGACCAGCAGAGGGAGCAATTGTAGTAGTTTTGGTCAGGACGTGGCAGGGATGTTTATGTTACGTGTGAGTTGGTTGTTGGACACCCAATTGAAGGCAGGTGTGTTGAGTTGCCTTTGATTGGGAGTCCTATATAGTAGTGTGTGTTTTTCCTTGTGGTTGTGGGTAATTGTTCTTGTTACTGTGTTAAATGTGCAAGGACTGTTTTGGTTGTCTGTTTATTGTTTTGTATTGTATAGTGTCCGTTTGATCATTAAATATATGATGAACACTAACTCCGCTGCATTTTGGTCCACTCTCTCTAAAGACAGCCGTTACAGCCAGTTTGAATTTGGCTTCACACCAATCAAATCACTTCCTAAGCAAAACATAATTTTCAGAAAAACGTGTCTCTTCCTGGTCTGCTTATGTTGATGTCCTGCAGTAGCTAGCTTGCTAAATCAGCCCTTTCCTAATCCATGGATGGAGATGGGGATTTGGACTTGTGGTTTTGACTTAATTCTCTGTACAGGCCAATGATTATGAACACAATTCTGATCTAACCATAAATTAATATGTTGTGCCACAGGCCTGAGACGATTAAAGTTTAATATGTGATCGACCGCCTTGATTCAGTCTTCAGGCTCCCAAGTGGCGCAGCGGTCTAAGGCACTGCATCTCAGTGCTAGAGGTGTCACTACAGACCCTGGTTTGATTCCAGGCTGTATCACAACTGGCTGTGATTGGGAGTCCCATAAGGCGGTGCACAATTGGCCCAGTGTTGTTCGGGTTTGATCCGAGCATTCTGTACTAAAGAAGCAGCCAACAAGTGTTCAGCATATGTGGGAACTCCTTTAAGACTGTTGGAAAAGCATTCCGCATTCCTCATGAAGCTGGTTAAGGCCAAGAGTGGGCAAAGCTGTCATCAAGGCAAAGGGTGGCTACTTTTAAGAATCTAAAATATATTTTGTTAAACACTTTTTTGGTTACTACATGATTCCATGTGTTATTTCATAGCTTTGATGTCTTCACTATAATTCTACAATGTAGAATATAGTAAAAATAAAGAAAAATCCTTGAATGAGTAGTTGTGTCCAAACCTTTGATTTGAATTTATTCCGCCACTGTGAGACTGGTGTCTTTTTGTTGTCACGGACTTACTGTATATCACCGTGGCATTTGAACGAATGGGGTATAGAGCAAACAACGCAATTATCACAACAACGGTCATAAAATGTATTTTTTACTGGCTTTGCATGGCTTCCTGAGAGATTTTACCCACGCACCGCTACTGAAAATGGCATAAACCCTATATCAGTCCCAGTGGCGACCCATCATTCATTCTGTTTTGAGCCCCACCTGTCTGGCTAGTTTGGCAGCTCTAAAATGCAGGTGTTTCAGCCTATCTCAGAGCTTCCTGTGGTGGTGGGGCAGCCAGCGGAAAATACGGAGCATAGGGGTTGGTAATGTTCTCTAGTTGCGCCGTGACTGGCTCAGTGTTCTGTCACTCCTGGGGACACTACGTCATTGCAAAATCTACAGGGAGAGCTCGAAAATTCAAGCCACTTGGGTGCTGCCATAGGGTTACATTATAAGTGCCCATCCTAGAAGGCTCAAGGTCATTGCCCACAGATTAAATGACGACAAACCACGTTATATCTACAGTAACTTTGATTGGACTGATCATGTCAACACCATACTTTCAAAATCTTAGCTAGCAAGCTAGCAGTCATCATCATGAATCAAGTCGGCAATCTACTGGCAAATCATGTTCAATTCTTGTCATATGAAGAGAAATTATGAATAGAAGTTAGAGATAAAATGTATTGGTGCTCCTCGGCCATTGGACATAAACATTACACAACAGGTTGGAAATCGCAAATCCAACAATGAGTGGTTTGGAAGGAATCAGTGGCTAACTGCAAACATTGCAAAGCAATCACTAGCCTGCTATTCAGTGGAGTGGATGTGTGGTCCAAGTCTGGGTTTAAGGGTCTCTTTTCCAAGCTTAAAAGGATAAACATTCAACATTGGCCATGCTGTCAATCTCGCATGACTTCTGCCGCTTTCAAAACTGGAAACTGGGAACTGGGAAATCAATATAAAAGATTTTACCGAGTCGCACATAAGGAAATCAGTCAACTGAAATAAATAAAGTAGGCCCTAATCTATGGATTTCACACGACTGGGAATACAGATATACATCTGATAGTCACAGATACTGTACCTTACAAAAAAGGTAGGGGCGTGGATCAGAAAACAAGTAAGTAAGTATCTGGTGTGACCACCATTTTCCTCATGCAGCGCGACACATTTTCTGTGCATAATCAGGCTGTGTTGATCAGGCTGTTGATTGTGGTCTGTGGAATGTTGTCCCACTCTTCTTCAATGGCTGTGCAAAGTTTCTGGATATTGGTGGGAACTGGAACATGCTGCGGTACACGTCGATCCAGAACATCCCAAACATGCTGTGAGCATGCTGTGAGGATGTGGACCATGGAGGAACTGGGACATTTTCAGCTTCCAGGAATTGTGTACAGATCCCTGCGACATGGGGCCGTGCATTATCATGCTGAAACATGAGGTGATGGCGGCAGATAAATGGCACGACAATGGGCCTCAGGATCTCATCACGGTATCTCTGTGCATTCAAATTGCCATCATTAAAATGCACTTGTGTTTGTTGTCAGTAGCTTATAACTGCCCATACCATAACGCCACCGCCACCATGGGGCACTCTGTTCACAACGTTGACATCAGCAAACCACTCGCCCACATGATGCCATACACGTGGTCTGTGGTCGTGAGGCCAGACTGCCAAATGATCTAAAATGACATTGGAGGCGGCTTATGGTAGAGAAATGAACATTAAATTCCATGGCAACATGGCAACATTCCTGCAGTCAGCATGCCAAAAAAATTAGAATAGGCTTTTTGTGCATTTGGAACATATCTGGGATCTTATATTTCAGCTCATGGAACATGCGCCCTACACTTTACATGATCATAATATGTGTAACTACATTTTAAGTAAATACCTGCAGTCAACTTGTGCAATACGTTAGGAGATGAAGCAGATTGTGTTCTTCATTTCACCTACAGTTGAAGTCGGAAGTTTACATACACCTTAGATAAATACATTTAAACTCAGTTTTTCACAATTACTGACATTTAGTCCTAGTAAAAATTCCCTGTCTTAGGTCAGTTAGGATCACCACTTGATTTTAAGAATGTGAAATGTCAGAATAATGGTAGAGAGAATGATTGGTAGAGAGACTTCTTCCAAGATGGCGTAGCAGTCAGACGTCTTTGTCTTCGTCTTGTCGTGTCCCGTGTATATATCTTTTTATATCTTTTTCTTCGCATATATTTTTTAAAATATTTTTCTTAACCTCAACTTCAACATACTCTCCTGCAATCCCAATGGGGTATGGATCTGCTATTTTCTTTACTTTTGAACTGGAACCCCCAACAGAATCTAGCCAGCTAACTAGCTAGTAGTCAGCTAGCCACTACTAGTGGTCATCAGCTAACCTTTAGCCCGGACAAATCTTGCCAGTTTGCACAGTGCGATTCAAACCAGAGCATATCGGACGTATTTTTCTCCATATCTCCGGATTCCTACTGCAAGCCCTGAACCTTTTAACCTGGATCATCGCAGCTAGCTAGCTAGCTATCTGAGTGGCCACTCCTGGCTAACGTCTCTGTCCCGAAGCAAGAACCAATTAGCTTGGAGCTAGCCTTTGCTAGGCCCATCTCCCGGCTAGCCGAAGAGATCTATCAGCCACTCCTTGGGCTACAATACCTATTTTGCCAATTGGCCTGGACCCCTTTTACTGCCGACACGGAACCCCGCCGATCCACCACGACTGGACTACCGACATAATCTGCCCGAGAGGGTTTTTCAAATGGCTCCTCCATTGCAAAATCCCCTGAATGCCCATCTGCTAGCCTGCTAGCCGCGGCCCGCTAGCTGTCTAGAGCATATCGGACTGTTAGCTGAAGAGGCCCATCGGACAATTTCTTTGGCCACTATACCTATTTTGCCAATTGGCCTGGACCCTTTTACCACACGGAGTTCTGCTGATCCATCACGACTGGTCTGCCGACGTAACAGCACAAGGGGGCTACAACAGACTTCTTCCGTCGTGACGTCCCTCTAAGGCCCTTCTGCTAGCTTGCTAGTCCCGGCCCGCTAGCTGTCTGAATCGCCATGTCTCCAGCCCACCGAGCTACTCACTGGACCCCTATGATCACTCGGCTATGCATGCCTCTCTCTCCCTAATGTCAATATGCCTTGTCCATTGCTGTTTTGGTTAGTGATTATTGCCTTATTTCACTGTAGAGCCTCTAGCCCTGCATAATACGCCTTAGCTAACCTCTCCCACACATGCAGTGACCTCACCTGGTTTAAATGATGTTTCTAGAGACAATATCTCTCTCATCGTCACTCAATTCATAGGTTTACCTACACTGTATACACATCCTACCATACCTTTGTCTGTACATTATGCCTTGAATCTATTCTACCGTGCCCAGAAACCTGCTCATTTTACTCTCTGTTCCGAACGTACTAGACGACCAGTTCTTATAGCCTTTAGCCGTACCTTTATCCTACTCCTCCTCTGTCCCTCTGGTGATGTAGAGGTTAATCCAGGCCCTGCAGTGCCTAGCTCCACTCCCATTCCCCAGGCGCTCTCATTTGTTGACTTCTGTAACCATAAAAGCCTTGTGGTTTCATGCATGTTAACATTAGAAGCCTCCTCCCTAAGTTTGTTTTATTTATTCTGCCAAGCCAGATGTCCTAGCCGTGTCTGAATCCTGGCTTAAGAAGACCACCAAAAACCCTGACATTTCCATCCCTAACTATAACATTTTCCGACAAGATAGAACTGTCAAAGGGGGTTGCTATCTGCAGAGATAGCCTGCAGAGTTCTGTCTTACTATCATTTACATTGACATTTTAGTCATTTAGCAGACACTCTTATCCAGAGCGACTTACAGTAGTGAATGCACACATTTCTTTTTTTTTCCGTCCTATCCAGGTCTGTGCCCAAACAATTTGACCTTATAATCCACCTTCTCAGAAACAAGTCTCTCACCATTGCCGCTTGCTATAGACCACCTTCTGCCCCCAGCTGTGCCCCCAGGACACCGTATGTGAATTGATTGCCCCCCATCTATCTTCAGAACTCATGCTGTTAGGTGACCTAAACTGGGACATGCTTAACACCCCGGCCATCCTACAATCTAAGTTTGATGCCCTCAATCTCACAAAAATGATCAATGAACCTACCAGGTGCAACCCCAAATCCGTAAACACGGGCACCGTCATAGATATCATCCTAACCAACCTGCCCTCCAAATACACCTCTGCTGTCTTCAACCAGGATCTCAGCGATCACTGCCTCATTGCCTGTGTCCGTAATGGGTTTGGGGTCTAATGACCACCACTCATCACTGTCAAATGCTCCCTAAAACACTTCAGCGAGCAAGCCTTTCTAATTGACCTGGCCCGGGTATCCTGGAAGGATATTGACCTCATTCCGTCAGTAGAGGATGCCTGGTTATTCTTTAAAAGTGCTTTCCTCACCATCTTAAATAAGCATGCCCCATTAAAAAAATGTTGAACCAGGAACAGATATAGCCCTAGGTTCACTCCAGACCTGACTGCCCTTAACCAGCACAAAAACATCCTGTGGCATACTGCATTAGCATCGAATAGCCCCCGTGATATGCAACTTTTCAGGGAAGTTAGGAAAGCAAAGGCTAGCATTTTCAAACAGAAATTTGCATCCTGTAGCACAAACTCCAAATAGTTCTGGGACAATGTAAACTCCATGGAGAATTTGAGCACCTCCTCCCAGCTGCCCACTGCACTGAGGCTAGGAAACACTGTCACCACCGATAAATCCACGATCATTTCAATAAGCATTTTTCTACAGCTGGCCATGCTTTCCACCTGGCTACCCCTACCCCGGTCAACAGCCCCGCCCCCCCACAGCAACATGCCCAAGACTCCCCCATTTCTCCTTCACCCAAATCCAGATAGCTGATGTTCTGAAAGAGCTGTAAAATCTATACCCCTACAAATCAGCTGGGCTAGAAAATCTGGACCATCTCTTTCTAAAATTATCCACCGAAATTGTTGCAACCCCTATTACTAGGCTGTTCAACCTCTCTTTAGTATCATCTGAGATCCCCAAAGATTGGAAAGCTGCCGCGGTCATCCCCCTCTTCAAAGGGGGAGACACTCTAGACCCAAACTGCTACAGACCTATATCTATCCTACCCTGCCTTTCTAAGGTATTCAAACGCCAAGTTAACAAACAGATCACCGACCATTTAGAATCCCACCGTACCTTCTCCGCTATGCAATCTGGTTTCCGAGCTGGTCATGGGTGCACCTCAGCCACGCTCAAGGTCCTAAACGATATCATAACCGCCATTGATAAGAGACAATACTGTGCAGCTGTTTTAATTGACCTGGCCAAGGCTATCGACTCTGTCAATCACCACATTCTTATCGGCTGACTCAACAGACTTGGTTTCTCAAATGACTGCCACGCCTGGTTCACCAACTACTTCTCAGACAGATTTCAGTGTGTCAAATCGGAGGGTAGTTGTCCAGACCTCTGGCAGTCTCTATGGGGGTGCCACAGGGTTCAATTCTCAGGCCGACTCTTTTCTCTGTATACATCAATGATGTCACTCTTGCTGCTGGTGATTCTCTGATCCACCTCTACGCAGACGACACCATTCTGTATACTTCTGGCCCTTCTTTGGACACTGTGTTAACAAACCTCCAGACGAGCTTCAATGCCATACAACTCTCCTTCCGTGGCCTCCAACTGCTCTAAAATGCAAGTCAAACTAAATGCATGCTCTTCAACCGATCGCTACCCACACCTGCCCGCCCGTCCAGCATCACTACTCTGGACGGTTCTGACTTCGAAAATGTGGACAACTATAAAAACCTAGATGTCTGGTTAGACAGTAAACTCTCCTTCCAGACTCACATTAAGCATCTCCAATCCAAAATTAAATCTAATATTGGCTTCCTATTTCGTAACAAAGCATCCTTCACTCATGCTGCCAAACATACCCTCGTAAAACTGACTATCCTACCGATCCTTGACTTCGGCGATGTAATTTACAAAATAGCCTCCAACACTCTACTCAGCAAATTGGATGCAGTCTATCACAGTGCCATCCGTTTTGTCACCAAAGCCCCACATACTACCTACCACTGCGACCTGTATGCTCTCGTTGGCTGGCCCTCGCTTCATATTCGTCGCCAAACCCACTGGCTCCAGATCATCTATAAGTCCTTGCTAGGTAAAGCCCCGCCTTATCTCAGCTCACTGGTCACCATAGCAGCACCCACCCATAGCACGCGCTCCAGAAGGTATATTTCACTGGTCACCCCCAAAGCCAATTCCTCTTTGGCCGCCTTTCCTTCTAGTTCTCTGCTGCCAATGACTGGAATGAACTGCAAAAATCACTGAAGCTGGAGACTCATATCTCCCTCACTATATTTAAGCACCAGCTGTCAGAGCAGCTCACAGATCACTGCACCTGTACATAGCGCATCTGTAAATAGCCCATCCATCTACCTCATCCCTATACTGATATTTATTTTATTTATTTTGCTCATTTGCACTCCAGTATCTCTACTTGCACACTCATCTTCTGCACATCTATCACTCCAGTGTTTAATTTCTATATTGTAATTATTTCGCCACTATGGCCTATTTATTGCCTTACCTCCCTTATCCTACCTCATTTGCACACACTGTATTTTGACTGTATGTTTGTTTATTCCATGTGTAACTCTGTGTTGTTGTTTGTGTCGCACTGCTTTGCTTTATCTTGGCCAGGTCGCAATTGTAAATGAGAACTTGTTCTCAACTAGCCTACCTGGTTAAATAAAGGTCATATAAAAAATAAAATGTATTTCAGCTTTTATTTCTTTCATCACATTCCCAGTGGGTCAGAAGTTCACATACATTCAATTAGTATTTGGTAGCATTGCCATTAAATTGTTTAACTTGGGTCAAACGTTTCGGGTAGCCTTCCACAACCTTCCCACAATAAGTTGGGTGAATTTTGGCCCATTCCTCCTAACAGAGCTGGTGTAACTGAGTCAGATGTGTAGGCCTCCTTGCACGCACACACTTTTTCAGTTCTGCCCACAAATGTTCTGTAGGATTGAAGTCAGGGCTTTGTGATGGCCAATCCAATACCTTGACTTTGTTGTCCTTAAGCTATTTTGCCACAACTTTGGAAGTATGCTTGGGGTCATTGTCCATTTGGAAGACCCATTTGCGACCAAGCTTTAACTTCCTGACTGATGTCTTGAGATGTTGCTTCAACATATCCACATAATTTGTCATTTGTATGTATTTGTAAATAGCACAACGGGAGAAAGAAGGAGCAGGTGAGTCCAGCTGTGTATTGACAGGGGTCACGTTTTATATTGAAAGTCAACATTGTTTTCTTTTTGCTTCAATAGAGTGATCAGGGACATACAGCTATAGTTTTCCTTCACAGAAAATCCCTTAGTTCAACACATTTGGCAGCTTCGTTTTTGTCAGATGACAACAGAACTGTAACGCTGTTTGGCTGGTAGTCACACAGGTCAATTAACTTACAATGAAAAAGCAAGGTATTTTTTGCAAAAATGATGCATGGCCACCATATGTCTCATGTTTATCATAGAAAGAATGTAGCCAGCTACAGTCAATTTTGCATTTTACCAGAGAAAATTAGGCTGGCTACACCAAGAAAAAAAGTTGAAAATTATCTACACATCAGTCAGAGCCAGGTATGCTGATAGAATGCCTGTTATTGAATTATCATCTGAGTTGAGAAGTGCAAGTGAAGCACGAAATGTGTCTGTTGCCATGCAGACATTACAATAAGAAGCTATTTACATTTGTGTTTACAAAATGCAGCAAGTATTTCTTATGCGTTTTATATTTTTTTCCTACGTGAAAAACGCAGAATTCTGTATTAGCCCGACCCCTACATTTTATTTGCTAGTTAATCTAAGTAAGTTGCTGAATTAATAAGGTGACAGGGCATCATATTGTGTTAGCTTTCTGCCGTGTTTGAGAAGTCAAAGCCCCTTTGGATTAGTTATTTGTACAGCTGCCAATGCTATCTTGATTTCCTTGCGTATTTTCTCCTCTCCGTTCTTGGCCCATCTTCTCCTCTCCCCTCTTCTCTGAGCAGGGTGCATCTTCAGCTCTCCCCTCTTCTCTAAGCAGAGAAGGCAGGCCTGTCGCCCTAATGACTCCACACAGATTGAGCGTGTAGCCTACACATGCTGCTCCTGAGCCAGTACTGTTCTTTCAGACAAGCATGCCTAAAAAATTTGTTCAGTTATAAAATGTCTCTCTCACATTCACTTGTAAATGTACAAACTCACCAAAATGACATTTGGTAGCTCCCTAGCATATTTAGCTAGCAGCCTCCATTGAAATTCGCTATTACTTATGCTCATTTTGTTAGCAGATAAAAGACACACAATGGGCTTTTTTGTGTTTTTTGGCACACCCTTTTGTACTAAGCCAGTAATACTGTATATCCCGGTATGAGAGAAGGATGTTGTGACGATACGAAAATCTGAATACTGCCCAACCCTAATTCTAATGTTACCCAAGGCATTCATAAACACAACCAAATGATTATTTTTATATTAGCATAAATGAAATGTATTAATTACACTGTGAGAATATAATTAGCTTGAAGGGGGGTTCGTCAAGGCCCAGCGGTTCTACTGTGAAACAGGTTAACATTCACAAGGCCGCAGGGCCAGAGGGTTTACCAGGACGTGTACTCAGAGCATGCGCTGACCAGCTGGCAAGTGACTTCACTGACATTTTTAAACTCTCCCTGACCCAGATTGTTATACCTACATGTTTCAAGCAGATCACCATAGTCTCTGTGCCCAAGAATGCCAAGGTAACCTGCCTAATGACTATCACCCCGTAGCACTCACAACTATAGCCATCAAATGCTTTGAAAGGCTGGTCATGGCTCACATCAACACCCTCATCCCAGACACACTGAATCCACATACCGCCCCAACAGCTCCACAGATGATGCAATCTCTATTGCACTTTACACTGCCCTTTCCCATTTGGACAAAAGGAACCAACAGTATAGTGCTTTAGAATGTATTCATATCCCTTGACTTAAGTGGCTTGCGAATGTATTCATCCTCCTTGGCATTTTTCCTATGTTGTTGCATTACAACCTATAATTTAAATTGATTTTTATTCGGATTTCATGTAATGGACATACACAAAATAGTCCAAATCGGTGAAGTGAAAAAAATAACTTGTTTAAAAAATGTGTAATAATATTTAACGGAAAAGTGGTGCGTGCATATGTATTCACCCTCTTTGCTATGAAGCCCCTAAATGAGATCTGGTGCAACCAATTACCTAGTTAAATAAAGTCCACCTGTGTGCAATCTAAGTGTCACATGATCTGTCACATGATCTCAGCAAATATACACCTGTTCTGAAAGGCCCCAGTGTCTGCAACACCACTAAGCAAGGGGCACCACCAAGCAAGCGGCACAATGAAGACCAAGGAGCTCTCCAAACAGGTCAGGGACAAAGTTGTGGAGAAGTACAGATCAGGGTTGGGTTATAAAAGAATATCCGAAACTTTGAACATCTCACTGAGCACCGTTAAATCCATTATAAAAAAAATGAAAAAACACCACAACAAACCTGCCAAGAGGGCCTCCCACCAAAACTCATGGACCAGGCAAGGAGGGCATTAATCAGAGAGGCAACAAAGAGACCAAAGATAACCCTGAAGGAGCTGCAAAGCTCCACAGCGGAGATTGGAGTATCTGTCCATAGAACCACTTTAAGCCGTTAACTCCACAGAGCTGGGCTTTACAGGAGAGTGGCCAGAAAAAAGCCCTTGCTTAAAGAAAAAAATAAGCCAACACATTTGGTGTTCGCCAAAAGGAATGTGGGAGACTCCCCAAACATATGGAAGAAGGTACTCTGGTCAGATGAGACTAAAATGTTGCTTTTTGGCCATCAAGGAAAATGCTATGTCTAGCGCAAACCCAACACCTCTCATCACCCCGAGAACACCATCCCCACATTGAAGCACGGTGGTGGCAGCATCATGCTGTGGGGATGATTTTCATCGGCAGGGACTGGGAAACTGGTCAGAATTGAAGGAATGATGGATGGCGCTAAATACAGGGAAATTCTTGAGGCAAACCTGTTTCAGTCTTCCAGAGATTTGAGACAGGGACGGAGGTTCACCTTCCAGCAGGACAATGAGCCTAAGCATACTGCTAAAGCAACACTCGAGTGGTTTAAGGGGAAACATTTAAATGTCTTGGAATGGCCTAGTCAAAGCCCAGACTTCAATCCAATTGAGAATCTGTGGTATGACTTAAAGATTACTGTACACCAGCGGAACCCATCCAACTTGAAGGAGCTGGAACAGTTTTGCCTGGAAGAATGGGCAAAATTCCCAATGGCTAGATGTTCCAAGCATATAAAGACATACCCCAAGAGACTTGCAGCTACAATTCCTGCAAAAGGTGGCTCTACAAAGTATTGACTTTGGGGGGTGAATAGTTATGCACGCACAAGTTTTCTTTTTTTTCTTATTTCTTATTTGTTTCACAATACAAAATATTTTGCATCTTCAAAGTGGTAGGCATGTTGTGTAAATCAAATGATACAAACCCCCCCAAAAAATCTATTTTAATTCCAGGTTGTACGGCAACAAAATAGGAAAAATGCCAAGGGGGGTGAATTATTTCACAAGCCACTGTATTCCACATTTTCTTGTGTTATTGCCTAAATTTAAAATGGATTAAATCATTGTTTTTCTCACCCATCTACACTGCCCTACCAAGCAAAAAGGCAGTAACTGCTCATTTGGTCGAAAATGAATGTAATTTTTGCTACATTAAATACATGCTTAATCATGTGGACAAGTATCCTGCCTCTATTGTATTGTGTTTTGGAGAAAATGGGGGTCATGTTAGCAGTAACTGCATAAAGGTACTGTGAAACAAAGGTAAATAAAAGCCATTTTTCTCAGTTCCACACTATGTGCAAGCCTTTTTTGCTTGGTAGGGCATGTTTGTAGACATTGTGAAGGAAGCCTGTACAGAATAAAAAATATTCCAAAATATGTTGTAACACACAATTCCCAATAATGACAAAGTGAAAACATGTTTTGGAAATTTTTGCATATGAATTGAAAATGGAATACAGAAATATCTAATTGACATAAGTATTCACAGTCCTGAGTCAATTCTTTGTAGATGCACCTTTGGCAACAATTACAGCTGTGAGTCTTTCTGGGTAAGTCTTTCCAAGAGCTTTCCACACCTGGATTGTGCAACATTTGCCCATTATTCTTTTTAAAATTCTTCAAGCTCAGTCAAATTGGTTGTTGATCTTTGCTAGACAACCTCTCAGTTGTTGCCAAACCTTTTTAAGTAGATTTATGTCAAAACTGTAAATTGGCCACTTAGCAACATTCACTGTCTTTTTGGTAGCAACTCCAGTGTATATTTGGCTTTGTGTTTTAGGTTATTGTACTGCTGAAAGGGGAATTCATCTCACAGTGTCTGTTGGAAAGCAGACTGAAGCAGGTTTTCCAATAGGATTTTGACTGTGCTTAGCTCCATTCCATTAATTTTTTTATCCTGACAAACTCCACCGTCCTTAACAATTACAAGCATACACATAACATGATGCAGCCACCACTATGCTTGAAAATATGGAGAGTGGTACTCAGTAATGTGTTGTATTAGATTTGACACAAACATAACACGTTGTATTCAGGACAAAAAGTACAGGCTTTATTCTGTACAGACTTCCTTCTTTTCACTATGTCAATTAGATTAGTATTGTGGAGTAACTACAATCTTGATGATCCATCCTCAGTTTTCTCCTATCACAGCCATTAAACTCTGCAATTGTTTTAAAGTCACTATTGGCTTCATGGTGAAATCTCTGAGCGGTTTCCTTCCTCTCCGGCAACTGAGTTAGGAAGGATGCCTGTATCTTTGTAGTAACTTGGTGTATTGATACACCATTCAAATTGTAATGAATAACTTCACCATGCTCAAAGGGATATTCAATGTCTGCTTTTACATGTTTTACCCATTTACCAGTAGGTGCTTCTTTGTGAGCCATTGGAAACCTCCCTGGTCTTTGTGGTTGTATATGTGTGTCACAGGCGTCATAATGAGTAGACCAAGGTGCAGCGTGGAATATGTTCATCTTGTAGTTTTAATGAAAGAAGAATGAACACTTACAAATTAAACCAAAAAATGACAGCAGACAGTTCCGTCAGGTACTTTACAACTAAACGGAAAATAACTACCCACAAAACACAAAGGAAAAACAGGCTGCCTAAGTATGGCTTCCAAATCAGAGACAACGATAGACACCTGCCTCTGATTGGAAACCATACCTGGCCAAAACATAGAAAACAAAACATAGAATGCCCACCCACCTATCACACCCTGGCCTAGCTAAACAGAGAAAACCCAGCTCTCCTAGGTCAGAGCGTGACAGTACCCCCCCCCCCCCCCAAAGGTGCGGACTCCCGGGCTCAAACCTGAACCTATTTGTAGGCCTCCTTGGCTTTGTGATGGCCAATCGAATACCTTGACTTTGTTGTCCTTAAGCCATTTTGCCACAAATTTGGAAGTATGCTTGGGGTCATTGTCCATTTGGAAGACCCATTTGCAACCAAGCTTTAACTTCCTGACTGATGTCTTGAGATGTTGCTTCAATATATGCACATCATTTTTCTTCCACATGATGCCATCTATTTTGTGAAGTTCACCAGTCCCTCTTGCAGCAAAGCACCCCCATAACATGATGCTGCCACCCCCGTGCTTCACGGTTGGGATGGTGTTCTTCGGCTTGCAAGCCTCCCCCTTTTTCCTCCAAACATAACGATGGTCATTATGGCCAAACAGTTCTATTTTTGTTTCATCAGACCAGAGGACATTTCCCCAAAAGGTACGATCTTTGTCCCCATGTGCAGTTGCAAACCATAGTCTGGCTTTTTTAAGGTAGTTTTGGAGCAGTGGCTTCTTCCTTGCTGAGCGGCCTTTCAGGTTATGTCGATATAGGACTCGTTTTACTGTGGATATAGATACTTTTGTACCTGTTTCCTCCAGCATCTTCACAAGGTCCTTTGCTGTTGTTCTGGGATTGATTTGCACTTTTCGCACCAAAGTATGTTCATCTCTAGGCGACAGAACACATCTCCTTCCTGAGCGGTATGATGGCTACGTGGTCCCATGGTTTTTATACTTGCGTATTATTGTTTGTACAGATGAATGTGGTACCTTCAGGCATTTTGAAATTGCGCCGAAGGATGAACCAGACTTGTGGAGGTCTACAATTTTTTTCTGAAGTCTTGGCTGATTTCTTTTGATTTTCCCATAATGTCAAGCAAAGAGGCACTGAGTTTGAAGGTAGGCCTTGAAATACATCCACAGGTTCACCTCCAATTGACTCAAATTATGTCAATTAGCCTATCAGAAGCTTCTGAAGTCATGACATAATTTTCTGGAATCTTCCAAGCTGTTTAAAGACACAGTCAACTTAGTGTATGTAAACTTCTGACCCACTGGAAATGTGATACAGTGAATTATAAGTGAAATAATCTGTCTGTAAACAATTGTTGGAAAAATTACTTGTGTCATGCACAAAGTAGATGTCCTAACCGACTTGCCAAACTATAGTTTGTTAACAAGACATTTGTGGAGTGGTTTAAAAACGAGTTTTTATGACTCCAACCTAAGTGTATGTAAACTTCCGACTTCAACTGAACTTATCTACCTCAATTACCTAGGACACATGCACATCGACTCGGTACTGGAACCCCTTGTATATAGCAAAGCTAGCGTTACTCATTGTTTATCTATAATTACTTATATTGTTATTACTTTTATTGTTATGTTGGGCTCCCGAGTGGCGCAGCTGTCTAAGGCACTGCATCTCAGTGCAAGAGGTGTCACTCACATCCAGCCATGATTGGGAGTCCCATAGGGCGGTGTACAATTGGCCCGGGTTTGGCCGGGGTAGGCAGTCATTGTAAATAAGAATTTGTTCTTAACTGACTTGCCTAGTTAAGTAAAGGTTAAAACATATTTTTTTTACTTTTCTATTATTTCTCTATTTTCGTTCTATCTGCATTGTGGGGAAGGGCCCTGACAAAGATCAATTTCGGATCGAAATGTTGTCAATAAAGCGGTGAATTGGGAGCTTTAACAGTGTGCGTGTTACGCCCTGGCCATAGAGAGGGGTTTTTGTTCTTTATTTTGGTTAGGCCAGGGTGTTACATTGGGTGGGCGTTCTATGTTAATTTTTCTATGTTTTTGTATTTCTTTGTTTTGGGCCGTGTGTGGCTCCCAATCAGGCACAGCTGTAGTTCGTTGTTGCTGATTGGGAGTCACACATAACGAGCCTGTTTTTCCTTTGGGTTTTGTGGGGGTTTGTTTCTGTTTCGTGTTTGCACCTGACAGTACTGTTTGGCTGTCGGTTTTCTTGTTTTTGTAAAGTTCACGTTGTTTAATAAATTCCTGAAGATGAACACTAACTCCGCTGCACCTTGGTCTACTCTCTCTTCTGACGGCCGTTACAGTGTGGGCCTTCTTGTTCAATATAAGGGCCCATAATTAAGCATTTCGTTGTTAGTCCACACCTGTTGTTTACGAAGCATGTGACGAATTACATTTATTTTATTTTATCCTTGCTAGCTAATGTTTTTGCTTGATTATGACAAGCTCATAATCAAGTAAACCTGACAACATTTTTTATGAATGTTGCCAGGTTGCTTTCAGTGATATTTCAAATAGAACTGGCTAGCTACTGTCCTTGTTTGTTCTGATAGAATGGCAAAGACCCAAGAAACACCCACATCAAACCACACCCCTTAAGAGAACTCTCATTTGCATTCAGTGATGGCAGCAAGCTTTTCTTAATGAGCATTGACAAAAATGAGGCCAAATCAGGAAGTGCAGTTGTCCTTTAAGAATTCTCTTTCCCAGCTCAACTGCTCACAATGTGGATCCTTAACAGTCTGAGTCCAGCTAGTAAATGGAGCTCAGGTGCAGTGGTAATTGGAAGGGGAGTAGAATACAAACATCTAGTTACCCTTTCCAGACTGCTTCCCAGACTACTTTTAAGGTTCAAAGGACTCCTCCATCCTTACCCAGAGTGCCTTGTGTCCTGCTACCCATGATCTCTAATCTCTGACCTCTAACCCCTGACCTATGTGAGCAAGGTTGAGGTGCAGGGCCAGCAACTTTCCTAGGTTGAAGTAGAGAGCCAGCATGCCTTAATGTGACAAACTCACTCAGGTTGAGGTAGAGGGCCAGCCTGCCCCAGTGTGACAAACTCACCCAGGTTGAGGTAGAGGGCCAGCCTGCCCCGGTGCAGCTCCAGAGTGATGTAGTCGCCCCTCTGACCCTCTCCGTGGAGCAGCACCCCCTCAGCTTGGCGGCTCTTGAATCGCAGCGAGATCACATCCTTCACCGTGCTCATGGACTTCTGGTTAAACCGGTAGAGCAGGGAGCTTCTGCCATCAAAGTCTGCCACGTACGATTCTAGATGAGGATTGAAAGAAGATCAAAGAATCATTGCTTTTTAGAAAATGTCCTCAGTTATGGCACTCTTTGTCACATCTGAGCTGTGTGTTTTCTGTTGCCAGTACTTTTGAGAGGAATTGAAGTGGCAAGTTACATTTCTTTTTACAGAATTGACTTTTCACCACAAATTCTGATTGGAAGTATACGTCAAACTTTTTCTATATATTCTGAGGTACTTTTATCACAACTCTCTAGCTCTGTCTAATACATTATCTAACACTGCGCCTCTGCTCCATGCTCAGTTCATGTGGATGGGCCTGAACTAAAGATATACTGTAGTGAGCTTCAGCAGCAGGAGAAATGTTGAATTCCTCTTTTTAAAGCCTGAATACATTATATTTTCTGATGGGATTCAGTTTCTGTAGGCAAAGCTGTCTGAATAAATAATGCAATCTCTAACATGCACCTGCTATTCCAACACAGAACTGAGGGAGGGTGATGTGCCTAGAGAAACAAGGGAATCAGCAATGAGTAGGAGAAAACTTGACGTGATTGGGCAAGCTGTTCAAATAACGTTTACAGTACATTGTATCAAAGACATGACTTTGCTATCGTGTATTTAAAGAATGTTTAACACATTCGTAAACACACAAACACAATTCTAGAATCCCCCTACCTCTTAGAATTGTTTACTCAATCGAATGAGTAAAAATAATAACAAAATCTATGTTTATTGGTCACGTACACAGATTTGCAGATGTTATCTCAGGTGCAACGAAATGCTTGCGTTTCAAGCTCCAAAAGTGCAGTAATACCGAGCAATAAAAAACAAGACACACATACTCCAAAAGTAAAGAATAAAGAAATTAGTCCGGAATATAAATATATATATACAGTACCAGTCAAACATTTGGACACACCTGCTCATTCCAGGGTTTTTCTTAATGTTTTACTATTTTCTACATTGTAGAATAATAGTGAAGATATTAAAACTATGAAATAACACATAGTAACCAAAAAAGTGTTAAACAAATTAAAATGTATTTTATATTTGAGATTCTTCAAAGTAGCCACCCTTTGCCTTGGTGACAGCTTTGCACACTCTTGGCATTCTCTCAACCAGCTTCACCTGGAACGCTTTTCCAACAGTCTTGAAGGAGTTCCCACATATGCTAAGCACTTGTTGGCTGCTTTTCCTTCACTCTGTGCACCAACTCATCCTAACCATCTCAATTGGGTTGAGATCAGGTGATTGTGGAGGCCAGGTCATCTGATGTAGCACTCCATCATTCTCCTTCTTGGTCAAATAGCCCTTACACAGCCTGGAGGTGTGTTGGGTTATTGTCCTGTTGAAAAACAAATGATAGGCCCACTAAGTGCAAACCAGATGGGATTGAGTATCGCTGCAGAATGCTGTGGTAGCCATGCTGGTTAAGTGTGCCTTAAATTCTAAATAAATCAGACAATGTCATCAGCAAAGCACCCCCACACCATCACACCTCCTCCTCCATGCTTCACGGTGGGTACCACACATGCGAAGATCATCTGTTCGCCAACTCCGCGTCTCACAAAGACATGGCGGTTGGAACCAAAAATCTCAAATTTGGACTCATCAGACCAAAGGACAGATTTTCATCGGGCTAACATCCATTGCTCGTGTTTTTTGGCCCAAGCTAAGTTTCTAATTCTTATTGGTGTCCTTTAGTAGTGGTTTCTTTACAGAAATACGACTATGAAGGCCTTATTCACACAGTCTCCTCTGAACAGCTGTTGTTGAGATGTGTCCGTTACCTGAACTCTGTGAAGCGTTTATTTGGCCTGCAATTTCTGAGGCCGGTAACTCTAATGAACTTATCCTCTGCAGCAGGGGTAACTCTGGGTCTTCCTTTCCTGTGGTAGTCCTCATGAGAACCAGTTTCATTATAGCACCAATGATGGACTGTCGTTTCTCTTTGCTTATTTGAGCTATTCTTGCCATAATATCTTTGTCTTTTACCAAATAGGGCTATCTTCTGTATACCACCCCTACCTTCTCACAACACAACTGATTGGTTCAAACGCATTAAGAAAGAAAGAAATTCCACAAATTCACTTCTAACAAGGCACACCTGTTAATTGAAATGCATTGCATGAAGCTGGTTGAGACAATGCCAAGAGTGTGCAAAGCTGTCATCAAGGCAAAGGGTGGCTACTTTGAAGAATCTCATATAAAATATATTTTAATTTGTTTAGCACTTTTTTGGTTACTACATGATTCCATATGTGTAATTTCAAAGTTTTTAAGTCTTCACTACTATTCTAAAATGTAGAAAATAGTAATAATAAAGAAAAACCCTGGAATGAGTAGGTATGTCCAAACTTTTGACTGGTACAGTATATATTTATTCATTGCATTGGGAAAGTATTCAGATCCCTTACCTTTTTTCACATTTTGTTATGTTACAGCCTCATACTAGAATGGATAAAAAAAATCCTCATCAATCTACACACAATACCCCATAGAAATTAAATCAATACCTTATTTACGTAAGTATTCAGACCCTTTGCTATGAGACTCAATATTTAACTCAGGTGCATCCTGTTTCCATTGATCATTCTTGAGATGTTTCTAAAACTTGTTTGGAGTCCACATGTGGTAAATTAAATTAGATTGATCATTTAGAAAGGCACACACCTGTCTATATAAGGTCCCACATTTGACAGTGCATGTCAGAGCAAATACCAAGCCATGAAGTCGAAGGAATTGTCCGTAGAGCTCCGATACAGGATTGTGTCGAGGCACAGATCTTCTTTTTTTTTTTTACAGCAGTCGCTTTTCTGCCTCAGGGCCTGGACAGCTTGCTATCATCGATGGAAAAATGAATTCCCAAGTTCATCAAGACATTTTGCAGGAGAATGTAAGGCTATCTGTCCGCTAATTGAAGCTCAACAGAAGTTGGGTGATGCAACAGGACAACTATCCAAAACACTGAAGTAAATCAACGATAGAATGGCTTCAACAGAAGAAAATATGCCTTCTGGAGTGGCCCAGTCCTGACCTGACACCTGATTGAGACAAGACTGATCCACAACTACAGTAAATATTTAGTTGAGGTTATTGCTGCCAAAGGAGGGTCAACCAGTTATTAAATCCAAGGGTTGACAAACTTTTTCCACCCTGCACTGTGAATGTTTACACGGTGTGTTCAATAATGACATGAAAACGTATAATTGTTTGTGTGTTATTAGTTTAAGCAGACTGTGTTTGTCTAATGTTGTGACTTAGATGAAGATCAGATACAATTTTATGACCAATTTATGCAGAAGTCCAGGCAATTCCAAAGGGTTCACAAACTTTTTCTTGCAACTGTAATATTGATATCTACATCGCACATTGATGTGAATCACACTGTTGCTCTCTCATTTAGCTATTTGCGCCTTACGTGGTTGGCTGTTCACAAATCTAAATGTGTATTTGAACCCAATAATGGTTGAATTCAAGAAGTCTAAACTGCCTATCAATCATTGTTTTGAAACCAGTGGACAACCAGTGAAAAATGCACTTTTGCAACAGCTGCATAGTGCGGATTCCTGCCTAAAAGTCAGGCTTTTATTGCTAAATCTAATTCATGCTGATAAAAAACTAAAAAATCCAGAGGCCTAATGGACACATGCTCAAACTCGCACACTTTTATTAGACTTAAAGGGGCAATTTGCAGTTGCTACATCAATTTTTGGACTGTAAATATATAATTAAATCATATTATTATATGTAGTAGAAAGCGATGGGTTAGAAGAAATCTACATAACCAACCCATCAAGTAAAATGTTATCCTGCAATAGATGTCGTTAAATTGGTAACATACATTTTTGTCTTCTTCTAATGCCTCTTAACTGAATGTAATCAGATTACGCTACTGAGTTTATGTAATCCAAAAGTTACGTTACGGATTACAATTTTGGACAGGTAACTAGTAACTGTAACAGATTACATTTAGAAAGTAACCTACCCAACCCTGTCAATTACGATAAGGCATTATGGCAATTATGGGGAATATTCAGAACAAAAGAAAGAATTATTCACGTGATTAGCTGTGAAAATAAGTAAAATCGTTTTTACCCTTTATAGATCTGAAGTCTGAGGGTCTAGTGAATGAAAAACAAAATGAGATGGAGAGACATAGACATGACTCAGTCTACAGGCAAAGGACGGCCCTTCAGTTGACATTAACAAGATGTGCAATAAGTGTGTGAACATTAACAAATGAAATCTGCATTCTAATGTTGAAATATTTATTCTGTTGGTGTAATTAAAGTAGACATGCTATGTTTGAATCATGCTAATTTGGGCAGCAGCGACCACAGCTAAGCATTTTTCATTGATTGTGTCCGGACCCTATGCATGTCTGTAAATCATTTTAGAGGATGTATAAAAGTCAGACCTTCCTATCAGCAAGATTTCCATAATGACTATGATGAGCCCAATACAGATTCCAAGGGCTTACCTATAAGTGCAACTTTGTCATCTATGACATCTTCAATGGTAATGCGTGGCTCCAAGATTTTTCTCTTCCCCTCTGTATTTGCTCGTTGTTAGAGCACTCCGGAGTTTAATTTTAACATTGAGGTGCATGTCACGCAGCATTTATTAGCAGAGCACACATTCATCCAACATTAATACAGGGATCATGCTGTGGAACAGTTCGGCATTATGAAAGTGCTCACTCAGGGTTAATTGTAACTGTCTTTCACAGAGCAGTAATTCACTGGCTGATCCAGTTAATGCTGCTTCAGAATGTGTGTGAGAGGCGTCCCAGTGACTCCCCTTTATTTATTTAGCATTACCCAGGCAGAGACTGGCTCTCAACTGGCACGCCTGGCTGGCTGTCACTGTCTGCCTCTATTAACTGGTGAGGACTGTGTTCCGTCAGTATTTGCTTTGATCTTGTATGAAGGAAGGCATGCCAGAAGGAAATGTCTCTTCAGTTAGCAGATACTGTATATCTTATTAAATAGTGGGCAAAAATGTACACGATGGTTACAATGACATTACTGGCTAGCATAATGCTATTTTCTCATGGATTCAACCGTCAACATGGGGATACAATCAGCCCCATGATAGATGACAAGCCCCAATGACAAGTGTTAGAGTCTGGACAGGTCTGAACATGCTCTTGTTAGAGCAATGTCCAATGCAGTCCAGGAGTCCCACAGAGTGAATACCAAATGGGTTAGAATCACAGATGCCAGAACATTATGATATTAGCTCAATGTGTATGGAGTTATTATGATATTAGCTGAACACAGTTGTTTTCTGTAAGGTTGGTGGGCTGGTCACTCACTGTAGGCACAGCCGTACACCTCCACTCTGAGTCCCACCCAGCCACTGGGGTTCCAGTCCAGCGGGACGAAGCGCAGGAAGCGGCTTCTGATAGAGTGGAACAACTTGTGGTGGACGACACCATCAGCGTTCACGTTCCCCACAAACCTCTGGAGACACACAGAGAGGAAGGAGAACAGGCAGAAGGGTTACATAAGATGCATTAAGTATCTTTCATCGTTCGTGCAGCGTCACTACAGTAACCTTAAACGCACCTTGAGAGGTGGAAAAGTAAAATGCAAATTTAATGAAGATACTCATCATATTTATCATCTTAATCACATCATCGACTCTACTGTGTAAGCCATGACTGAACATTCATCCATTCTCAAAGGAAACATTGAGGGCAACACAAATGGACAAACTCTCTTTGTTCTCCATCCATTGTACAGATGGTAGTTCTCAACTGTACAATAAATGTTTTGTTACATATTTTGTTAACAAGTGCCAGTACATATCAACACCTTCCACACACTTGTCGTAGTGTCTTTAGACACATAGGCCTACACCCACACGCACACAGTATGCAAAATATCATGGTCACTAGATACGGACTAAGGACACCCATACAGTGAATTCATAATCATGCCGATTCTGTCCTGCATGTTGCGATGTTGTACTGTGGCTTCTGTGCATACTGTTTTACTTAATGAAAACACTTTGATACCACAATATGAATAACAACATGGCAAAAGCTATTTACAATTCAATTTGCATGAAGTCATTAGGATTCTGTTTGAATTAGAATGGCCTGGAAACATATACTATACACTGCATGGTGCAATTTCATCATTGTTTTCCTTTTTCTCTTTTCCAAGTGTCAGCTTTCATAATATTGGATTCCCCCCCCCCCTTTCATTAGGATTTATATAGCAGGATTTGTTTATTTATATATATATATTTTCAAGGCACTCCCCCCAAAAAATGTTTTTCCCCCTAATGACTATAATATACAAATGCAATACTATATTGCCATCTAATTTCTTGATATTAAAATCTCTCCTATATGTCCAGGATATCTTAGCATTTCATAATCATCTCATCAATAGCATACAAGAAAATGCCTTACCTAGAACGTAGATAATAATTCAATAGAATAGATCTATCAGCGTTATCTAGCGTTGTTTGGGTCAATGATAATCTTCATTAAATCTTTAAATCAACAGTATAGGCATGCAATACTGATCAGTCATTTTCTCTTTGTAACATTTCTGTCTCTTGAAAATGAAGTAAGGGAATCAGCACTGAAATGACTTATAATGATTCAATCATACTGTCAAACCCAAAAGTTTGTGTTGATCTGGGTAAGACCCAGAGGCAGTATCTGCATGTCTCCCTGTTGGCTGCAAGAATCATGGTTAAACAACGATTGTTTCACTTTTATATAACATACTGTGCAATATACTTACAGTTGAAACACAGACAGGCCCTCGAAGGTCATACAAATTGTCATCATGAGTGGCATCTCTTTCTCTCAAATTGGTCATATACAGCAGACCTAAGACACATTTTTTGTTTGGTGTTTGGACCGAAATGGATGAGTGCATGGTGTGTGTGACCTTGGAAACACATGTACAACAAGTGATTCAGCAGGGACAGTGACCTTAAGCTTTGCAGCTTGCTTTACAAAAGTCCCAGCAGTCATCTTGCGTCATATCAGGAACATCAGTCTCCCGCAAGAGTGATCTATTTTAAAGCACAATGGAAACTAAACCCTGTCCCAGAACAACCCTTGTTATTCCAGATTGGAAAAAAATGGCGACAACACATCCGCCCAATTACCGTGCAGATGTGAACCAGAGTCTTTGGCTGGAACCCTGAGGGGACAGAATACCTCCCATTGGACCACAGGGCTTTATGTTCGTCACTGTCCACATAAACAGCTACTAACCCCACAGTGACTTCATTATTTCTATTCCTGTATCAACTCTTGAACCAACGGCCTCCCTCCCATTCATTAGGACTCTTTACTCTTCCTCTACTGTGACGAGGTCCCTAAAGTCATGCACGTCAGCTGAATGCACACTAGCTCTAGGTAAAATATTCACTCACCTGCCTTACGACAATTTAGGATAACAAAATTCTAAGACAATATAATGTAACAACATAGGCAAAGGGCACGTCTCCTCGTGTCATGTAGACATTTGAAAGGATATGAAAGCTCTCTGAGAATAGTTTCTACTATTTTGAAGCATTGTTCACTCGACGCAAAACAAACATACAAACAGTACATTAAACAAAGGAAGATGTATCGAGTTTTAGAAAAGAATGCCCCAGTGTTTCTTTTAGCTACAGTACAAGCTTTAACATATCTTCCTTCCCCTTGCAGAAAGATGCGTTATATGGTCCCTTGAGCCGGGCGGACTTAGCTATGTGTCAAACACAAAGAGCACCTGAGTGCCATGGTTACCGGGCTTACAGGGGAGGCAAAGGCAGCCAAGTTCTCCCAGGGGGTTACGCCAAGCGCTTCTTCATTCCACTGTCTCTGATGCTCTGCTACACTTGCACATAGGCAAACATCAGAGACAATCTATTATTTACTCTGTTCAATGAGGAAGAAAACACAGAATAGCACCTGGGACAGAAACTTTGAGAAAAGAGGAGTTCATTATTCATCACAGTACGTCTACATGTTGCATCGCTTCTGTCTGAGGCATCAGAAACTGAAGATAAAAATGTAACAAAAACATATTTGTAAATACTGATATATGATTAGCCATTCTCTGATATGGAATAAATATGAGTTAATAATCACAGATGCTGTGATCTGATAAGATGTTGGTATACTTTGTTTAAATAAGTAAATCTTTATTTATTTGAAAGGATGCTGTCTCCCATATTGATATCTACAGAATCAAGCACTTGCTATCCTCAGAACCACCATTGAAACAATACTGACTCACAACAACAATGGAGACAGTAAGCACATTGATGCATTAACCAAACATGTACTACTGCTACTCAAGAAAAGCATATTTCTTAGGATCTAAGGAAAAAACGATAAAGCTCCTGAAAAGATCCCCAGTGAATGCAATTACAATTTCCTGACGTCATCATTTGAAAATTAGAAAACTAGTCAAATGCAGGGAAGTAACTAGCCTGGCTGACTCACGTGGTACACAGCAACACAGCAAGGGAGAGATGTGACACACTTGTCTGGACAGGAGTCCGTTGTAAATGGAGTATTCGTGCAGAAATGTGCTGTTGTTTGATTGGTTGTGTCTCAAAATATATATATATTTCCTGGCGGGTTGAGACCTCAGGTTGTTTGGATTTGAAAATCAAACAGTTGTATTGTAAAGGGGCGGAGCTCGAGGGCTGTGTGTGGTTGTACATGCAGGTGTTTGAGTAAGATTGCATCGTGCCTACAATCACGCAGCCTTCCCAGACTCTGAAGTCAGAAAGACTTTTAGTTTGTTGTTAGCTAAACTAGAAAGCTACTACATTGCAGAGACTATGGACCATAATCATTGCTAATTCTGCTGCTGAAAAATATTCTGCATGTGTGAAATGGGACCAACTAATTCCTGTTTGAGGACAACTAATGGGCCAGTATGTGACATTATGGGTCTAGTTAAAGTACCAGATAGGGAGCAATATCATCATCTCTACTTCTTCACAAATACTTGCCAGATGTTGATATGGGGTGCGTTTGTATATTTATTCTGGGTACTCCGATTTGAGTATGCCAGAACGCAAAATAATTTATTAATTTATGAACTCGGCAAAAAACACAGCACAGTTACAGTTACAGCACAGCACAGTTACAGTCACTGACCCTCTTGATAACATGAAAACAGTCTAACCAGCTCTGCTAGGGCGAGTAAAATGATCAGAGTTAGGTGTTCTCTTATTTGTTTCTGGAAGTAGCTAGCAAGCTGGCCAACTTTAGACAGTTTTTGGTGCTTGACTGTCACAGCTGTCGTGGAAGATAGAATGGGACCAAGGCGCAGTGGGTTGCGTGCTCAACATCTTTATTATAACAATGAGAACAAAAAACAATAAACAAAAAAAAAACAATAAATTATAACAAAAAACAATAAACAAACTAACGACAGGAACAGAGTAGCAGGCTCAACAAAAGCAGTGCTAACAAATAACTACCCACAAGTGACAAACAAAACACACACCTACTTATAGGACTCCCAATCAGAGGCAACTAGAAACACCTGCCTCCAATTGAGAGTCCAGCACCCAACCTACACATAGAAAAACTAACCTAGAACATACCCATAGAAATACAAACATAAACCAGTGACCAAAAAACCCCGTAATACATAAATCAACTACCCTCTGCCACGTCCTGACCAAACTACAATAACAAAATATCCTCTATACTGGTCAGGACGTGACATTGACTGATATTGTGAGGTCAGAAGGCTCAGATCAACCCTAATACTTGGCCAGAGCGTCCAGTGCGCTCTGAACGCTCCAGAGCGAAACACTCTGAATTTACGAACGGCCCAGAGCGCACTCTGACACACTGGAGGCAATTTATGAACACATCCTTAGACAAACAGCTGCAGACGGAATTCCCATCTCAACTGCACTATGTAACAGAAAATTCTGTTTCATTTCCTGGAATTTTTATGCGCTAGAAAAAAAGACAATACATTTACGATGTAGTACAAAAGTGAATGAATAAATCATTACCAAAACCAAAAAAGGAATTTTTGAAATATTCATGTTCATATTTTTCTGAAATGTATAAATGTTTGTGTACGTTGTCATTCAAATGTAATCCAAGCTAACCGTTAACCTCTGTTTCTTGGAAGTTAACTTTCACTCATCATCAGCGTCACCGATCTTTGTTTAATATTAAGCTGTGTGTTAAACAAGTGAGATATCAACCCATGGAGGTAAACGTGTCTTCTTCTCGCCAATTACATCAGTTTGGAGCTTCCGATCCCCTCAACAATCCCAACGAACCTTCCATCAATTAGACCCGGAGAAGATCTACACTGACCACCAGACCTTGCTCTTGCACCCAATCTTCACATGGTAATAGACTCCATATTGATTGGCCTGTGGGCTGCTCAAACCTCCCTGTAATGGAAGACTTGAGAGCTGGATATTAGAAATGAACCGAAAGTATGGAGAGCACCTGATCTGATGTATCTGGTCATGTGGTCAATCAGGGGTAATGAGAGCCTGGGAGCAGCACTCAGCACTAATGGGAGGTCTGTTAATCTGTTTATCGGTCACACTTTGAATGTTTAATGAAGCCTCCATAAGCCCTTTATAATGCCTACATGATTGCATGACAAATCATGTATGTAAATGTCCTTATGTGACCCTTTTCTCAAGGTTCAAAACATACATGAGACATAAAATGTAAGGTAAAAGATGGCTTCAATAAGCATAGCCTTTAACAAAGCACAACCTGTTTATATCGAAGGCTCCGTTTTCTCAACATTTGTATGCAGAAAGGCCAACTTTGTAGCTGCTCTGGCCTTTCACAGTCTTTGATCTTGGAAACCTGGTGAAAATTACCAGCAGCATGTCAATGAATACCATTTTCTAAAAAAGGTGCCCCTGTCAATTTAAAAAAATATATATAATGTTTCTGAAAATGCTGTACTCCTACATCAAAAGAATCACTGAAACCCTTCATAGAAAATGAAGAGTGGGTTGAACCTGGGAAACCTTTTCAGCACAATGGTTTGAATGAGTGACATCCGCTGCTTTTTTGTCAAGGGCAAAGTCTCTCGGAGAATAGAAGCACAAACCTAATGAGATTTGCTGGTGGTATAAAGGTTCAATGAAAAATACATTTTCATTCTTATGGTTATCAGCACCTTTTAGAACATTATGGTATGCAACATAATTAATGTTGCGTTAACCCTTTCATACATGCCCTGTAGGCAGAATTAGCCTATGACCTCTGCTATAAGGTTATCATTTAGAGACAGAGTTCATCATTTATCATCTCAATGTCAAATACATAACCATTTAACAATTCCGATGTAACTTGCGTAGCAGAATTGTAGTTCATTTTGTGAGAAATATTTCATTTTCAACTGCTATGTAATGGTTAACCAAAAATAACCATCATTGCCTTGGTCTAGTTTTTTTATTTGTTAATCTGTCAGAAATATATGATGCTCTCTCAAAGTTATAGCTTTTCTTTTTATTAACAAGGCTGTTGACATTATTTTGGCAATTTCCATTCCTTTCTTTGAATGGCAATACTTTCATGACAGACAAAGTACATGCATTTATGTCAAGCAAAGAACCACTGAGTATAGACTATGCCCTTGAAAACTATTATTGAGATGACAACCTATGAGGCATGAAAGTATCTAAAATGCATGTCTTTGGGGAAGACATGCGATGACAGTAATAACTGTGTAGCAACAAGCACTCAGAAAGCCCCTGCACTCAGCACTTTCCACTACGAGGAATCAAGGTTCACCTGCCGTTAAGTGACAAAGGCTAGGAGATGAAGAGAGATGAGGGTGAGGAGAGATATGTGTCAATGTCAGCTCTATAAGAGCCCTAAGCTGGCTTGTCAGCACAAGCACAGTTATGGCCACTACTCTGAATCTAATGGATCCTACACCTCTCACACCAAAAACAATACTGCAAGGTTTATGACTGCTTGGTTTCGAGTGACACCAACTAATAGAGAGGTCACTGGAATTGCCGTGGCACCATCTGCAACGCCTCAATGATATAGGAGTGTTGTGGGTCTATAGCTGGGCCTACCCTATATGACTGCTACATGAGCAGCAGCTGAGCTCAGTCATACTGTACCAGAAGAAGAAAAGGTGTTCTTTCATCCATGTGTTTCTGAGCGTGTGAGTGATGAAAGGTTCACACCTCCAGGTCGAGACACTGCATCCATTTTGATGAGGCCAAAAAAATGGACAAGATAAGTCAATCAATCTTTTCTCCTGTAATGTGACTTTGCATTGGCCATACAGGTGCATGTTTTTCCTCTACTCTCTGCTCACACACTGAACAGAGCCAAGTGCAAGTGCAATATTTATAAATCATGAGGGGACATGAATAACAATTCTTATTCCACACTCTGGAAGGGTGTGATAGAGGAACATGTGTGTATGTTTGTCCATGGGGTATAGTTGCCTGATGAGTACGTGCATCTGCAAAAGACCTCCTTTGTTAGGATTTCAAATCCAAGTTGGGATTTCAAACCACAGGAACAAAAAACGGTCAGACTCAAAAAATCTTGATCAACCGTTACTCTGTCCCTCATGGCAATGCTAAAATGAAGTAAAGACTTGAAAGAGCGGATTAAAACTCCCTTGTATCTGGCAGAGTGAAGATAGAGAGAGCTCAGACACTGAGTCATATGTTTCTTATCCAAGAGTCTTATTTAGCAGTGTCACTCTTCCATAGACTTTTTGTCATTCTTTCATACTTTTAGTCTGACTCAAATCTACTTCAGCAAACCCAAACATTGCAGTCAGCATGTAGTGCTTCTGAGTTGACAGGTAGGAGGCAAACTAGCTAGCTATGTATCTTCCCAAGGATGTCTGACGTTACTGTCAGATACAGCTTTATTTGACGTCTCTTCCAGGCGTTGTCATGGGGAATGAGAATGACAGTTATAGAACTGAAGCTCTCACATATTATTGAACACAGCCTGCAAAAATGTTTAAAGAATTCAAATAGAGAACAGAGCCTTTCATGGTACAGAAATCATTAGCGAAGACACTCACCCCAACCCCATCCTCCTGTCGGTATTGCTTCCAGGCTAGGCCGGTGTCACTGAAGAGCAGCAGGTAGCCGCTGACCCAGTCTGAGCTGCCGTAGCGCCCCTGTGTGGCAACGGCCGTCACCTCCATCCTGTCCCTGAGGTCCAGCTGCAGCCACGGCTGTCTGTCTGTCACCTGGGGAGACCAGCCTCCCGCTCCTGAGACCAGAGAAAGAAAAAACATTTCAGGACAGCAAAGAGTGACCTAGCATGGCTACGTGTGACATAGCATGAGTAGACAGACAGACAGACAGACAGACAGACAGACAGACAGACAGACAGACAGACAGACAGACAGACAGACAGACAGACAGACAGACAGACAGACAGACAGACAGACACACAACCCCAAACAGATAGGAAGTCCAGACAGCTATCTCCAGTGAGAAATATTATTTTCCTTAAAGCTCCAGCCAGAGAGAATATAGAGTGTGGGAGAGAGTGGGATTGTGTTTGGTCACTGGTCACTGTTGCAGTTATTATGTCTGTAGGGCTGTGAGTCAGACAGAAATAATAGAGAATTTTTCAGATTTGGCATTTGGGTTAACTCATACAGACTCAATGGCTGTACTCTACAATATGTGTTCATGAGCACTGCACGATTGTCTAAACCCTGTCTAAAAGCAGTTTAATGTAGCATTATTGGAGGTGATTCAGACAGTGGTAAAAGGCTATCTCTTATTTATCAGTTTTGGTAGTGCCTTAGCACCCTTAGACTAGTCAGTCCTTTGAGCTGGATCGGAAACAATTTGAACCAAGGGTTTTTCTTTCTTGTCTTTGTAGTAGTGAACCATGAATGGCTTCAATAATGTAGTTGTGCCTTAGAAAAGAAACATGAAACAAAAGCAACTAACTTTGATTCTGGTCTGGTATTCAGCATTCTATTACACATAGCCGTTACTCTAAAATATGGACACAGTCTTGATAACCCTTAGCCTGTGGACCTAGTCTCCCAGAGAAACTAACAGAGAAACAGACATGCTAGCAGAGATGGATTAATAGCCTATCCTCCGACTGCATTGAGAATCTGACACCGTAGTATGTTTTTCCCAAAGCCTGAAATGACATACAGGGTAGAAAGTATATTAATCTGACTTTAAGCTATTTATTTCCAGTATACTGTCGTGGCCAAAAGCTTTGAGAATGACACAAATATTAATTTTCACCAAGTTTGCTGCTTCAGTGTCTTTAGATATTTTTGTCAGATGTTACTATGGAATACTGACGTATAATTACAAGCATTTCATAAGTGTCAAAGGCTTTTATTGACAATTACATGAAGTTGATGCAAAGAGTCAATATTTGCAGTGTTGACCCTTCTTTTTCAAGACCTCTGCAATCCGCCCTGGCATGCTGTCAATTAACTTCTGGGCCACATCCTGACTGATGGCAGCCCATTCTTGCATAATCAATGCTTGGAGTTTGTCAGAATGTGTGGGTTTTTGATTGTCCACCCACCTCTTGAGGATTGACCACAAGTTCTCAATGGGATTAAGGTCTGGGGAGTTTCCTGGCCATGGACCCAAAATATCGATGTTTTGTTCCCCGAGGCACTTAGTTATCACTTTTGCCTTATGGCAAGGTGCTCCATCATGCTGGAAAAGGCATTGCTCATCACCAAACTGTTCCTGGATGGTTGGGAGAAGTTGCTCTCGGAGGATGTGTTGGTACCATTCTTTATTCATGGCTGTGTTCTTAGGCAAAATTGTGAGTGAGCCCACTCCCTTGGCTGAGAAGCAACTCCACACATGAATGGTCTCAGGATGCTTTAGTGTTGGCATGACACAGGACTGATGGTAGCGCTCACCTTGTCTTCTCCGGACAAGCTTTTTTCTGGATGCCCCAAACAATCGGAAAGGGGATTCATCAGAGAAAATGACTTTACCCCAGTCCTCAGCAGTCCAATCCCTGTACCTTTTGCAGAATATCAGTCTGTCCCTGATGTTTTTCCTGGAGAGAAGTGGCTTCTTTGCTGCCCTTCTTGACACCAGGCCATCCTCCAAAAGTCTTCGCCTCACTGTGCGTGCAGATGCACTCACACCTGCCTGCTGCCATTCCTGAGCAAGCTCTGTACTGGTGGTGCCCCGATCCCACAGCTGAATAAACTTTAGGAGACGGTCCTGGCGCTTGCTGGACTTTCTTGGGTGCCCTGAAGCCTTCTTCACAACAATTGAACCGCTCTCCTTGAAGTTCTTGATGACCCGATAAATGGTTGATTTAGGTGCAATCTTACTGGCAGCAATATCCTTGCCTGTGAAGCCCTTTTTGTGCAAAGGAATGATGACGGCATTTGTTTCCTTGCAGGTAACCATGGCTGACAGAGGAAGAACAATGATTCCAAGCACCACCCTCCTTTTGAAGCTTCCAGTCTGTTATTCGAACTCAATCAGCATGACAGAGTGATCTCCAGCCTTGTCCTCGTCAACACGAGAGAATCACTGACATGATGTCAGCTGGTCCTTTTGTGGCAGGGCTGAAATGCAGTGGAAATGTTTTTGGGGGATTCAGTTCATTTGCATGGCAAAGAGGGACTTTGCAATTAATTGCAATTCATCTGATCACTCTTTATAACATTCTGGAGTATATGCAAATTGCCATCATACAAACTGAGGCAACAGACTTTGTGAAAATTAATATTTGTGTCATTCTCAAAACTTTTGGCCACGACTGTACATTATGAGAAGCTTCTCAAAGTGTGAGGTGAGTAGTATATTTTTTCATTATATGTGTGTGTGTGTGTGTGTGTATGTGTGTGTGTGTGCTGTGTGCAAGTGTTAAACTACTTAAACATTGGGAGCATTAATAGCTGTATGTTGCAGTGACTTTTGTGTTGTTTATAGTGAAAATGCTATTAAAACATTCTGATGTTGCCTAAAAAATCTGACAATCAAAGCAAAGTATACGTGTTACTCAATGAACTGCTTTTTTTCCTTAGGGACAAATTTGAGCAAATTCAACAACAAAAAATGGACTAATGCCATTAACTTGATTCATTATGTTAATCGTTTGAGTAGTCCTAATTGTAATGTATGTTATGTTCCTTAAAGATGTGTTTAAGCCCCTCAGCTACTCAGCTATCAAGAAGAAGAAACAGGTCAGCTCAGGCAGAGATGTTCATTACTCAGCTGCTGTGGGCTGGGACTCAACACCATGGGAGCAGATGAGTTCTGAATATCAAACGAGAGTCTCAGCCACAGAGGAAGCATCGTTTACGGAGCCCCCCCAGGAGAGAAGGATCATTCAGGTTCTTACAGACTCATAAATGGAGGTTGGCTGTGGCTAAAAATAACCTGGGGTACAGTCAGTGTTTGATGGACAGGGTGTGAAAAATATATGTGTATATACAGTATGTTTCCCTGGAAGGCCTCTGGTTGTTATATATGTATAAGTACTGTATGTTAAAGGCCAAACGGCATTTTTTAAAGTCAGGCAACCTCAACAACTCTGTTGTTACCACATTGACTACTTGCCAGACTGAGAAGTATGGTGTGTCTGGGACAATTAGGTTGGCCTTTGGAGTTCATCAATACTTTGACAAGTTCTCATTTACGTGAGTGAAAGCCATTGATGTTTAGTGATCAAATGCAGATGGCGGACTCTAAAGGAAACAGCTGGCAATTAACTGCTCACAACCATAGAATTAAATGACAAGCAATTGTTGTTTACAATCCATCAAACAAATCAATTACTGCTATACACAGATCATTTGTGTTTATTACGCTACATGTGTAAATGAAATGTTAAAGCAACATGTTCTGCGCAGGATGTTCATGGGAAGTTGACTCTGTGTCAAGAGGCTATTACTGATGGATATGTACTTATACACAGCGTTGAGCATGGCCTTAATCTTTACTCACCATCTCTTCTGTTGAGCTTGGAGAAGTGTGGAACGTTACTGATGGAGGACTGTGAGGAACTCTGAAATGAGGCCTGGGGCAGATTTGATACCAAAGGGCCATCACAGTTATCTAAAGAGATCAAAACCAGAGCAATCAGGTTAGCGTGATAATACAGCAGCCTTGAACACTTCTGAAAACTTTAGCAAATATGCTTTCAACATACATTTTGTAACATTGAATGATCCTGTTTCCTGTGATCGCCTTGAGCATGTCTTATACTGTCTCCAGTGAATGATTGATAACATTCAAGTGAGGTTCACTGCCCCCAATGTATGACAAATGACAGTGTATTGTATATGCAGACAAATGTGACAACCAACTCATTAAATTCTGATTGCGTTAGACACAAAAGATGGGAAAGACAAACGGTTCTGAGAAGGGTTATGCCTAATGCTTCATTTCAAAGTCATGCACAGGCTGATGAAATATGAGTTCTTGTAACCTTTTCTCTTCGTTTAACCAAGCTCTGCTGTTCTATGTTGACTGGGAGATGTAACTAATTACATGTGTCATAATCAGTCAAATATTTGCCATGTGATGGAGCACTACAGTGAAAGTTAATTTACCCATTGTTGCTAGACAACCCATTGTTGCTATAATCCTTGAGACAAGAATGATGGGAACTAACAGTATTCTCATTAGAAATGATCAGTCAGTCATATGTGTCATATATCATTGATTCATATTGGATAATACATGGCTTCCAACATGTTGAAGCTAGCTCCCTTCACCTAGGACTGTGCACCATTTTGTTTAGGTTTGTCTTTAGAGGATTTGGATGCTTTGAGGATTGGTTATGCAGAAAGTAACAGAGCCCCTTCAAATGACCGACAACATACCGCCTAGAAAGTGTTTGACGTGATCTGTCCTGGTTCAAAGGGGATACAAGTCTCTTTAATCTCTCATTGTTGGGACAGAGTCATTTTCAGTTCAGAGGAAATCAACAAGCAATCGCCTCCTTGTTCACATAAAAGACCACAAGCGCTTTTTCTTCTTTTGTCTGCTTGCTGCTTGCCCTTCCTCCAGCAATTGACACATTAATTTATCTGTTTAGAATAATGTCAAGAAAACCCAAGAGACAATCCATTATTGTTCCTGTTTTCAATTGTGGCTTCTATTGAAGCATCTGCGCTGAATTTGATTGTGTCGCTGCATGGCTTTTATCTCGCATACCGAGCAAATATCACTTCGTTCTCTCTTCTCACATTCTTCTTTTCCCTCCATTCTTATCTCTATCTCTCAGACTTTCTCTCTTTCCTTGAGGCCAATTAGTATTCCGAGGTTTCATTACATCACTGATTCAGTAGTACCTCATTGACCTGCTGCTTTCTATTGCACCTTATTGGCCTTCACCATGGGTACGTTGAGAGCGGTTTGTTTACAGACGAGTGAATGCCAGCATGTGATTTAGCTCCACAGAGAAGCGTGGTATGCAGTACATCTATAATACATCATCTCCTTTTCATAGTACTGTATTCTCTCGCTCTCTTTTCTTGTTCCCACTCCCTCTTCTATTTCCTAGTTTTTTTCCCTTTCTTACTCCTCTTCTCTCCTCTCTGCACACTTGCCTGCCCCCAGCTCTACTGTCTATCTCTTTTTCTCATTAGAGCATATTTCCTCTCATCTCCTCTCCTCTGTGATTGCTGGGGACAGCTTTTTCCCTCGTCATCTGGATGAGGCTTTGCCCTCAGACTGCAGTCTGGGACCTGTCACTGACCCCCTCCTCCCCTCCCTCTACCTCCTCCCCTCCCTCCTCCCTCCTCCCCTCCTCCCCTCCCTCCCTCCCCCGCTGTCAGCCAAGCCCTCTCTACCATATCTCATGCCATGAGGCATCTGCAGGTGAGCTGAGCAGGCTCCAACATCAACCAAAGCAGTGACAGGCTTTTTTGGGGGGCTCACCCTGGCCTCACCCCCATATGCATGATTACTGATTTATTTGACATGTAATAGCATGGGACAGGGAGTACTCTGAGCAAAACCCAATGTTCTTCCTAGGTGACCATTCATGGGATCGCCTATAGCTGTACTAGCAGTATGGTTAAACACAGAGGAAGAGCCCCTAACCATGTCTGATACACTCCATAGAGGCCAACAGTTTAAGTTGCCAAGCAGTAGCTAAGCTGATTATTCAGCTAATTAACCTTTTCACAGGTCTGCTCAATGAGCCCCACATCAAAAATAATGGCTCCAGGTTTTATGAATTGATTTCCAACATCATCATGAGAGAGAAAGAGAGGCGAGGGTGACAGAAGGAAGAAACACGTGATGAAAGCATGGAGAAAGGGTGCAGGGTGGAGAGGGGCCCAGGAGTGTGTGGAGGCCCTCTTGTTATCTCTCAGTGTGCTGCATTTCCACTAAACATCAGATCTAAGATACTTCAGAGACTGATAGGGTTTTAAGTCCCAAAGTAGGCTTTACATTCAGTTATAAAACAAGAAGAAGAAATGCTGGAAGATGTGGTTGTGGAGTTCTAAGCTGTGAGGCTATAGTGGCCAGAGAATTATATGATACCCAATGGTAATCTCTCAATGAGGGCTCTAAGTACCTAAAGAAATGGAGTGTAAGAAGGCTCCAATTTGCTCAGAGACATACAGGGTGTACAGTAGTATCACTGGGATATAGCCCCAAGCCTCACCCTCCACGATTTGGAGAGAAAAACATTCAGAACTTCACACCGACCACACATATTTTGTGGTGTTACTTTCTGTGCTAAAATACAACAACAAAAATAAAAGATGAGGTGAGAATGAGGTAGGTGTCCGTCGCCTTCTCTGTCTTTCTCTCTTTCCAGTTCTCTTTGTTGAAAGACCTCAAGCAGTTTGCCTACCATGTCCTCACACACACTCTTATAGAAAAGGGTTACAAAAGGTTTCTTCGGCTGTCCCCATAGGAATTTTTTCTTGAGCGTATGGTTAAGGGGCCGGAACATAATAAAACAATATATTTGTAGACTGCAAATTGACCACAAGAAGCCTAAACGATTATAATATTTCACTAAAACATAATAATTTCAAACCTTGATTATATTTGGGAGCATTGTTAAGCGTAGGGTGCCGTCTTTCGGATGGGACGTTAATCGGGTGTCCTAACTCTCTGTGGTCATTCACTTATTGTAAGAGTAGGGATGTTCACCCCGGTGTCATGGCTAAATTCCCAACCTGGCCACATTCCATCATGGCCACCTAATCATCCTCCTCATTCCTAATTGGCATATATCACTCCTCACCTCTCCACCTGATAGCTGATGAGTGGTGAGAGTTCTTGCACAAAAATGGTTGCTGTGCATCACTGAGGTGGGTGCTACACATTGATGGTGGATGAGGTGAGTTTCCTCCTACTATGTAAAACACTTTGAGCACGCCAGTTGGTAGAATTATTTTATATGAATCCAATCAATTATTATTATTTGTATACAATCACATATGTCTCTCTATTATGCGTGGGAATATTTGGGAACAGATTTCCAAAATGAAAATCACTTGGTCTTTTTACAGTCTTTTATTTCCAACAATGAAAATTCAACAACAACAAAAATATATTTGTTTTATTATAATTTTTTGCTCAGAAAACTCAGAAAACCACCCGCGGACCAAATTCGGCACACGGGCCCCCAGTTGGGGAACCCTGCCATCGGAGAACCCCTTTTAGGTTCCAGTTAGAACCTTTTTTGGTTCCAGGTCAAACCCTTTTGGGTTCTATGTAGAACCCTCTGTGGAAAGGGTTCTACATGGAACCCAAAAGGGTTCTACCTGGAACAAAAAAGGGTTCTTCAAATGGTTCTCCTATTGGGATAGCCGATGAACCCTTTTAGGTTCTAGATAGTGCCTTTTTTTCTAAGAGTGCACCGTCCTTGGTGGCGGTCACATCTGCAATAAGTCTTAAGGTTGGCGTCAACAGTATTGGACTACACAGTCTTTGAAAGTAAGGAGGGCCTTGAGTGCAATTCAATAGACTCCTCTTATCGATCTGCATATTGCACTGTTGTCATACCTTGTTTATATAAGCACTTTCTCTCTCTCTCTCACGCTCTCTCTCGTGCACTGTGATAATAAAAGTGAGTAATTGTTTCCACTTCCGAGATGTCAGGTTTGGTCATGCAAAGTAATTAAAACAGGACCACCTGCTTTGTGTTTGGCATATGCCAAACTGCATTACATTGATCAGCTTTTTCATTCATGCATTACCTCCCATACATTGTCAAAAACAAGTTTTAAACAAAATCAATTCACACAATATTGTACCTAACATGCAAATGATTTGGATGTCTATTCCATTTAAATGAACAATCTAAACAACTCTCGAAACTGGTATATTACACTGCTGGGTCCCGGGAAATAGTTGCTGTCCATCGTGTTGTCGCACGGTATGCCAAAACTTCGATACTTTTTCTACACAAAAAAACATTTGGCACTAAACTTTTTGTTATGTTCGGTACTTCTGTTAAATGTGTCTCACGTGATTGAGAGGATCAAGTCTGTCTATCAGCGCAGCCCCTTTACAGTGTGAAGAGCAAAGTGCATGCTCCACTTACTCATTAATTACTAGAGCTGTCGGGGCTGCATTGTTTGATCCCCACTCATGATGCACAAAGGTTAACACACTTGAATACTGCAACATGGCATGCAGAAATGTTGAAACTGTTCATTACTGTTCACAAAACAGTAATAAACAGACAATACTGGTAGCTTCCAGCTATACTTGTAGGCTACATTTCCTTGCTAGGTTACACCTGAAGCAACATCAATTCAATACCCTAGTACATGTTTGTAATAATATGCCAACCATAACGCAAAATATGCTGATTTCAAAGCTAATTGTCACCAAAAACTTTATTAATTCACTTCGTCTCCCATGCCACCAACAACTAATTTACTTCTTTGTCTCCTGAATGACGTTACTTTCTTAAAGAGACAACGCACACTTTTATAAAATAAAAGACTGCTTCTTCTATGCAATGTTGTTGATTAGTACAATAAAATAATACAGTTGAAGTCGGAAGTTTAAATACACCTTAGTCAAATACATTTAAACTCAGTTTCTCACAATTCCTGACATTTAATCCGAGTAAAAATTCCCTTTCTAAGGTCAGTTAGGATCACCACTTTATTTTAAGAATGTGAAATGTCAGAATAATAGTAGAGAGAATTATTTATTTCAGCTTTAAATTATTTCATCACATTCCCTGTGGGTCAAAAGTTTACATACACTCAATTAGTATTTGGTAGCATTGCCTTTAAATTGTTTAACTTGGGTCAAACGTTTCGGGAAGCCTTCCACAAGCTTCCGATAATAAGTTGGGTGAATTTTGGCCCATTCCTCCTGACAGAGCTGGTGTAACTGAGTCAGGTTTGTAGGCCTCCTTGCTCGCACACACTTTTTCAGTTCTGCCCACATATTTTCTATGGGATTGAGGCCTATGGGATTGATGGCCACTCTGATACCTTGACTTTGTTGTCCTTAAGCCATTTGCCATAACTTTTGAAAGTATGCTTGGGTTTATTGTCCATTTGGAAGACCCATTTGCAACCAAGCTTTAACTTCCTGACTGATGTCTTGAGATTTTGCTTCAATATATCCACATAATTTTCCTTCCTCATGCCATCTATTTTGTGAAGTGCACCAGTCCCTCCTGCAGCAAAGCACCCCCACAACATGATGCTGCCACCCCCGTGCTTCACGGTTGGGATGGTGTTCTTCGGCTTGCAAGCATCCCCCTTTTTCCTACAAACATAATGATGGCCATTATGGCCAAACAGTTCTATTTTTGTTTCACCAAACCAGAGGACATTTATCCAAAAAGTACGATCTTTGTCCCCATGTGCAGTTGCAAACTGTAGTCGGGCTTTTTTATGGCGGTTTTGGAGCAGTGGCTTCTCCCTTGCTGAGCGGCCTTTCAGGTTATGTCGATATAGGACTCGTTTTACTGTGGATATAGATACTTTTGTACCTGTTTCCTCCAGCAACTTCACAAGGTCCTTTGCTGTTGTTCTGGGATTGATTTGCACTTCACACCAAAGTACGTTCATCTCTAGGACACAGAACGCGTCTCCTTCCTGAGCGGAATGACAGCTGCGTGGTCCCATGATGTTTATACTTGCATACTTTTGTTTGTACAAATGAACGTGGTACCTTCAGGCGATTGGAAATTGCTCCCAAGGATGAACCAGACTTGTGGAGGTCTAAAAAATTTTCTGAGGTCTTGGCTGGTTTCTTTTGATTTTCCCATGATGTCAAGCAAAGAGGCACCGAGTTTGAAGGTAGGCCTTGAAATACATCCACAGGTTCACCTCCAATTGACTCAAATGATGTCAATTAGCCTAACAGAAGCTTCTAAAGCCATGACATCTTTTCTGGAATCTTCCAAGCTGTTTAAAGGCACAGTCAACTTAGTGTATGTAAACTTCTGACCCACTGGAATTGTGATACAGTGACTTATAAGTGAAATAATCTGTCTGTAAACAATTGTTGGAAAAATGACTTGTGTCATGCACAAAGTAGATGTCCTAACTGACTTGCCAAAACTATGGTTTGTTAACAAGAAATTTGTGGAGTAGTTGAAAACTAGTTTTAATGACTCCAACCTAAGTGTATGTAAACTTCCAACTTCAACTGTATGTTTTGCTAGCAGTTGCCAATAAAACAAGTCCTAAATGGAAGGGATTGTTTGTCATCTGTAGCCCCATGAAATCAGCTAAAACCAGCTCAATAACACAATGCATGCATACACTATTGAATAATATGCATCCACCTGTATTAGAATAGACCTAGTCTACATCTTGATTTACCCAGATTAACAATAGAGATTTACCTTTCAGATAAATGTTTACCATTACGTTGTTTTGTAGTCACATTTGTAGTTAGATTGTTAAAAACAAAGTCAAATTGATTGTATGATTGTCTTATTGATTTATTCATGCATACAAAAAAAAAGATGCCCAGCGATTGAACAGAGCAGTAGCTGAGTTTATGTCTGGAGCAAGTGCCATTCTGTAACTTTGGCTTAAACGCCTCACTTTTTTGTTGTTGTGGTATCGTTTTGGAATCGAGTATTGTGATGGTATCGTGTATCGTGATACTAAACCTGGTAGTGGTATCAAGTCAAAATTCGGGAATCGTGACAACACTAGTCTATCGTCACTTGCGTGGGATCCATGAGAAATGCTTGGGTTGCAGAAGAGGATAGGTCTAAAGGGAAAGAAGATATGAAGATATACAACCATATTCTCACCCGTGACCTTCAATGCTGTGCAGTCCACAAATGTGACTGCAGCCATGTCTATCCAATGTAATATTGTACAGTACTTCAGGGGAGCATAAACACACATCCTGTAGATGGGTTAGCTGACAACATCACAAAAGTGATGTAGGCGCTTCCATGGAGCAGAGGTCACCGTGTTGTTGTGATTGCTAGCAAGAATGACAAGAAACTGCCATGTGGGGAATCGTAAGTGTCTCGTTGCATCTTGTACTTGATACCATGTCTTGTTTTGAGGTGTTTTGACTGATTTCATGTCAATGTCCCAGATATGCCAAAAATTCGCTATCTAGCTAAGCAACAACTGTGACGTTGTGTCTGAGAGACAACAAGTGCTCATTGTGCAAATGCAGTCACATTTTCAATAAACATTGTAGTCGAAATATAGCTCACATGTTGTCAACAATCTAAGCATAAATGTCCCAAATATCTGTTGTGCACCTCTCCTCTACACCTTGACAGGTCATGTATAGGATATTTGAGGATTGGATTGGCATGTGAATATTGTAGTTATCAAAAACATTCCACAACTTGGAATAGAACCGTTAGTTTTAAAACACCATCCATGGCAGTATGTGAGACTGCCTGTGGACTCTAAAGACTTGGGGCAAGCTGCACAGCATGGCTTTGCAGGCTCTGACACACTGTGGATCATCAGCTATCTTTAAAATGAGGCCTATTCTGGTACTGGCAGCGAGGCAGTTCTCTCTCAAGGTCTCAGACCCTTTTGAACAAAGGTTGTGGGGAGGGAGAAAACAAACAGGGATTCAGTGATCCATTGCTTTTTCAGAAGAAACAACTAAACTGCATCAGAATATACAGTGTTCTTTTGAATCTTTCTTCTGAGTTGTGTACTACTCTATACCTTGTTTTACTTTCAGTTCTCTGTCTTAGCATATTACTATTGTATCATAGATGAAAGGCAGATATAGCTAGTGACGTTAACTACTGCAAGGTTTGACGTTTCTTGACCTTTCTGGGGAATTTGCATGTAATTGCAAACACATTTCCACTAAGCTCTCAGCAGCTCACAGCGGCAGCTACCTCTGCATCGACGAGCCTCACAGGAGTCAATGGCCTTGAGAGGGAAAAAATTAAATGATGAAAGGAATAGAATATCAATATTTACTCAAGGGAATTCTTAGTCAACCCAGCCCACTGCTGATGCAGGTCATGAAACCCATTTTCATTTTAATATAGTCAAATGTTTCCTTTAACACAGTAGTTTCTATAGCAAAGCTCCACAAAACACCCAAAGATGGTTACATTTGCAACAATTACTTTTCTGATTAATAACATCTCCTTGACCCTTCGGTGGCTTTGATATCATTGCCAAAAAGCATTGTTATATCTTCCTGTCTGCACAGATTTAAGACAAAGGAAAATTAATGCTGCTGCTACCACACAGTCCAACCAAGGTGCATGACTTGGAGATACAAAGAGATTTTAAATAATAAATGAATAATCTTTTGCTGAACTTCCACTGTCCTTCAGGAGTAGCTGAATATCTCCAGCATGTATTTAAAACAACAGAAATATGCGAGGGAATACACATTTTCTAGTACACGGTGGGCTACTATAAGCAAATACAAGGCAACCAGGTAACGTTACAGTAGTTTGTGGATTCATGGGTAACAACATCTAACCTTTAAAATCAATGAGTGGTTATATGAAATCAAACTATTTTCTACACCCATTAAATCCTGAGATTGATTTTCTCCGCTGGTTCTACAAATCACCCACCGGCTTTGATTAGCCTATTACCTGCTTTCTGAGGCCTGAAAATCATCTAGAGATTAACACCTGAAGCAGGGCCTGATTAAAAGTGCTCATTAAAACTGAAATAAAACTCCAATTACCATGGCGATTAGATAATGACAATATCGGCCAAAGATAAACCTGATAACATGACATTCATTGTATCATTCAGTCAGATTGTGGTGTGCACGTTAACTGAATCATAAATCCAAATTGAGTTGAGTTATAGACGGAACCGGTGGCATCCTGCACGAACACTTGTCGTGTTCCCCTAATCCATCAGTGTGAGATTAGATCACTTCCACCAGGCAGAAGGACATTAAGAGTCCAGTGATCTGAACGTGTCGGCCTCATCTTCCACTGATCCAGCCCTGCCTGCCGGGCCCCAATAAGAGCAGTGAGTGGGGTGGAGCTCATTCACTTAGCTAGCTACTGCACCACAACTCTCCTTTGTTGTTTCCACTGAGCAGTGTGGCTTCTGGAGCATCACTGTGTGGCTGCTAAAGAGAATCTCAGGACATAAAAATAACTGGCAACAGCTTGATTACAATGATCACTGTACTCTCTCCATCAGTGTCTCATTCATCGATTTCTCTCTTGTTTTGGATGCTGTCTCCATGTTGGAGCTCTCCTCCTGGAAACATCTGCATTGGCTAATGACCACTCATCTAGTAGACAACAATGTCATGTTAAAAAACAGACAGCAATAAGTCTGTTTGCATACTTTGGCCCACTGGATCTCATCTGACCTGATTTGGCGGCACTCAGATCACTCGCCAGCAGATGCCTCTGATGCTGAGTGGATCAAGCCATTTTTTAAGACCCAGAGACAGTCGGGCAGTGAGATATCTGCCAATGTACATTACGCACATCACTACAGCAAGTGCCAATGTGGTCTGAAGGGATTTTGATGTTGACGCTCTCCTCTTTATTCTGTGGTATGCTGCAGGCTACCGTGCATGTTGGCTGTTTGCTTTCTCTCCCTGCCTATCTCACTCTCTGCCCCTCCATCTCCCTCTGCTGCTCTCTGAGCTGAGATGCATGCCATAGCTCTGCAGGGTTTACATCTTCACATCAACATCATGTAAGAGGATCAAAGTTTAGTGATTTAGGATCAGGAGCACATCATATTTTACTTTAAATAGATAAGTACTTGTTTTTCTCACCGGTCAAGTTCCAAGTAAACAACCTGATTTGGGACGGCACATACAGTTCATCTACAGTATGGACGCATGTTCAGTCAGATTACCTAATTTACATCTTTGGTAACACTACATTTATTATTAAACAACTGAAATAAGGTACAGTTTCTATTGCACTTCCACAACAAAAACAGCTGTTTATAACATTTTACATTTTAGTCATTTAGCAGACGCTCTTATCCAGAGCGACTTACAGTAGTGAATGCATACATTTCATTTATTTTTTAGTACTGGCCCCCCGTGGGAATCGAACCCACAACCCTGGCGTTGCACACACCATGCTGGCGTTGCAAACACCATGCTCTACCAACTGAGCCACAGGGAAGACTATAACATGTTGTTAGTATAATTACATTTTTACTACACAGGTATTATAGTAACTTAATAAGTCGCTTGTGCAGTGTTAACAATACAATCCCCGTCATCAATACAGCACAACATGTGTCCAAGCACATGGTTAAACACTCTATCCGGCCCCTGTGGCTTAAATCGTTAGGCAGGACTAGAAGAGAGCCCCAACTGCAGCAGTGACTCAGCTCAAACGGTCGGTGGTCGCATAATTACATTTCCCTGCAGTCAGCACATTGAGGCTGATGAAGGAAGGCTGGAGCATTGTACTGTAATAGAAGGTTTTAGGCAGCAGCGCTGGACTGGGCAGCACTGGGATGTGCTATTCTCGTCTGCCTGTTAGACCTGAACAAAAGGGCTGGTATTAATTCAAATCCAAAATGACCACCCCTTCTCTGAATAAAGGCTAATGAAGGGATTTGCCTGTTGGATTTTAGTCAGAAAGGGATTTGTTGAGTTGACACAATACTAAAAGCAAACAGATGAAATGGGTTGATACCTGAAGGGGAATTTGATGGATTATTTAGGAATTGCCAACTTCAGATGTAAGCAGTCTACTTCTCCACCTGAGATGTGAGCTTACAGTAGTTACATACTCAAATCAAGTGCTTCTTCTGTCCGAATCCATGACAAGGTCTGACGCAGTTAAACAAATCCCTGAAGACATAATCCCAAATCCAGTCTGTTTGCGTGGAGAGGGCTGTCTGAAGTATAGTATACATATTCCTGAGGACAAGACATGGTTTCATATGAACTCACCAGTAATGAACCAAACACAGACTGAAGGGCATAGAGGCTGCTGGTAGTTTGTGAGCTGAATACTAAATATATATACAGTCAGCAACACCTACAGTACGTGAATCATTGAGATACACAAGCATAACATTACAAACACCTTCCTTATATTGAGTTGTACCCCCTTTTGGCCTCAGAACTGCTTCAATTCGTCGGGGCATGGACTCTACAAGGTGTCGAAAGCGTTCCACAGGGATGCTGGCCCATGCTTCCCACAGTTGTGTCAAGTTGGCTGGATGTCCTTTGGGTGGTAGAACGTTCTTGATATACACGGGAAACTGTTGAGCGTGAAAAACCCAGCAGCATTGCAGTTCTTGACACACTCTAACCGGTCTGCCTGGCACATACTACCATACCCCATTCAAAGGCACTTAAATCTTTTGTCTGCCCATTCACCCTCTGAATGGTGCCGATGACATGGACGTCAATTAAGGCAGCCCCGTGCACCTCTCTGATTCATAGGGGTTGGATTAAATGCAGAAGGCACATTTCGGTTGAATGCATTCAGTTGTGTAACTGACTAGGTATCCCCCTTTCCCTTTCTCACATACACAATCCACGTCTCAATTGTCTCAAGGCTTAAACATCCTGTCTCCTCCCCTTCATCTACACTGATTGAAGTGAATTTAACAAGTGACATCAATAAGGGATCATAACTTTCACCTGGATTCACCTGGTGAGTCTATGTCATGGAATGAGTTCCTAATGTTTTGTACACAGTGTATCTTCTGCAGTTGAATCCTCAATCCCCTCCCTAACAATATGTATTTATAACCACATTACATAAGATTGGTAACATGGCGAGAAACTAGTTGTGTTTTTATCACTAGAGCTCTCAAAATCATGTTCCAGCCCCAGCATATTGGTTCCATTGGGATATTCCAGGTGGTATAAAATGTACATACTGGGACATTAGAAAAGGGCCACAGTCTCATATATACAGATGACTAACAATGATATGCCAACTAAACTGGGCTTAATACTAGTAGGCCTAAATTCAACCAGGAGAAAAGTACTATGCACTTTTAGAGGCTGAAATTAATATTGTTATTGACCTATTTTTTAACCAGTGGTGCCAATTTTTGCCTTTGGCTCCAACTTCTTTGTCTGTCCTGATGACGGCTTTGATCTCCCCCTGATATCATGGGCCCATTGGTCTTTTTGACAGTGCTTATCAACATATCTCTCAACTCTCTTTGCTCATTAGCAAGCTTCTCAGACACCAAACAAATATTGCCCTACAATGAAACCAGACTAATTTACGGTAACAAATTGCCCTATTTTCACAAGATAGCTAAGGTTCTTTCTCTAGTTAGTCAGATGTTCAAACTCTTATTTCTTTCTTCCACGGACTATATGCCAAAGTTTTCTTGGGTTTTGATACTAAATGTTAACATCAGTTCACCCAAACTCAGACCTGCCTCAGATATCCACGAGGAGTTGACAGGATGGGAGAACGAATATCACAAAATATCACAGAAGTTATATTTTTACCATTCAATTTAGCAAACCTTCTCAACCATAGCCAATGATTCCAGGGTGATAATTCCAATCATATTTGACACTCCAGGTGATCCTGCCTCACCTCCACTGAATAGCCCCAGTGCTGGGAAAAAATATGGATCCTAGTTGGTCCCATTTGACCCCACACATTAGCTCTCACTGGAAGTCAGCAACCAGGGGTTATTGGCTGATTAGCCCCCACTGAATACTAGACTGAAGGAGAGGGACTCCCATTCAAAGAGAATCATGTATCCCAGCAGCCCCAGATGGTGAATCTGACACTACAGCAATCTCTGTTTCCTGTAAAAATGTCTGCCAGCACACTAACATTTAAATACACTGGAATAATATCACAGATATTGGAATACATGGTGCTACTATCGTGTGGCAACCCCAAAATCTAAATAGGTATACTGTAAATCATGTATAGAATGTATACTATATGAAGCTGTAAAAGCTCACAGAAAATCCAGTGTTTCTATGTCAAATGGTTTTGTTACATTTCAGACTTCTGTGACGTACACTACCGTTCAAAGGTTTGGGGTCACTTAGAAATGTCCTTGTTTTTGAAAGAAAAGCACATTTTATGTCCATTAAAATAACATCAAATTGATCAGAAATACAGTGTTGTCACGTCCTGACCCTAGTAAGATGTAATTTTCTATAGTAGTGTAGGGCAGGGCGTGACAGGGGGTGTTTTTGGGCTGATCTATGTTTTCTAGTTCTATGTTTAAATTCTAGTTTTCTATTTCTAGGTTGGATTGTTTGGGGTTGATCTCTAATTGGAGGCAGCTGATCCTCATTTGCCTCTGATTAAAGATCATATGTAATTAGGGGGTTTTCTCATTGTGGTTTGTGGGTTATATTGTCTTTAGAGTAGTGTGTTGTCCTCGCTGCGTTACGGTTTGTTGTTGTCGTCCTATTTTCAAGTTTTTAGTGTATTGCATTCAGTTTCACTTTTAATAAATATGTGGAACTACGAAAACGCTGCATCTTGGTCCGCTCCTTCGAACAGCAGTGACAAGTGTAGACATTGTTAATGTTGTAAATGACTATCTGTAGCTGGAAACTGCAGATTTTTTATGTAATATCTACATAGGCATAGAGGCCCATTATCAGCAACCATCACTCCTGTTTTCCAATGTCACGTTATGTTAGCTAATCCAAGTTTATCATTTAAAAAGGCTAATTCATCATTAGAAAACCCTTTTGCAATTATGTTAGCACAGCTGAAAACTGCTGTCCTGATTAAAAAAGCAATAAAACTGGCCTTCTTTAGACTAGTTGAGTATCTGGAGCATCAAATCAAATCAAAGTTTATTTGTCACGTGCGCCGAATACAACAGGTGTAGACCTTACAGTGAAATGCTTACTTACAGGCTCTAACCAATAGTGCGAAAAAAAGGTTGTGTGTGTAGGTAGGTAAAGAAATAAAACAACAGTAAAAATACATTTTGAAAATAACAGTAGCAAGGCAATATACAGACACCGGTTAGTCAGGCTTATTGAGGTAGTATGTACATGTAGGTATGGTTAAAGTGATTATGCATATATGATGAACAGAGAGTAGCAGTAGCGTAAAAAGAGGGGTTGGCGGGTGGTGGTACACAATGCAGATAGCCCGGTTAGCCACTGTGCGGGAGCACTGGTTGGTCGGGCCAATTGAGGTAGTATGTACCTGAATGTATAGTTAAAGTGACTATGCATATATGATAAACAGAGATTAGCAGCAGCGTAAAAGAGGGGTTGGGGGTGGGGGCACACAATGCAAATAATCCCGGTAACCATTTGGTTACCTGTTCAGGAGTCTTATGGCTTGGGGGTAAAAACTGTTGAGAAGCCTTTTTTTCCTTTTTAACCCTAACCCTAACCCGCTTGCCATGTGGTAGTAGAGAGAACAGTCTATAACTGGGGTTGCTGGGGTCTTTGACAATTTTTAGGGCCTTCCTCTGACACCGCCTGGTGTAGAGGTCCTGGATGGCAGGCAGCTTTGCCCCAGTAATGTACTGGGCCGTACGCACTACCCTCTGAAGTGCCTTGCGGTCAGAGGCCAAGCAATTGCTGTACCAGGCAGTGATACAACCGGTCAGGATGTTCTCGATGTTGCAGCTGTAGAACCTTTTGAGGATCTCAGGACCCATGCCAAATCTTTTTAGTTTCCTGAGGGGGAATAGGCTTTGTCGTGCCCTCTTCGCGACTGTCTTGGTGTGTTTGGACCATTCTAGTTTGTTGTTGATGTGGACACCAAGGAACTTGAAGCTCTCAACCTGCTCAACTACAGGCCCGTCGATGAGAATGGGGGCATGCTCGGTGCTCCTTTTCCTGTAGTCCACAATCATCTCCTTAGTCTTGATTACGTTGAGGGATAGGTTGTTATTCTGGCACCACCCGGCCAGGTCTCTGACCTCCCTATAGGCTGTCTCGTCGTTGTCGGTGATCAGGCCTACCACCGTTGTGTCGTCTGCAAAGTTAATGATGGTGTTGGAGTCGTGCCTGGCCATGCAGTTGTGGGTGAACAGGGAGTACAGGAGGGGACTGAGCACGCACCCCTGGGGAGCTCGAGTGTTGAGGATCAGTGTGGCAGATGTGTTGCTACCTACCCTCACCACCTGGGGGTGGCCCGTCAGGAAGTCCAGGATCCAGTTACAGAGGGAGGTGTTTAATCCCAGGTTCCTTAGCTTAGTGATGAGCTTTGAGGGTACTATGGTGTTGAACAGTGAGCTGTAGTCAATGAATAGCATTCTCACATAGGTGTTCCTTTTGTCCAGGTGGGAAAGGGCAGTGTGGAGTGCAATAGAGATTGCATCATCTGTGGATCTGTTTGGGCGGTGTGCAAATTGGAGTGGGTCTAGGGTTTCTGGGATAATGGTGCTGATGTGAGCCATTACCAGCCTTTCAAAGCACTTCATGGCTACGGACGTGAGTGCTACGGGTCTGTAGTCATTTAGGCAGGTTGCCTTTGTGTTCTTGGGCACAGGGACTATGGTGGTCTGCTTGAAACATGTTGGTATTACATGACAACATGACATGTTGAAAATGTCAGTGAAGACACCTGCCAGTTGGTCAGCACATGCCCGGAGCACACGTCCTGGTAATCCGTCTGGCCCCACAGCCTTGTGTATGTTGACCTGTTTAAAGGTCTTACTCACGTCGGCTACGGAGAGCGTGATCACACAGTCATCCAGGAACAGCTGATGCTCTCATGCATGCCTCAGTGTTGCTTGCCTCAAAGCAAGCATAGAAGTGATTTAGCTCATCTGGTAGGCTCGTGTCACTGGGCAGCTCGCGGCTGTGCTTCCCTTTGTAGTCTGTAATAGTTTGCAAGCCCTGCCACATCCGACGAAACCACTCATCAGCATTTGTGGGTTCGATTACAGGCTCAAAATGGCCAGAAACAAAGAACTTTCTTCTGAAATTTGTCAGTCTATTCTTGTTCTGAGAAATGAAGGCTATTCCATGTGAGAAATTGCCAAGAAACTGAAGATCTCGTACAACGCTGTGTACAACTCCCTTCACAGAACAGCACAAACTGTCTCTAACCAGAATAGAAAGAGGAATGGGAGGCCCCGGTGCACAACTGTGCAAGTACATTAGAGTGTGTAGTTTGAGAAACAGACGCCTCAACTCCTCAAGTCCTCAACTGGCAGCTTCATTAAATAGTACCTGCAAAACACCAGTCTCAACGTCAACAGTGAAGAGGCGACTCCGAGATGCTGGCCTTCTAGGGAGAGTTGCAAAGAAAAAGCCATATCTCAGACTGGCCAATAAAAAGAAAAGATTAAGATGGACAAAAGATCACAGACACTGGACAGAGGAACTCTGCCTAGAAGGCCAGCATCCCAGAGTCGCCTCTTCACTGTTGACGTTGAGAGCATGGAGGGCTTAAGTTACATTGGAGGGGCACTGTGTGAATTTATACGGTGAAAAGTGTACTTTACAGAAGGGTTGAGCGATATACCGTATACTTGGTTATTTTGAAATACCGACGGTAAGATTTTCAATACTGTAAAAAAATGTAGCAATTATAAAGCAGTGGCATAGCACGCAACCCCACAGCAACATTCAATCCCCTCCTGGATCAAGATCCCTGTTGCCTAAATAGTTTTCTGGGTACATAATTATTTATTTTTTTATCATTATAAATAATCAAATAAAAATAGCGCCCCTTGTGTGCACTTCCGGTAATACCGTATACCCCAGTATGGTACAGAAACGGTATGATGGTATGAAAATCTGGATACCCCCCAACCCTACTTTATAGTACTTGATTAAGTCTCCCAAATTAAAGATCAAAGGATACAGAAGGAGCATCTGGGACGGCCTGGCCAGTTGGGATTACACCACCGCTGCAGTGTCATCTTGACTGCGAAGCTGTCCCCAAATATGTTCAAACAAAAATGGATTCATGGATCAAATATTAACTCTTACTATTTTGGGGATTTACAAAGTCTAAAAACAGATTTGAGTGAATTTTTACTTTGTGGTTAGTTACTGTATGCCATGAATTCATTCGATTTTAAAGCAAATTAATAGACTAATATTTACAGCTAATGTATAAGACTCAATAGATGGAAAGTGGAGTTCCATCAGTGTGGGAGTGATTAGATTGTAAATGCAAAGACCTCCACTGGCGCCACATTTGTCAAATAGATAGTGTGTGTATGTTTGTGTCTGCACAAGTGTGTCTGCACAGTGTGTGTGAGTGTGAGCACACTCAGAAGTGGTGTAACTGAGACCCCATTATAGCTAAATTGAACTGTAATTCTGTAGTATTAATTAATTTGGGTACCCTCAAAAAGAGAGAAACTTATCTCATGCGTGGTGATTACAGTCAATGCATGCAAATTGCTCAAGTTGATGCAAGTGGATCATTTATTTTCAGGCTGCCATAATTTGTAGCGATTCATCATTTGACGTTATCACATGAAACGCCAGCTTAATGAGAAAACACAACCGTGGGGTGAGATGCCCTCAGCTGACAAGAGCTGGCCTACAGCGTCATCTTCCACACATTGGAAGATGAAAAGATCTTGTCATATATGGGTACTAATTTAACTGGAAACAGCTCATCTCCCCCACTCACTCTCTGTGTATTACTCAGACTGTGGCAACTTGAAGACACAGCTATTTAATAAAAAGGAAACTAGTTTTAACAAAACTATACTAATCACAAACTAGCTCATAGCAATGAACATGTAAATGCTCTTTTGTGAGTGCGGGTCATTAGGTTACAGACACATTTAGTTTAGTCTTAACACTTCATCAAGTGTGATAAATCAGAACAGCAATAACAGTCTGCCCTGCAGACCTATTGAAAAGAAAGCACAATTTACTTGAATTGTCATCTGACACAATATCAAACCATAATCCAAAGCCTAGGGTAATACAAAGTGGACCAGGCACTAGCAAAAACCTATCAAAGAAAAGAGAACTCTAATTTGATCATGAGCTCTGGGAGAGGAAGAAAAAGCTTTTCTCTCTGACTCTCTTTACTTTGGTATTTAATTCACCCGGAACAGCTGCAATAAGAACAGCCACTCAAGAAAAATAATAGCCACGTTCTCATTAATACAAAAAGCAATGAATTCGAACAGTGGGGGCTGAACCGTTCAAACAGAATAAGTCTGGTAGAGGAAGACATGAACTCTAGTCAGTGAGAATGAGGCAGTTACGGCTGTGGGTTTATCCAGAACAGTTGTGTTTGTAATGGATTTAGATAGAAACCCCTTTAGGATAATGCCAGCTCTATTTTCCCTGTGCCAACTGTATCACTGTCCTGTTCTTTGTGTCTTGCCAACGCAAACATTTTAATGCCTCCCGAGGCATATCATAATCTGCATTATCTGTGATCCTAGCAGAGGGCTAGCCATGGTGAGGCAGACGATCATGATCCTGATGATGATAACGGTTTATCACAATGTCTTCTTCAGCACCAGGTCAACAGCTGATTATCATTTTGGAAATATAGCACTTCAGCTGATAGGAATGTCCCCATCGTAATTAAACAACACCACAACAACATCCCTCTGTATAATTTATAGTGACATTTTGTCCTCCTAACTCCATGATCACTTAATGGATCCTCATCTGTCTTGGAGATCTGGAGAAGGGGAGAAGGGGTGAGTGATGGGGCATTTTAGAGGGCAATTCAGAACACGGCTATCTCTCAAAGTTGTTTCATTCATCTCTAGAGTGACCAATCACTCACTGGTTTAAATTACCCCTATAGAAACACCTGAAATAAATTAGCATGGGGCAAAGAGGGAATTACGGCCACATACCACTGCTATTGTATTTGTCTTCCCTCGCAAGGTCATTCATACTGTAACTTCCCCCGCTGTGTGTGGTGATATGGTCTATCTACGATAAGAGGTATTAATTTACATTTTAGAGGGTTTCAAAGGTTGGCAGGCTCACTATGTCTGACAGTCTTTGTGTGTCCACATGCACACGCTTATGTGCATGGCTGTAGGTGTGTGCATGTTTAGGTGTATGTGTGCGTGTGTGCATGTGTGTGTGTGTGTGTGTGTGTGTGTGTGTGTGTGTGTGTGTGTGTGTGTGTGTGTGTGTGTGTGTGTGTGTGTGTGTGTGTGTGTGTGTGTAGGTGTGTGTCTAATGTGCTCTTGTATAAATCCCTTTGACTTTGTGTGGGTTGTCAAGACCCATTTCCCCATGGTATTGACAGGATCTGGAGCAATATGCTGGAGCCAGACCCTAGGGAAGTATGTCATAAGTTCTACTATCAGTATGAGTTTTTGAAATGGAAACTCCCCCCGCTGTTCCTTGCCCAAGGCAACCTTCACAACCGTACTCTCCCTCCCAGCAGGGTGACTCCATTTAAAACACCTAACATGTTTGACCTCATAAAGAAATTGAGGTAAAGACTCTATTACACTAATGCTTTGGTCAAAATTCCAGAATCCCCCACAGAGAGTGGGGATGTATTGGGAAATGGGAAATTAGCCACTGCTTTCACAAATATAGTGACATATTACATATACTGTTTTAACCTTTTGAGTGCTCACTTACAGTATATTATCAGAATAAAATCCTCTCCTGGTTTTAACTCTTTAGCTACACCATTTGCAATCAGACAGTACAAGTTCTAGCATAAAGAAGTTCATATGAGAGGATTGTTTACTCCACTGCTAGTGTGGCGGCCCAAAACAAGATTGGCCCAATATTAATACTGGCCTAGTCAACCCAACACAGCTTATGTTGAGCCTCTATTAATCCCATTACACACAATTATAAACTTGCTTCCATCACAGCTACTGTAGGAGAGACACTTCTCTCTCTCAATTTCAATTCAATTCAGTTCAAATGGCTTTATTGGCATGGAAAACATATGTTTACAATGCCAAAGCAAGTGAAATGTGAAATAAACAATCAGAAATGAACAGTAAACATTACACTCACTAAAGTTTCAAAAGAATAGAGACATTTCAAATGTTATATTACGGCTGTCTACAGTGTTGTTACAATCTGCAAATAGTTGAAGTACAAAATGGAATATAAATAAACATACTGTAAATATGGGTTGTATTTACAACGGTGTTTGTTCTTCACTGGTTAACCTTTTCTTGTGGCAACAGGTCACAAATCTCTCTCTCTCTTTGCGAAGAGTGCATGAGGACATGCTCCTCTGAGAGGATGTGGCTGCCATTATCTCTGTCACCTGACACAGGGGCCACACAAACCACCCATGATGGATATCTGGCTTCTCCTTTTGTTTCTTTCAGGTAATTATGAGAACAATCATTTGCTTGTCCTCTAGGAGAATCTAGATGTTTTATCTCTGAGCAGCTTGTCAATCTTGATCACGGAGTGAATTTGATATGAATACAGAATGTTCATGAATGATTGTTCAGACTTGTGTTTTGATTCCCCCCTTATAGACTAAGCAAAACTATAATACATGTCTATTTATGTCCATTGCCCATACCTGTTTTGGTCACCTTTTTTTACATGACCAAACACTACAAAAACTGGATGCACCAAAACATTTTGGATGGCTAAGCTAAACAATATTTTGTTATGAACTGCGGCATGAAATTCTTGCTAAAAGACCCAACCGGTCAGGTTTTGCATATGTTTATTACCATCTGAAATCCCACATGTGCAAGAGCGACTATCAACATTGTTTTTATACATTAGCCCAAAATTGTGTTTGAAAAGTAAGAACAAAAGTAAGAATTTACCTCTCGGGGAGATTGGATTAGTTCATGGACATTGGATGAAATAATTCACAGATGAAGAGGAGGATGTAAAATAAATCTCCAAAACACATGAATGGTAGCAGTGGGCCAAATCACGATACGTGTGTGGTGCCGTTGTAAAATTTGTAGGCGCTTTTGAACCGTACCGTGTTGAATGGTTAATTGTGAACGAAGGGTAGCACTTCATAATAACGCAGCGTAATAAAGCATTTATAATGAATTAGTAAATTGTTTATTGGTTATTTATTAATCATTACTCCAATCATAAGAGGTTTAATATAGGTCCTTACAAACCATTTAATAATCATTATGTAAGTATTTTGTGTGGCCTCATCCAAAGTGTTGGCGATGTGTGTGTGTGTATATATATATATGTGTGTGTATATATATATATATATATATATATATATATATATGTGTGTGTATATATATATATATATATATATATATATATATATATATATATATATATATATATATATATATATATATATATACAGTAACAGTCAAAAGGGCTGCAATTTCTGAGGCTGGTAACTCTAATGAACTTATCCTCTGCAGCGGAGGTAACTCTGGGTCTTCCTTTCCTATGGCTGTTCTCAAATCAAATCAAATTGTATTGGTCACATACACATGGTTAGCAGATGTTAATGTGAGTGTAGCGAAATGCTTGTGCTTCTAGTTCCAGCAGTGCAGTAATATCTAACAAATAATCTAACAATTCCCAACAACTACCTAATACACACAAATCTAACAAGTAATCTAACAATTCCCCAATAACTACCTAATACACACAAATCTAATGGGGTGAATGAGAATATGTGCATATAAATATATGGATGAGCGATGGCCGAGCGGCATAGGCAAGGTGCAGTAGATGGTATAAAATACAGTATATACATGTGATATGAGTAAGATATGTAAACATTATTAAAGTGCCATTGTTTAAAGTGACTCAAAACAGTGTGTGAGTAATGTAAGATATGTAGACATTATTAAAGTGGCATTATTTAGAGTGGAATTGAGAGCCAGTTTCATCATAGAGCTTGATGGTTGCAACTGCACTTGAAGAAACTTTCAAATGTTCCGTATTGACTTACCTTCAAGTCTTAAAGTAATGATGGACTGTCGTTTCTCTTTGCTTATTTGAGCTGTTCTTGCCATAATATAGACTTGGTATTTTACCAAATAGGGTTATCTTCTATATATCACCACTACCTTGTCACAACACAACTGATTGGCACAAACACATTAAGAAGGAAAGAAATTCCACAAATTAACTTTTAACAAGGCACACTTTTTTGGTTACTACATGATCCCATATGTGTTATTTCATAGTTTTGATGTCTTCACTATTATTCTACAATGTAGAAAATAGTAATAATAAAGAAAAACCCTGGAATGAGTAGGTGTGTCCAAACTTTTGACTGGTACTGTGTATATATATATATATATTTTATAATGTTTATATATTTTCCTTTATTATTTTCCCCTAACTCTACCACCATTCCCATAATTGGAGTAAACTAATGGACAACAACACTTAGGATTCTACTTCCAGCTTATACACACTATATACATTTTACGGATACAGACATTTTACAATAGTTATATTTTGTTTGTTTTTAGTCCCATCCTTCAACTTCACTCAAACCCTCCCATCTATCTCTGAACACCATCCAGTTTTGATTTCTATTTGCCATTTACTTTTCAGCTGTGCGCTGATGTTTCACAAAAGTACAGAACCTTTCTATTTTCATAGTTTCTACAGATAGTAATCTAAAAGAAATACGTTTTTGTTAAAAGTATTAATACATTATCGATGGATTGACTATGACTTCTTAAATCGCCCAGCAGTGCTATCTGCAGAGTTAGCTCCAGGTAAATGTTGATATTCATTAGCCGTACAAGCTACATATGGACCATATTGATCTCATGATTATGTCTCTTCATAGCAAAATTTGCAGAGCTGGGATGGTTGTAGCACCCATATCAACTCAGCAAAAAAAGAAACGTCCTCTCACTGTCAACTGCGTTCATTTTCAGCAAACTTAACTTGTGTAAATATTTGTATGAACATAACAAGATTCAACAACTGAGACATAAACTGAACAAGTTCAACAGACATGTGACTAACAGAATTGGAAAAATGTGTCCCTGAACAAAGGGGGGGTCAAAATCTAAAGTAACAGTCAGCATCATGCATTAAGTACTGCAGTGCATCTCCTCCTCATGGACTGCACCAGATTTGCCAGTTCTTGCTGTGAGATGTTACCCCACTCTTCCACCAAGGCACCTGCAAGTTCCCGGACATTTCTGGGGGGAATGGCCCTAGCCCTCACCCTCCGATCCAACAGGTCCCAGACGTGCTCAATGGGATTGAGATCCGGGCTCGTCGCTGGCCATGGCAGAACACTGACATTCCTGTCTTGCAGGAAATCATGCACAGAATGAGCAGTATGGCTGGTGGTATTGTCATGCTGGAGGGTCATGTCAGGATGAGCCTGCAGGAAGGTTACCACATGAGGGAGGAGGATGTCTTCCCTGTAACGCAAAGCGTTGAGATTGCCTGCAATGACAACAAGCTCAGTCCGATGATGCTGTGACATACCGCCCCAGACCATGACGACCCTCCACCTCCAAATCGTGAGGTGAGGACCTGCCTTACAACAGGCCTACAAGCCCTCAGTCCAGCCTCTCTTAGCCTATTGCGGACAGTCTGAGCACTGATGGAGGGATTGTGCATTCCTGGTGTAACTCGGGCAGTTGTTGTTGCCATCCTGTACCTGTCCCGCAGGTGTGATGTTCGGATGTACCGATCCTGTGCAGGTGTTGTTACACGTGGTCTGCTACTGCGAGGACGATCAGCTGTCCGTCCTGTCTCCCTGTAGCGCTGTCTTAGGCATCTCACAGTACATACATTGCATTTTATTGCCCTTGGCCACATCTGCAGTCATCATGCCTCCTTGCAGCATGCCTAAGGCACGCTCACGCAGATGAGCAGGGACCCTGGGCATCTTTCTTTTCGTGTTTCTCAGAGTCAGTAGAAAGGCCTCTTTAGTGTCCTAAGTTTTTATAACTGTGACCTTAATTGCCTAGCGTCTGTAAGCTGTTAGTTTCTTAACGACCGTTCCACAGGTGCATGTTCATTAATTGTTTATGGTTCATTGAACAAACATGGGAAACAGTGTTTAAACCCTTTACAATGAAGATCTGTGAAGTTATTTGGATTTTTACGAATGATCTTTGAAAGACGTGGTGCTGAAAAAGGGACGTTTCTTTTTTGCTGAGTTTATATATAGCATTCTATTGGTTGCATAAATGTTGTATAAAAATGTAAATTGAAAAACTCAAAAGTTTTGAATCCAGCATAGTTTTCTTTTCTCGTTCTTCTCTTTAAACATAATGAGATAGTTCAGTGAAATAATGTATTCACATATTAGACTCTAAGGAGTGACTTCTGCAATCCACACTTTGGTTTTGGTAGAAATGTAACACTTACATTATTTTTCTCAGCATAGAGTCTGTCTGAAGTTACACATCCCACTATTACAACAGTGTGACTGTTTTGGAATAAAATGTTCAATATATTTTCTTAAACATCCTCCATATTGTGTGCCTATTATTTAACCATTGATATGTTCTAGGACCCATTTTGAGACCTTAATGAGCATCAAGTAGCGCTGGAATTTTCTACCAATGGCATGTCCATCTTTTTGTGAGAAATTACATTTATAATGTATCAAGTAGAAATAGCTAATCAAAAGGGGACCATATAAATAGCCCACACTTTATATGAAGCCACGCAAAAAGACTTAACTAACTAAACCTCTTTTGAGTAATCATATTAATTGTTTTTAAGTACTTTGCAAGTTGTTTATACATGTGTGAAGAACTACTTACATTTACAAGTGTGAGTTATGATTGATAAATAATGAATAAATGATGTACTAATCCATTCTGAATGCTATTTTACACTGAGTTATTATAAAGCACTACCAAAAGGAGTGCTTTGTTGTAAAGCACAATTTTTATGTCCTTTTGATGTTTGTTATAACTTTGTATTACTTATTTACAAACAAAATATATACATTAATAGTAAACCATGAATTGCTTGAACAAAAGGGACTTCTAACATTTGATGTTTCAGGCTTCAGGTCAATGCACACTGTTGACTCAAGTCCATATCCTTTGAATAAATACAGGATGAGATGATGAGCAGCTATCACAACTGATAGATGAGGTCATTGGACTGTTAGGCCATGAAATGAAATGAGCCACACACATATGCACACCACCAGTACTCATGCATGCAACCAGTTACAGTTACACACACACACACACACACACACACACACACACACACACACACACACACACACACACACACACACACACACACACACACAGGAAAGGGTAAACCGCCATGTGAAAGTTTGCTATCTTTAATCATCCGTTAGACACCATGTCAAGATAAAATACTGTACAAATCATTGATCAAAACATTGATATGCATTTTAATGTCAGATCAACCACTCTTCTATGCATCCTGTGCTGAGTACATTTATTTCCTCGAGTTGAAATTGAAGCTTTAAAAATAGGGGAATGGATGGGAGAATGAACCATAATGATCAGAGCACTGTCTGGGAGGACCATTGAACAGAAGCCTCATTTGATGAGACTCTGATCCAAATAGAGAAGAGCAGCAGGCTGTTCAAACTGTGAGGCACAAACACACTGTAGTGTTTCCCCCTGCTTTCTCTCTCTCGGCCAGGCTGCCTTCCAGCACCAGGTAGAGCTACGGCAACACAATGCCTGTCCAACGGGAGACATTGAGCTGCCACCAACCACATTAATACATTACTGTAGGTGAAAAATGGGTACCAAGTCACAGATTAAATGGGTCCCAGGCACTAACATTAGTAGCAAAGCCCGCAATGCACAGTTTTGGCCTCAACCTTAAACAAGGTTGCATACAGTAATGCCATTTAGACTCCCTGTTTGAAACAAGGTTTCAAAGAATTATACGAACAGTAAATGGATTCAGAACTACAGTGCTATCAAATCAATATCAGAGATCGATTGCTAATTCCATTGTGTTATTTAAGTTTGAAAAAAAGCTTTGACTTATGAATGTATATTATTTATACTGATTACTGAACCTTTTATGCTGATAATCATGGGTGACATCTGGCATCTACTGTTCAGATGAGGAACCATGTCATATTTTTCTTAGCTATGAGAATATAGTGTTCAGAACTCTCATTCCACTTCAAAACGAACAGTTATATTCTCTGATCGAAGAGCTTCCTGCACCTAAGTAGAATAATTCTGACCTCTAGTGACAGTGCAGACATGGTAACACAGATTGTAGCCTAAGCATTTGCACTTGAGAATGTCATTCCTCTTAGTAAGTTTGATGACCATGGTAGGATGTGTTTCTCTAGCAGCATAGGCCTCTAGTCGAATAGGGTTCACATAGGTAGTAGGTATAATGCACATGCATTCTGTTTGAGTGTGGTCTCTGAAAGAAACAGCAGCCTATAGCAATTAAATAAAATAAAAACAGCTTATCCAAATTGGGAAAAACACTGGTTGAATCAACGTTGTTTCCATATCATTTTAATGAAATTACGCTGAACAAACGTGTAATAGAAGTTGAATTGACGTCTGTGCCCAGTGGGATGTAAACCTACACAGCTCTAGGTTTTCGCAAGGACAACACAAATCCCGAGATAGGAAAGTGATGTTGAAAACTTAATTTCGATTTTTGCTCCTACTGTTAATACAGAACACTGCAATGTGAGAAAGATGGATCTATGCGACAGATGTTTACTCAAGTGACATGTGCTAAAATGTGTCTCCCAAGTACAGGAAGTGTGTTGACTGATCTGAGTATTATTAGATCCGTTTACATCCATTGCAATTGTAGAGACAAGGACAGGTTTTGCAAAACTGCTCTGTAGTTTATCCGACTGAGTTGAGGTTATCATATGTTGGGGACGGAAGAGGTGGCATGTATGGAACTCCATGCTCCAATTTCTGCTGATTTAGGATTACGAGAGAGAAAACATGCCATACAAACTTAGAAAACAGAATCAACAATCTCGATACAATGTATGTTGTATTATTATCAAGTTACTTACAGTGACTGGCCGCCAGCGCAGCACTGACAACGCCAAGCACCGTGAGAATAAAGGCGATGGCCAGAGATGACATTTCCACCTTGCTTGCCACAGATATCCAGGTTTCTGTATATCCTCAGTGAAAATACCTCCGATGACGCGTACTTCCGAGCAGTGTCTTATAATTCCAGCTGCTTCGACTTCACCGATTCACTGCAGAACCATCACGAGGCAGGTCTGCTAGCGCGCACACAACACCCTCTACTCTGCTGCTGCTCCCAAATCTCCGTCACATCGGTGCGTCTCTCTCTCTCTCCTCTCTCTCTCTCTCTCTTACGCCCTCTCACACAAAAACGCCTTTAATCATTTCGAGTTTATTTTTGGACATTCTGCACGATTAAGCAATGGTATAGCAATATTGACATATTTTGCATTAGTTATGGAAGTTTTTGAAGGTTATATGGCTTATTTAAGAGGAATGGGCACTGGGGAGGGCTTCGGTGGATGCTAACGTGAGCTACAGCCGCGCTCTCATTTACCGCTCACACTATTTCAGCATTCACAGCAATAGACAGATCCGCATGCTGCATTCTTCACAAAGCACAGCCAGCAGTCAAAACAATACCAAGCTGCTAAGCAGGCCTGGCTCAAATGAATACTTCATATATACCTCTCTCAACTTGTTTGGCTTCATTTTGCAGTTTCTCTAAGTTTCCCTCCAGATATTGTGCCACAGGCTGTATGTTTTAGATGTTGAGACTACATAGACTACAGAGACGGTACAAAGAAACACACGCGTTTCTCTTTATTTGCTTCTGCCCACAGGCGGTAACCGAGCGGTGGATAACCTCCAGTCTCGCCGTGATTACCGTCTATTTCGACTTATACTGCCTCTATTATTTGATCTAAAAACAAATGACCATTTCGGATGATAATTGAGAAATATATGGGGATCCTTGGGCAACGAATATTCACGTCAGGTATGGTAGGTAGGGTGACAGCTCGATCGTTGTAATTTATTTCATGGTAACACATTGTGAAAAAAATACCTTCAACACAACAGGGCTTTTCACACGCAGACCTATACTGTAGATGCAAATTGTTCAGCTATGCATCAATATTGTTGAAAATCCCACCTTACATCTATCTACTGTATACGCACTACACATTACCTGCTATATTATCACAGTTTAGATCATATTGGCCACCTTTTGGACTTAGAATAAGACATTCCTCTCTATTGTATTGATTGTTATGGTGCATTATTGTCCTGTGAAATCATGGAAAACAGCCATTTCAGAGTAATTTACTTCACATAACCGTCCACCTGCTCCGTCTGCCTTCTTTTTGACATCACCCTGAATACTCTGGCAGAATTCACCATTAGCATAAGTGCATGCAGCATTCATTTATCTAACACCCCTATTCCTCAATGCATAACCCTGGGGTTCTTGTCAGGTGTCAAGATATGAGGCCTACACTAAAGTGCTATTAAATTACAGGGCCATATTTGTCACCTTTTTAAGGTCTACAAATATGGTACCGGGTTCAACACCATTTCCACTTGACAAGTGCCCCATGAAAAATGTATACTTTCTTTTAAGATCTCCAAGGTAGCGGCAAATTGAATATTGAATGAGAGAGTAAAAAGTACATGCATCCAAAAAGCCCTAAAATCACCACATTTGTAGGTCCATTCTACCACACAGTCAGGCATCGGTGTTCAGTCAATTCTTTGCTGATCTGAAAACAAAATGGCTTGCCTCAAGGAGTTAAAAGATTATTTTATTTTAGATTATTTTAGATTGACTTTTTGATTTATTGAAATGCTGGTTGATCGACTATTGGGTGGTTGATTGACTAATTGTGATTTGTTGGTTGATCATTGACTAATGGATAGAGAAAACTAGGGTGATGTTGAAGAGCTGTGTAGAACTAATGACAGTGACTCGTCTCACTATGCCGGTAATGGTCATTAGTGAATGACTGTTCTACTGCAAAGGAAATTGAAAAAACCTAATACTGAATATAATGAATATAGTAATCAGAGAGATGGCTACGGACCTAATTTAATTTGATTTTCACAATAGTCACACATTAATAAACCCATTCATCATTTGTGCCCTGCTCTGGTTTGAAGCAATGGGTGTTGTTGGAGGTGTCGAGGGGCTCCATCTGCCCTGTCTTGCTGATGTCTCTGTACCCACTGGGAACAGCTGCTCCCCCACCTGTCCTACACCGCTCCCTTCTACCTCACTTTACCGCTTTGCTGCAGATCACCTGAGTCTGGTCTAATCAATGCAGAATCAGGACTAGGCTAGCCGAAAAGTCCTACATGTTCTTGACACACTGTATTAGTGTGGTGATATTTATAGAACATATCTCCTGGTGTTGTGTCAAGTGTGGAAAGGAGTGTTGATGATTGTCCACTGAACAATGAAGGTGTGAGCTTCGATGCCATACAGATGTAGGATCTTCATTTGATCATTCTTTTGTGGCTGAGAATTTTCCTGCACAGCAGGAAATGCAAACTTGTTGTGTATTTGAGTTTAAAAAATGCTTCTATAGTTTGTAATTGCCACTTTGAAATTTCAGACTTGATTTGCCCTAACGAAAAATCTATCAACCCCTACAAAAATGTCCATTAATTATAATCCACATAATAATTCACATTTCCTGCTGCTGCAGGATTATTTTCCTGCTGTAGAAAACTGTCTCCATTAAGATCATACATCTGTAAGTATTGATGACCATATTTCATAGCTATAGGAATAGCCATGTATTGACAGTATTATTTGCACATGTATTATAGCTAAATGGAAGTCCACTGAATTGTACAATTTACTAGCTTTCATTAGCAGCCTGTTTAAACAGTCTGTGTCTAAATGCACCTAAATGCTACCCCTCCACTGATTAGAGTACACCATAATGGATATTGGCACTTTCAGTGGTTACAAGGTAGAGCATTACGAGCAGCATTAGGAGTGCAGTACATTAGCAAAGACAGAGTCCTTTTCATTAAAGATGTTTTGTAAAACTGTCCTAACTTGAGATGTTAAAGTACAAAGACGCTAGCTTTAAATATTCTATCTGCCATAAATCTACACTGAACAAAAATATAAACGCAACATTCTACAGTTCATTAATAGTTACAATCCATATAAGGAAATATGTCAATTGAAATAATTTCATTAGGCCCTAATCTATGGATTTCACATGACTGGGAACACAGATATGCATCTGTTGGTCACAGATACCTTAAACAAAATGTGCCTCACAATGGGCCTCAGGATCTGGTCAAGGTATCGCTGTGCATTCAAATTGCCATCAATAAAATGCAAATGTGTTTGTTGTACGTAGCTTATGCCTGCCCATACCATAACCCCACCGCCACCATGGGGCACTGTTCACAACGTTGACATCAGCAAACCGCTCGCTCACAGCGATCGGTTGGCCGTACTGGCAAATTCTTAAAAATGACAATGGAGGCAGCTTTTGGTAGAGAAATTAAAATTAAATTCTTGGGCAACAGCTCAGGTGGACATTCCTGCAGTCAGCAGGCCAATTGCACGCTCCCTCAAAACTTGAGACGTCTGTGGCATTGTGTTGTGTAACAAAACTGCACATTTTAGAGTGGCCTTTTATTGTCCCCAGCAAAAGGTGCACCTGTGTAATGATCATGCTGTTTAATCAGCTTCTTGATATGCCACATCTGTCACGTGGATGGTTTATCTTGAGGAAGAAGAAATGCTCACTAACAGGGATGTAAACAGATTTGTGCACAAAATTTGAGCGAAATAAGCCATTTGATGCATATGGAACATATCTGGGATCTTTTATGTCAGTTCATGAAACATGGGAACAACACTTTGCATGTTGCGTTTATATTTTTGTTTAGTGGTAAGTCAAGGTTTCTAACTCAGGTGGAGAAAGTGTTCAAGTTTACTGATTTCACAAAGGGCAAGTTTGTTCGTTTTATTCGTTTGAAAATATCATGTTACGGCACTAGTCAATAGAGAGGGTCGTTGACCGTTAAAGTTTGCTCAATAACCTTAAGCTTCCCAGATGCTCCACCTAAATTGTTGGCAAGGTGTAATGTTAAACTGCAGTAATGGACCCACTTGAGGAAATCTGCAGATAATGAAAATGTGGATAAGTAGATTGAGCTCCTAAATATTTTATGAGAGGAAAATATAAAGAGAAAAATGCAGATGAAACAAAACAGAACTGCTGAAATATTATTCCTGATCAATAATTGAACATTTATTGTTGTATATTAATGGATTTTCCTCTTATTTCATCTACTATATTCTCCATAGTGTATTGTTTTACCCAGAGAGAAATGCTAGCCTCAACATTTGAATTCTGGAGTAAAAACAATTGATTTATGGGTTGATGATCTCCCAAGCTACATACTGTGGCTAGTATCATGGCTGTGGTATTCATTCAGATAATTTATGTAACCTTTATTTAACTAGGCAAGTCAGTTAAGAACAAATTCTTATTTACAATGACGGCCTACACAGGCCAAACCCGGACGACGCTGGGCCAATTGTGCGCCGCCCTATGGGACTCCCAATCACGGCCGGTTGTGATACAGCCTGGATTCAAACCAGGGTGTCTGTAGTGACGCCTCTATCACTGAGATGCAGTGCCTTTGACCACTGCGCCAATTGGGAGTTCAATATAGTGGTAATATCAGCAATAGTGATTGTAAACAATCGCATCAAGTGCATGCTTGTTGGAGGAAGGATCAGGAAGAAACAAAAATCCAATAAATCTTAGAAGGCAAAGTGGAATGACATAACTTGGCAGGTTATCAGCCAAAATCACTTTGGGCCCCTGTCTGTATCTCTATGATGGATTTTCCTTCCAGAGGCAAGATACTATAACCAGCAGCAACAGATGCTTGAAATAGACATTTGCATTAAACCGCTATGTAGACTTGTGTAAAATCATTGGCATAATCAGGCGAATACCTTCATCTGACAAAAAAAATAAATGTCCTTCTGGGACTCACAGATCACCTAGATCTCCGACACCTCCCTGATTGCTGCATTCTCAGGTTGTCCTCTCCGCCACATTACTCTTCTGTGGACATCCTCAGATGCAGCCACTGTGGAGAATTTAATTTGGGAAACTGAGAGGCTGCCTATAGTTTCACTCATATGGATGATGGATGAGGCTGAGATCTCAGATGCAAAGAACTCTCACATTTAGGGCTGAGTGATTCTGATGAGGATGCCCTGGAGCGTTTCTCAATCACCACAGGCCTATGTCTTTATTAAAAAAACTCAAGCAGTGCTTTTTAAAGAATGCTGCCATAAGGATCCACCAACCCTTTGGCCACAGTGCTACTCATTTCTGTGTCCCAAATGCTCTATCAGTTGTCTGTGTTCAATTTGTTGTCATCTCGGTGTTCCTTTCCTTTGATCTCAATTACATTTACCCGGACACAGAAAATAAACAAATATGGAGGAGAGATCTGAGTCACAGAGTTCTTAAAATGTCATATTAGCTGCTGTGATACAATAACCGTTAATTTCTCACCATTAGATGTATTTGCAATGATATGAAGGTAATATGAGCTACGGAGGGCAGATTTTTCTTTTAATCATGGCTGCATTAGCCTTTTCATATTAGCTCTGGTCCTCTCCCTCAGCTGAAGTAATATTGTTACAAAGGCAATAAGTGACAGGGCTCACGGTGGGCGTGCGTTTCCATGGCACTGGATTTGTCAAGCCAAACTTCCCAGCAACCCAGACACAGAGAATAGAACTGACAGCCTTATCAGATGAGAGTGAAATTGGGAACGTCCTGACTTTGACATTGATATCATTACACAGCTTGATCCACTTACAACTAAATGTTTTTGCTCAAAAACAATAGTATTTTGTCATGTATATAGTCTCTTAATTATACTAATTTCGTGTACTGTACTATCATGTATATAAAATGATTGTCAGGATAACAAATTAGAAACATTCCTCTAGTATACTTGTTTGTTCATGGTGGGAAGATGGAGGAGTTGGCAGATAGATATTCTGTAGTCTACATATGACATTATCATATTCTTAAGCCACAACACTTGCTGAATTGATGCTGTACCCCCTGGAGATTGTTCCACCATAACTTATTTTCTCACTTGTTTTCTCACTTCAAATCCAGTTTATTCTAAATGCGTATACAGTACGTCTGGAATTAACTAGGAACCACAAGCTAATAAAGCTTGTTAATAATCATGGAAGACGGCTGCCATTTTAAATGATGACGTTGTCATGAGGATCCTTGACTTCATGACTTGCTGTATAACTCGACATCTCACCCAGCCCTACTGTGTGACTGGGCATAACTTTAGCTCGGTTTAATGGCACGTCTCATCTCTTCTGATGTATCACCCTAGGTCCACGGGGGACTGTGTGTGTGTGTGTGTGAGTGTACGTGACAATGTCCTTCACTGGCTGAGCCAAGAGCTAATGTTGAGACAATGAGCCTGCTCTCCTCCATTTCCTCTTCTCACTTATGTTCGAGAGTCTGTTTGTCTTTTTTATTGATGGTCATTAAATCAGTCCAGGCACATATGAAATCATGTGATCTACACTGTGTGGTTGGCTACTGTTTCTGCTACAGTGTCTAGCTGTGGTGTGTGTGTGTGTGTGTGTGTGTGTGTGTGTGTGCGTGCGTGCGTGCGTGCGTGTGTGCGTGGACATGTTTAGTTATTCTTGTGGGGAACAGAAGTCCCCACAAGAATAGAAAACTAACACAAATTTGACCAACTGGGGATATTTTGTTAGTCCCCACAAGGTCAAATGCTATTTCTAGGGGGTTTAGGGTTAATGTTAGAATTAGTGTTAGGGTTAGAATTACATTAAGGGTTAGGGTTAGGAGCTAGGGTTAGTTTTAGGGTTAGGGTTAAGAGCAAGGGTTAGGTTTACGGTTAAGGTTAGGGTAAAGGTAAGAGTATGGGCTAGGGTTAGGTTTAGGGTTAGGATTAGGGGTTAGGGAAAATAGGATTTTTAATGGGACTGAATTGTGTGTCCCCACGAGGTTAGCTGGGTACTGCCCGCATGTGTGAGAGGGCGAGAGAGTGCTATGCACAGCTTCGTGGCACATTGATCAAAGGCAACAGTGGCCAATATTGCTAGATTTCCTAGCCTGTATTTACTCACCTAAATAGGTTTAGAGTTAACTTGGAGGAAATAATGACCAGAACAATAAATAGGCCTAGGTTATGAAAATAAAATGAATGATGGGGCGTCCTTTTGTGCGCTGTGTGTGGGTTTAGGGGTGTTGGGATCACCGTCTCTCTCTCGCTCTCTGTCTCTGTGTGTGTGTGTGTGTGTGTGTGTGTGTGTGTGTGTGTGTGTGTGTGTGTGTGTGTGTGTGTGTGTGCTCTCTGTGTGCTCTCTGTGTGCTGTATGTGTGTGAGAGGGAGAGAGTCTGTTTTACCAAAACCTTATTATGACTTTAAGTTATCCTTAATTTTTCATTTATATTAACACACGTTGTTATTATTATCCTACAGGTCAATCAAGAATTCAGATGCTGATACAGTGCGCCTTGGTCATTCTACTTCAGTCAGTAGAGGAGAGACCCATAATGGCAGACTGGACCTTTTTGGATAAGTCTGAGGAGCAATGGGGTGAGCTTCAATCAGTTGTGGGCCGTTGTATCAAATTCAGCCAGCTACATGAAAAAGGCCTTTAAGAAGCTCCCGAAGGGCCTCTTTCCCAACACAACCCATGTGACATAAGTTGCACATCTCCTAAGCTTTGTTTTAGAGGTCTTGCCTCACGTCACCAGAACCTGTTAACTCAGAACAGAAGAATGCCAAGTTCAACGACAGCAGTGAAGAATGAACTCTCTCACGCGGTCTCACTCCTCCCCCTGCCCTGCTCGAAACATTGGACATCACACCTCCCTCTTTCCTCTCTCTCTCTCTCTCTCTCTCTCTCTCTCTCTCTCTCTCTCTCTCTCTCTCTCGCTCTCTATTTCTGTCAGAATTACTGTAGGTCAGACTTACATCATGCTCTTAGAGTGTATTGTATATTATAAACTGGGTGGTTCGAGCCCTGAATGCTAATTAGCTGACAGCCATGATATATCAGAACGTATACCACGTGTATGACAAAACATTTATTTTTACTGCTCTAATTATGTTGGTAACCAGTTTATAATAGCAATAAGGCACCTCAGGAGTTTGTGGTATATGGCCAATATGCCTGTATCCAGGCACTCCGCGTTGCATCTTGCTAAGAACAGTCCTTAGCTGTGGTATATTGGCCATATCCCTCACCTCCTCGGGCCTTATTGCTTAAGTATCTTGCTCACCTGGAAGGTGAGCCTTCTGAAGGACCCTGGAAGGTGAGCCTTCTGAGGAACCCTTGGTCTAACAGGTTGCGAAGTTATGGAATGTTATAAGCAGAAATTTATTTTGTTGAACAGGTATTTAGGAAATTATGTTGGTTGGCGCTTTTACATTCCTGTCTACACCTCTCCAGGTTTTGTTTATTTATCTGATGGCCTGATTGACTCTTCAAACACAAGTGATTCAAGTGATTCAAATTCAGATTTAAGTGCTCAGGGTATTATAGTCAAACACCTATTTTGTCAATGGAATTCTTGGATCTTAATTCATACAAAAACATAATATGTTATTGAATTGAAGTTTGCGGTCTGTGTTGTATAGGCTACGTGAATGTATTATTGTTTTTTGTTTCAATTTGAAGTATGTACATCCTCCAGGCAGAAAAGAGCTGACTCTTTCCACCGCACATTTCTCTCTCTCCCTCTTGCTCTTTCACACTCTCTCTCACACAAAAAAGTATCTAATTCATGACACTTTATATGAAACTGTTTACATCTATTTATTTATTCATTAACTTACTGTTTTCGTATCTGTTTACACAGATTGTACTTAAAGAAAAGTAAAGTAAATGTTCGAAATCGAAAGTAAGTGGGTTAATGTCGTTTTACATGAAACAGGTGACCTTTATTTGTATAAAATGAAATGTCCCATTACACTGCATGATGTACACTTACACCAGAGGTTAAACAAAAAAGGCTTTCTGCAGAATTCTGCAGATTTTCAGCAGAAATCTCTGCAGAAAATAGAAAAAAACTGCAGATTCCGTTTTGGCCTACACAACTTACTTTAGCTAGCTAGATAGCATCCACCTGGGGCTGTTATCAACTGCAGCAGTTTACTGTATATGTCTTTGTTGGCAGAGGTCCTCTGTTCTGTTTGGTTTTGTCTGTTTGAAGTCTGCTGTAGCCTCGGCTTCGTCTGTATTCCTCTCATCTCCTCTCTGGCTGTCACAGTGCTCAGGCGGGCCAGACAGAGACAGGGAGACACTTGACGGGTATTGAACGGTTCTGTCTCCAGCTCTGATGCACAGTCAGTGGAGAGGTGATCACTGGGTCACACAAAGAGAGGGCATCCCTCATTTCTTGTCAGTGTTGTACCCCGGGACAGTATGCCAGCTTCACGTGAAAACAGAAATGTAGTGCTGTAGGAGTAAATCCTTGAATCAAGGACACTTCTGTTTTCTGTTCCTTTTAGTGTTTTTCTCTGAATGCGTTGGTGTAGAAATGATTAGTTATTCGATTGAAAATTACTCTTATCCCTAACTAACACGCAAGGGATAATCCTCATCCCTCACCCATAACCATGCCAAATTGTTTACCTCTGGGAGGTTTCTGGTGCTTCCATAAAAACAGTGATGGAGGAAGCAGCCACTCGTTTCTCCGCTGAACCCACCGCTGCTCCTCCAGGGAGGCCAGTCTGCAGACAGGCTAAAGGCATATCCAGGCCAATCCTGTAACAGCTGCCTGCCATGGGTGCCACCGCCACAGCTAACCAGTTCTGACTGGAAGGGGAGAGGACTGGAGGGATAGAGGTGGGGGTGAGGGTTGCCCAAAAGTTCACTTTAAAACCCAGGGGTGGGTCAATAGAGCTACAATTGATGAGCCAATAGACCCTGGCACCGCATCCCTCGGGAGCCAATGAGATGAAGGCGCTATTATTGAGTTTCAACATGGGAGGCACTAACTGCGGCTGACTGGGATGGGAGCCCCCATTTGCCCTGGCAGGCTGTTAGAACCGTCGAGTCATCACTCCAAGGATTAGAACAGGGGATGAATGTAATGGTTGATGTACTGAGTCAGGGTTCCTTCTCACTGCTATCTTCTGCCTGTGGGCTGATGAAGTGGGTGGTTTAGTTTCCATCACACAAATGAAACATTACACGACTCCCACATTGATGGTGCCTGTGCGTTATATGCAATCATAATGAGGACATTGGTGTTTCATTCTGCGCTAGAGAGGAACCGTTCAAACTGACTGTCAATGACCAGACACCTGCACGCATGATAATTTACCATATTATTATTCATTACTTTTATGGTGGACATTTGACACTGCACTCCAAAATCAGCTGTTGTTTAACATTATTATAAAGGACTTCATTGTCTTTGCCATCTCAGAGACCCTTCCAAATCCTTATGTCCTTATAATATAGTGTATATCCTGGTAATATATCATACACATTGAGAGCAAATTAGGGTCGTGTTCCCCATTGCATCAACCAATGGGCGATCTCCTGCAGGTTCACGCTGGGTTCATAGCTGAAAAAGAACTCTTTTCCCGGTTGTCCCAAAACATTACATTACACACACATATTGGAGTCATCGTCCGGCATTTGCAAAATGTCCACGCTGTAGTTGCTCTCCGCCACATAGCTCACACAGCAACATCTAGCTCAGTTGGCAGAGCATGGTGCTTGTAACGCCAAGATAGTGGGTTTGATTCCCGGGACCATACATAAACCATTTAGGCACCCATGACTATACAGTGCCTTGCAAAAGTATTCACCCCCTTGGTGTTTTTCCTATGTTGTTGCATTACAACCTGCAATTTAAATTGATTTTATTTTGGATTTCATGTAATGGACATACACAAAATAGTCCAAATTGGTGAAGTGAAATAAAAAAAAATGACTTGTTTCAAAAAATTCAAAAGAATAAAAAAGCGGAAAAGTGGTGCATTAATATTTTCTATGAAGCCCCTAAATAAGATCTGGTGCAACCAATTACCTTCAGAAGTCACATAATTAGTTAAATAAAGTCCACCTGTGTGCAATATAAGTGTCGCATGATCTGTCACATGATCTCAGTTTATATACACCTGTTCAGAAAGGCACCAGAGTCTGCAACACCACCAAGCAAGCGGCACTATGGAGACCAAGGAGCTCTCCAAACAGGTCAGGGACAAAGTTCAAAGTTGACCAGTAAACTACCAATATTTTGGTAGCTTTCAAGTTTTGTATTTTTAATTTTAAAAGATGACATCTACTGGCCTTTTTGGGAACATCAAAGTATAATGTGTCTAATTAATGTAATGACATATTTGTAAAACATTATCCTAAATACAAAGCATCAACTAAGTGAATACCATTGGGGTTTACTATAAGGGTTCCAGCATGAAATATACTTTTTTACACATTTTTATGTCTTTGTTGTAAATGTTTTGGAGCCTAACTGGTGGCAGTTTAGAAAAAAAGTAAATAGTTGGAAGAGTTGCAGAGTTCATTGAAAAAATGACATTATTGATTAGATGTTTTTTTTTCTTCAATAATTAGGCTATTTTCTCTTGAACCACATGGTATATCGACTGGAAACTCATGAACACAGATGTCAAAAACGAATACTATATATGAATACATTTTTTTAAATGTAACTTTAGTAAATAACTTTAGTAAAATACCAATAGCTTTGCAACCCTAGGCAGGTGGCATGCAAGGGAGGGGCAACTGCTCCTGCGCCTGACCTAGATATACTGGAATGACCTCTAGTTCTGTTTGTCTTGGACTCAATCATTTGATTGTGACAGAAGTTAAACTAATCTGCACACCTGTTTCTGATTTGTTTTCTGTCTCCTCTGAGGATCACTCAGCCTCTGCATCTGTGCTTATAATTGTCTCTCTGTCCCCTCTGAGGACCCTCAGCCTCTGTATCTGTGCTTCTGATTGGTTGTCTGTCTCCTCTGAGAACCACTCAGCCTCTGTATCTCTACTTCTGATTGGCTGACTGTCCTTTCAGAGAACCACTCAGCCTCTGTATCTGTGCTTCTAATTGGCTGCTGTCTTCTCTGAAAACCCCTCAGCCTCTGTATCTCTACTTCCGATTGGATTTCTGTCTCGTCTGAGGACCACTCATCATCTGTGCAGCTAGAGAGGGTAAACAAAGCCGACGAACAGGTGACAGGATCTGGCAGTACCCAAAGCTTAATTACCCTACTGAGGAAGTCAGTAACTGATTTGGTATGCTCCTGTCTACCACAGCCAGATGCTTATGAAGCCTGATGGATGGGAGTGTGTTCATTTTATATTTCAACTGCTTTGATCAGAAAAAATAATAGCTTTTGTTGAATTCATGAAGTTCCTAATATAAGTGGATGCAAATGCGTTATTCTAAAATGGAGAGGTAGCACTCGCCACAGAGTGTGCACCTGAGCTCCATTTAGGCACAAAGCTTAACAAAAGCACATGTTTCTCACTGAAACATAGGTCCTCGAGAGTAACTTATGCTTTACAATGGTATCAGGAATGTGTAACCGATGGCACTAGCAATAGAAAAAGAGCTTGCAGTCTCTATAAAAGCATATCACATTGGCCCAGTTCATGGCACACTCTGGGATGAGTAGCTATGGATTCTGCCTGGATCCTCTCTGTCTCTCTGCACTGGAGTGAGAGGGCAGAGTCAGAGCCACTGCATGGAGTTGCCCAGGGGGGAGGGCTGCAGTCATTCTGATGGATGGGGAGGAAAACAGTAAGCTGAACTGACGAGACTGGGGATCACATTTCTCCATACGTCTTCCACAGGGTAGATATGATGAATATTCATTCCTCCCATGTCATTGGCCAAGCCCTGGCCCAGGTCCATTGCAGATCCCTGAATACCCTGGCCTCTACATCCAGGGGGATCTCCACATAGACAATGGCGCTGGGAAAGAAAACAACAGTGACTAATACACATACTGTATACACAGAGAGAAAGCATTGTATTTCGGAATAATTTATACTCATTTTGTATTGCTCTGACAATGCAGATCTACGTTGTTTTAAATGTGGACAATATCAATGGAGATACTCATAATTCGACCTAGGCTTGAAACAATATAAAATCTACATATTGGTATTATTACATAATCAGGATGAGTGGAAAACTATTCAAATGCAAGGGAATAGGGAAATCTCAATTTACTGCACTTTATAAACTGTACCACTGGTAACAAATTCCCTACATTAATTCATTTTTGCTGCAGCAACAGAGTCCCTTTACAGATCCAGTCAGCAAAACTGCATCAATGTTTACCATTTCAACAACCAGTGTTGTGAAATTTATATCCAACGTAAAAAAACACTCTTCTAAAGAATTCACGCCTGGCCTTTCTGGTAAAGGAATGCACGACTATTTCTACTTCACCCGCTGTAGCTACATTACACTATGTATGCTACTCTTCTTTCTGTATTTCAAACTGGCAAAAAGTCAATACAGAACTAAGATAGAATCCTAGTACACCATCTCTGACGCTCGCTGGATGTGGCAGGGCTTGCAAAATATCACGGATTACAAACGGAAACGAAGCCGCGAGCTGCCCAGCGACATGAGCCTACCAAATCTGCTGCTCCAAATTTGCTCCATTCATTTTTTATTTTTTATTTTTTATTTTATCTACTTTTGTGACTATTTACCATTTTGTTTTGAAGTAGGTTATCATAAGAAGCTTCAACATTTCAACAGTGTAACGGCCGTCTGAAAGAGTAGACCAAGGCGCAGCGTGGTTAGTGCTCATCATGAAATTTATTTGAATGAACACTGAATCAAAAAACCAAAGTGCAACAGCGAAACAGTTCTGTCAGGTAACAAATGACTAAACAGAAAATAACCACCCACAAAACCCAAAGGAAAACAGGCTGCCTAAGTATGGCTCCCAATCAGCAACAACGATATAAAGCTGTCCCTGATTGAGAGACATACCCGGCCGAAACAAAGAAATACCAAACATAGAAAAAAGGACATAGAATGCCCACCCCAACTCACGCCCTGACCAACCAAAATAGAGACATAAAAGGATCTCTAAGGTCAGAGCGTGACAAACAGCATGTCATAGGCTATTAAACAAGGACCTACCAGATGATAGGCTTAACTTTTTTCTAATCTATTAATGATCAGATATTTAAGTTGTAACTGGTTATGTTGCGCTTTTTTAAACAATAGCCTATATAGAAATCAAAGCATCCCCGGTGCTGCTTCATAGGCTCATTCGTTGTCTTGCCATCAAATAAACAGGCTGTGTGACCTATTTCTTGGTGGACTCATATCAACATCAGTCACGGATTCCCCCGGTACTGCTGCTCATTCCGTTCACCAGCTCCGGAGGTCTAAGTCACCGGCCTTCTAGGCATCACTGAACTGGATCATTACCACCAACCCTGGACTGTCTTGTCTCATTACGTCCACCTGGTTCCCATTCCCCCTGATTAGTATGTGTATATATGTGCCCTCTGTTCCACATTGTCCTTGTTGATTATTGTTCCATGTCCGTTGGTCTTGTGAGTACATGTGCTCTGTTGTATCTGCTTTGGTGTTACCGTGTTAGTGTGCACTTGTTATTATGGGTCTCGTCCTGTGTAATGTTATTATGGGTCTCGTCCTGTGTATTGTTATTATGGGTCTCGTCCTGTGTATTGTTATTATGGGTCTCGTCCTGTGTATTGTTATTACGGGTCTCGTCCAGTGTATTGTTATTATGGGTCTCGTCCCATGTATTGTTATTATGGGTCTCGTCCTGTGTATTGTTATTACGGGTCTCGTCCCGTGTATTGTTATTATGGGTCTCGTCCCGTGTATTGTTATTACGGGTCTCGTCCTGTGTATTGTTATTACGGGTCTCGTCCCGTGTATTGTTATTATGGGTCTCGTCCCATGTATTGTTATTACGGGTCTCGTCCCGTGTATTGTTATTACGGGTCTCGTCCCATGTATTGTTATTACGGGTCTCGTCCCATGTATTGTTATTACGGGTCTCGTCCCGTGTATTGTTATTATGGGTCTCGTCCCATGTATTGTTATTACGGGTCTCGTCCCATGTATTGTTATTACGGGTCTCGTCCCGTGTATTGTTATTATGGGTCTCGTCCCGTGTATTGTTATTACGGGTCTCGTCCCGTGTATTGTTATTACGGGTCTCGTCCCATGTATTGTTATTACGGGTCTCGTCCCGTGTATTGTTATTACGGGTCTCGTCCCGTGTATTGTTATTATGGGTCTCGTCCCGTGTATTGTTATTATGGGTCTCGTCCCGTGTATTGTTATTATGGGTCTCGTCCAGTGTATTGTTATTACGGGTCTCGTCCCATGTATTGTTATTATGGGTCTCGTCCCGTGTATTGTTATTACGGGTCTCGTCCAGTGTATTGTTATTACGGGTCTCGTCCCGTGTATTGTTATTATGGGTCTCATCCCGTGTATTGTTATTATGGGTCTCATCCCGTGTATTGTTATTATGGGTCTCATCCCGTGTATTGTTATTATGGGTCTCATCCCGTGTATTGTTATTATGGGTCTCATCCCATGTATTTACTAGAGGTTTACACCTCGCTCTTTGTTTGGGTTACAGCCCTGTGATATATATATATATATATATATACGTAATTGTTTTGGACTTCGTCCTCGTCATGTTCATGATGTACGCTATTTTGGGTAGAGAAATAAAAACCCTATTTCATATTCCTGCGCCTGTCTCCTATCATTATACAACGTGACAACATCTCAGCGCATTAGTGGTGGGGTAGGCTAAATAAATACAACATAATGGGCCTGATTAAAAGAACAGTGACGAAGGAAATGAAAAATGCTGGACAAAGCATGGCCACACACACGCGCGCGCGCACACACACACACACACACACACACACACACACACACACACACACACACACACACACACACACACACCACATACACTGCTGCTACCGTATATTCTCTATCCTGTTACCTACTCACTTTTCCCATACCTATATCTATACAGCTACCTCAATTACTTCCTACCCCTGCACATTGACTCTGTACTGGTACTCCTTGTATATAGCCATGTTATTTTTTACTCGTTATTGATTCGTTATTCTCTGTGTATGTGTTCCACGTGTCACCATTTCAATGTATTTATTTATTTATTATCTTTAACTCTGCAATGTTGGAAAATTACCCATATGTAAGCATTTCATTGTTAGTCAACACCTGTTGTTTATGAAGCATGTGACACATAACATTTTATTTGATTACTGTAGATTTGATGTTGTATTTCTCATTCTGTTTGTTGGCCTCAATACTGCTGTGTGATATTGTACTGTATGAATCATGTAATCAAACCGTTAAACAGAAAAATGCTATTGCAACCTCTTTGCAATAAGGTATTGAGACCAAAAGCTCAAGAGAAGTTTCAAGTGTTTATTAACGAGGATACGGTCAGTGTGCATACATTTAGAAAGTTGACAGCATATCTTATACTCTTCCCTCCTTTTGGTCACACTCTTGTAGGTGTAACCTCCCCAGCTATACATTTTATGACCCCAGTGAGTTTCCCTTATTTCCCCTGTGGAATGTCCATGGCCCTTACTTTGTTGAGCTAGATGTCAGACTCACACTCTGTCCATCTTCATTGTCCTAGGTCTGATCCTGCTCTCTGATCCTAGGCAATTTCGTCTTATCTGATTAGGTCAAACTGTCCAAACTAGCATACACACAGTTTCATGGCCTAAACTCATTAATACTCACAGTAATCATTCACTAAACAGGATACAAACAAACTACAGTTTAACTTAAAACATGTTACATTTTAACAGAATCCATCTAATGAACTGTATGTGACCAATACAATTTGAAGTCGGAAGATTACATACATCTTAGCCAAATACATTTAAACTCAGTTTTTCACAATTCCTGACATTTAATCCTAGTAAAAATTCTCTGTCATAGGTCAGTTAGGATCACCACTTTATTTTAAGAATGTGAAATGTCAGAATAATCACATTCCCAGTGGGTCAGAAGTTCACATACACTCAATTAGTATTTGGTACCATTGCCTTTAAATTGTTTAACTTGGGTCAAACATTTTGGGTAGCCTTCCACAAGCTTCCCACAATAAGTTGGGTGAATTTTGGCCCATTCCTCCTGACAGAGCTGGTGTAACTGAGTCAGGTTTGTAGGCCCCTTGCTCACACACGCCTTTTCAGTTCTGCCCACACATTTTCTATAGGATTGAGGTCAGGGCTTTGTGATGGCCACTCCAATACTTTGTTATCATTAAGCCATTTTGCCACAACTTTGGAAGTCTGCTTGGGGTCAATGTCCATTTGGAAGACCCATTTGCGACCAAGGTTTAACTTTCTGACTAATGTCTTGAGATGTTGCTTCAATATATCCACATAAGTTTCCTGCCTCATGATGCCATCTATTTTGTGAAGTGCACCTGTCCCTCCTGTAGCAATGCATCCCCACAACATGATGCTGCCACTCCCGTGCTTCACGGTTGGGATGGTGTTCTTCGGCTTGCAAGCCTCCCCCTTTTTCCTCCAAACATAACGATGGTTGTTATGGCCAAACAGTTCTATTTCTGTTTCATCAGACCAGAGGACATATCTCCAAAAAGAACAATCTTTGTCCCCGTGTGCAGTTGCAAACCGTAGTCTGGCTTTTTTGTGGTGGTTTTGGAGCAGTGGCTTCTTCCTTGCTGAGCGGCCTTTCAGGTTATGTCGATATAGGACGCGTTTTACTGTGGATATACAGTGAGGGGAAAAAAGTATTTGATCCCCTGCTGATTTTGTACATTTGCCCACTGACAAAGAAATGATCAGTCTATCATTTTAATGGTTGGTTTATTTAAACAGTGAGAGACAGAACAACAACAAAAAAAATCCAGAAAAACCCATGTCAAAAATGTTATAAAATGATTTGCATTTTAATGAGGGAAATAAGTATTTGACCCCTCTGCAAAACATGACTTAGTACTTGGTGGCAAAACCCTTGTTGGCAATCACAGAGGTTAGACGTTTCTTGTAGTTGGCCACCAGGTTTGCACACATTACATTTACGTCATTTAGCAGACGCTCTTATCCAGAGCGACTTACAGTAGTGAATGCATATATTTCATACATCTCATGCATTTAAAAATATATATATTTTGTACTGGCCCCCCATGGGAATTGAACCCACAACCCTGGCGTTGCACACACCACACTGGCATTGCAATCACCATGCTCTACCAACTGAGCCACATCTCAGGAGGGATTTTGTCCCACTCCTCTTTGCAGATCTTCTCTGGTCCCGTGTGGCTCAGTTGGTAGAGCATGGTGTTTGCAACGCCAGGGATGTGGGTTCAATTCCCATGGGGGACCAGTACGGAGGGGAAAAAAAGACAAAAAAAAAATAATGTATGAAATGTATGCACTCACTACTGTAAGTCGCTCTGGATAAGAGCGTCTGCTAAATGACTAAAATGTAAAATGTAAAAATGTTCTCCAAGTCATTAAGGTTTCGAGGCTGACGTTTGGCAACTCGAACCTTCAGCTCCCTCCACAGATTTTCTGTGGGATTAAGGTCTAGAGACTGGCTAGGCCACTCCAGGACCTTAATGTGCTTCTTCTTGAGCCACTCCTTTGTTGCCTTGGCCGTGTGTTTTGGGTCATTGTCATGCTGGAATACCCATCCACGACCCATTTTCAATGCCCTGGCTGAGGGAAGGAGGTTCTCACCCAAGATTTGACGGTACATGTCCCCGTCCATCGTCCCTTTGATGCGTGGTCCTTGAAGGTCCTTGAAGTTGTCCTGTCCCCTTAGCAGAAAAACACCCCCAAAGCATAATGTTTCCACCTCCATGTTTGACAGTGGGGATGGTATTCTTGGGGTCATAGGCAGCATTCCTCCTCCTCCAAACATGGCGAGTTGAGTTGATGCCAAAGAGCTTCATTTTGGTCTCATCTGACCACAACACTTTCACCCAGTTGTCCTCTGAATCAGTCAGATGTTCATTGGCAAACTTCAGAAGGGCATGTATATGTGCTTTCTTGAGCAGGGGGACCTTGCGGGCGCTGCAGGATTTCAGTCCTTCACGGCACAGTGTGTTACCAATTGTTTTCTTGGTACCTATGGTCTAAGCTGCCTTGAGATCATTGACAAGATCCTCCCGTGTAGTTCTGGGCTGATTCCTCACCGTTCTCATGATCATTGCAACTCCACGAGGTGAGATCTTGCATGGAGCCCCAGGCCGAGGGAGATTGACAGTTCTTTAGTGTTTCTTCCATTTGCAAATAATCGCACCAAATGTTGTCACCTTCTCACCAAGCTGCTTGGCGATGGTCTTGTAGCCCATTCCAGCCATGTTTAGGTCTACAATCTTGTCCCTGACATCCTTGGAGCGCTCTTTGGTCTTGGCCATGGTGGAGAGTTTGGAATCTGATTGATTGATTGCTTCTGTGGACAGGTGTCTTTTATACAGGTAACAAGCTGAGATTGGGAGCACTCCCTTTAAGAGTGTGCTCCTAATCTCAGCTCGTTACCTGTATAAAAGACACCTGGGAGACAGAAATCTTTCTGATTGAGAGGGGGTCAAATACTTCTTTCCCTCATTAAAATGCAAATCAATTTATAACATTTTTGACATGCGTTTTTCTGGATTTTTTTGTTGTTATTTTGTCTCTCACTGTTCAAATATACCTACCATTAAAATGATAGACTGATCATTTCTTTGTCAGTGGGCAAACATACAAAATCAGCAGGGGATCAAATACTTTTTCCCTCACTTCCTGAGCGATATGACAGCTGCGTGGTCCCATGGTCCCATGGTGTTTATCCTTGCGTACTATTGTTTGTACAGATGAACGTGGTACCTTCAGGAGTTTGGAAATTGTTCCCAAGGATGAACTAGACTTGTGGAGGTCTACAAATTTTTTTCTGAGGTCTTGGCTGATTTCTTTTGATTTTCCCATGATGTCAAGCAGAGGCACTGAGTATGAAGGTAGTCCTTGAAATACATCCACAGGTACACCTCCAATTGACTCAAATGATGTCAATTAGCCTATCAGAAGCTTCTAAAGCCATGACATCATTTTCTGGAATTTTCCAAGCTGTTTGAAGGCACAGTCGACTTAGTGTATGTACACGTTTGACCCACTGGAAATGTGATACAGTGAATTATAAGTGAAATGATCTGTCTGTAAACAATTGTTGGAAAAATGACTTGTGTCATGCACAAAGTAGATGTCCTAACCGACTTGCCAAAACTATAGTTTGTTAACAAGAAATTTGTGGAGTGGTTGAAAAACGCGTTTTAATGACTCCAACCTAAGTGTATGTAAACTTCCGACTTCAACTGTACACGTGTTTAGCAGATGTTATTGCGGGTGTAGAAAAATGCTTGTGCTTCTAGTTCCGACAGTGTAGCAAATACACACAAATCTAAGGAATGGAATTAAGAATATATAAATATATGGACGAGCAATGTCAGAGCGGCATAGACTATTACGGATATTACCACCCTGTCACCCATGTCTGTGTGGGTATTCTATACTATTCTACTGTATATACATATGAGATGAGCAATGCAAGATATTGAAACGTTATTAAAGTGACTAGTGTTCCATTTATTAAATTGGCCAAGGATTTCAAGTCTGTGTAAATAGACAGAAGCCTCTCTGTGCTAGTGATGGCTATTTAACAGTCTGATGCCCTTGAGATATAAATTGTTTTTCAGTCTCTCGTCCCAGCTTTGATACACCTGTACTGACCTCACCTTCTGGATGATAGCGGGGTGAACAGATAGTGGCTCAGGTGGTTGTTGTCCTTAATGATATTTTTGGCCTTCCTGTGACATCGGGTGCTATAGGTGTCCTGGAGGGCAGGTAGTTTGCTCCCAGTGATGCGTTGTGCAGACCGCACCACCCTCTGGAGAGCCCTGCGATTGTTGGCAGTGCAGTTGCCGTACCAGGCTTTGAAACAGCCCGACAGGATGCTCTTAACTGTGCATCTGTAAAAGTTTGTGGGTTTTAGGTGACAAGCCAAATTTCTTCAGCCTCTTGAGGTTGAAGAGGCGCTGTTGCCCCTTCACCACACTGTCTGTGTGGGTAGACCATTTCAGTTTGTCAGTGATGTGTACGCAGAGGAACTTAAAACTTTCCACCTTCTCCACTGCTGTCCTGTGGATAGGGGGTGCTCCCTCTGCTGTTTCCTGAAATCCACGATCATCTCCTTTGTTTTGTTGACGTTGAGTGAGGTTATTTTTGTGGCACCCCACTCCAAGAGCCCTCACCTCCCAGTAGGCTGGGATTCATATGCTTATTTAATGACACCTTTCATAAGAAGAACATACACTAGATCAGATTCTCAGGCCATGAATCAATGAGGTTATTTAACTATTTCAAAAAGGATATAGAGGAACAGTGAGAACATGGAGTCTCACTGCATACAGCTGTCAATCTAAACTCACATAGCTAATGCCACGATGACAGGTTCTGACAGTTACTCAATATAATGTTCATGTGACCTATCAGAGGATATGACATGGGTGACAGGGTGGGAATATCCGTGTTGAGAGAGGTAGAAAGCTTGTTAGAGCATCCAAGGGGAAAGAGCACATGCATGTAGCATACACAAACCTAATATGCTTGTGTTCTCTGCACTAACTACATTGAAAACTAGATAATAAACTATTGTTTTTACCAACAAAAAATATAACGTAACACAATAAAATAAAACAATAAATGGCCCCTTTCCTCAAAACCAATTATTGCCTGTGGGATAGCACTTCTTCACTGACAATGTTCCATCCAAAAGATAAGACGGTTTGGTTAATGCTCTTTTTACTAGTGTTTGGCTTTTTATCTTCTCAGAAACTTTGAAAGAAGAGATAGCGAGAGAGAGAAACTCTGTAACTTGAATCAAATTCAGACTTGAAGTGGCCCACTAATCTTCCTCTCTGATGCATTGCACAGTAAGCTCTCATTCTGAAGGAGATTTGTCATAATACCCGGCTGGGCCAGATCCATTCCCATGCAGTTGTCAGGGCCCTTTGTCTTGATCTGGTCTCACTCTTTGATTCAGACCACCGATTAATTTACATGATTGTCAGAAAGTTCAAAATGCAGGTGGAGGCTATTGATGTGTTATTATACCCTATGTACATGTTATTCATCGTTATATGGCAATAAACAGCAACAAGACAGATAAAGTAAAGTTCTAAAATCAATTTTTTTTAACATAAAAAAATAGGTGTATAATTCTGTGAGTGCAAAGTATTGGCTGATACAGGCCTATCAGTAATTTGGGTGTCATACTGTATACTGCTGGGCAGCCCCCAAAGTGATTCTTCTTATCAACAACTATGCAAAAGGTTTTATTGTCTTCTCAGGAATTCATCCTTCTCTGTATTATTAAAGAATAGTTTGTTTTCTTATACGTGGTGCATATGGCTAAGTCCATCTGAATGTAAAAATGTTTGTGTGCTGTGAAAAGTCATTATTCGTTAGAAAATGGCCTTAGAACTTTCACCATTGCTATGCTAATGTTGGGTGCTGTAAACTGAGACGCTGATACATTTAATTTTCAAATAGCTTGTGAAACCACTCTGAACCTACATTGTAATTCTCACACACATGCTAGATCTAAAACATGTGTTCGATTGTTGTTTTGATTTAGCTTCAAGAATTGTTCTTGATTATTTCAAAATGCATGGTTCTTTTGTTTATTTTCTATTTTCTCTCAAAGGGAGGAGAGTTTGAGAGTTTTAATTTAAAATCTACTTCTATGACGCAGTGATCTTTCATATATTTTATATTCATCTGACTGATTTGATAAAAGTACTTCTGAAGTTGCTATTGACCAATCCAATAAAAAAACAGACTATTTTATGTTAATTGAAATTAATCTGTAATGTACTTTCAGTTTTTTGCTCTTCCAAAGAAAAATGGAGCATTCCTTTCTAGCTTGCTTGCAGGAATGGTGTTATCTAAAACATTCCCATGTCTAAAGAAGACAACGCTACCTGCCAAAAGGACACATCTGAAGTGATGCTGATGGACCATAAACTGGTTTTGACCCTTGCCTACCTGCTGACCTGTACCTTTGCCCCACCTCTGGATTGTTGACCTCTGCCTACCTTGACCCTGAGCCTGCCCGACCTGTACCTTTGCCCCACCTCTGGTCTACTGACCCCTGCCTGCCTTGACCTGTCTATTGTCTACCCCTGTTGAAATATTAAACCATTGTCAATTCGACATGTCTGCATCTCGGTCCTACCTTGATTCCTGATAGTACGAGCTGGCCATTACTGACCCAGCAGACCAGGGCCAAATGCGCAACGCCATCTCTTCCCAGGGAGCCACCATCGGTAGGCACAAGGTATTGCTTTGTGGCCTTGTAGAGGGGGTCCAAACGTTGACTGAACGCCATGACCGGGCGTTGGACAGTTTGCTGGAGCAATTCCACAGGTTGTCTGGGAGGCCGCCTCCACGGTGGTAACCCCACAGCTCTTCAGCGACTCAGCTGCTATCAGCACCGTCTCATCGGTCACTCCACCTTCATGGGAGCTCCGCTTACCTCCTCCAGAACGTTTCAATGGAGAGCCGAGCACAAGTCAGTGTGCCCTCGTCTTCGAGCTTCAGCCCTCCTCCTTCCCCTCGGATCGCTCCAAGAAAGCCTACCTCATCACGCTGATGTCCGGGAGGGCTCTCACCTGGGCTACTGCCGTGTGGGAACAACAGCCGGCCATATGCTGTAGTTTTGATGGGTTCGTGGGAGAAGTGAGGAAGATTTTTGATGCCCCGTTCTCAGGGCGAGACTCCCGCACTGTGGCTTACTATGCAGTGGATTTCCTCACTTTAGCAGCGGAGAGTGCTTGGAATCAAGAGGCACTGTTCAATATGTTCCTGCACGGCGTCTTGGAGGAGGTCAAGGACGAGCTTGCAGCCCGGGAGTTACCTACGGCGCTCAATTCCCTCATCGCTTTGACCATCCGTATCGATGGCCGATTACGGGAATGACAGAGGGAGGGGAAATTGGATTTTGCCCGCATGCCCAGGGATCCCACCTTGCCTCCGAGTCATCTACGATGGTTCCGGATGTCGCCGCGTTTGTCTCCGCCTGCACAGTCTGTGCTCAGAATAAGACTCCTCTGCAAGCTCTGGCGGGTCTTCTGCAACCACTGCCTGTCCCTCACCGTCCCTGGTCCCACATATACCTGGATTTTATCACGGGTCTTCCCCAGTCTGAGGGCAACACCGCCATCCTGACTGTGGTTGACCGGTTTTCCAATGCCGCTCACTTCATTCCTCTCCCCAAACTACCCTCGGCCAAGGAGATGGCCCAGCTCATAGCGCAGCACGTCTTCCAGATCCATGGATTGCCGTGGACATGGTCTCCGACCGGGGGCCTCAGTTCTTGTCCCAGTTCTGGAAGGCATTCTGTGCCCTCATTGGGTCATCGGCTAGCCTGTCCACTGGGTTCCACGCCCAGTCCAATGGCCAGTCGGAGCGAGCCAACCAGGATCTTGAGAATACTCTGCGCTGCCTGGTCTCCGCCAACCCCACCTCCCTGAGCTAGCAGCTGGTGTGGGTCGAGTACACCGGCAACACCCTTCCCTGCTCTGCCACAGGCCTATCTCCATTTGAATGTTCCCTGGAGTATCAGCCTCCGCTCTTCCTCAAGCAGGTGGAAGAGGTCGGCGTACCTTCTGCCTAGATGTTTGTCTGCCGCTGTCGTCGTACATGGAGGAGAGCCCGGTCGGCCCTCCTCAAGACCACCTCCTGGTATCAACGACAAGCGGATCACCATCAGACCCCGGTTCCCCGGTATCATATACCTCAAGCTGAACCTCGGCAAGACGGAGCTGCTCTTCCTCCCGGGGAAGGACTGCCCGTTCCATGATCTCGCCATCACGGTTGACAACTCCCTTGTGTCCTCCTCCCAGAGTGCTAAGAACCTTGGCGTGATCCTGGACAACACCCTGTCGTTCTCCACTAACATCAAGGCGGTGACCCGATCCTGTAGGTTCATGCTCTACAACATTCGCAGAGTACGACCCTGCCTCACACAGGAAGCGACGCAGGTCCTAATCCAGGCACTTGTCATCTCCCGTCTGGATTACTGCAACTCACTGTTGGCTGGGCTCCCTGCCTGTGCCATTAAACCCCTACAACTCTTCCAGAACGCCGCAGCCCGTCCGGTGTTCAACCTTCACAAGTTCTCTCATGTCACCCCGCTCCTCCACTCTCTCCACTGGCTTCCAGTTGAAGCTCGCATCCGCTACAAGACCATGGTGCTTGCCTACGGAGCTGTGAGGGGAACGGCACCTCCATACCTTCAGGCTCTGATCAGGCCCTACACCCAAACAAGGGCACTGCGTTCTTCCACCTCTGGCCTGCTGGCCCCCCTACCTCTGAGGAAGCACGGTTCCCGCTCAGCCCAGTCCAAACTGTTCGCTGCTCTGGCACCCCAATGGTGGAACAAGCTCCCTCACGACGCCAGGACAGCGGAGTCAATCACCACCTTCCGGAGACACCTGAAACCCCACCTCTTTAAGGAATACCTGGGATAGGATAAAGTAATCCTTCTAACCCCCCCCCTTAAAAGATTTAGATGCACTATTGTAAAGTGGTTGTTCCACTGAATATCATAAGGTGAATGCACCAATTTGTAAGTCGCTCTGGATAAGAGCGTCTGCTAAATGACTTAAATGTAATGTAAATGTAATCATCTCGGGCAGAAGGTATGGCTATCCACCCGGGATCTGCTCCTCCGGGTGTAATCCCGAAAACTCTCCCCCCCGGTTTATTGGCCCATTTCCCATCCTCAAGATTATTAGCCCCTCTGCTCTTCGTCTTCTGTTGCCCCGTACCCTTTGTATACATTCTACCTTTCATGTGTCCAGACTCAAACTTATGTCTCACAGCCCTTTGTCTCCTGTTTTGTTATCAGCACCTGCTTTTCCCAGTCTCTTTTTCACGCCCTCCTGGTTTTGACCCTTGCCTGTCCTGACTCTGAGCTCGCCTGCCTGACCTATACCTTTGCCCCACCTCTGGTTTACTGACCCCTGCCTGCCTTAACCTGTCTATTGCCTGCCCCTGTTGGAATATTAAACCATTGTCAATTCGACGTTTCTGCATCTGGGTCTTACCTTGATTCCTGATAGACTACAGCGCTGGCTGTCCAGTTTTGAACATTTCTTTCTGATGCAGAATCAAATGTTTTCAAGAGGATTATGTAAGGCAGCCCCCGAGGTGACTCTTTTTAGCAACACTCTATGCAAAAGGTTTTATTGTCTTCTCAGGAATTCAACCTTCTCTGTATTATCTGTCCAACACCCACTGTCTCACCACTGAGAAGCAGAGGTTGCATCCTGTAGGTCTGAAATCTGATTGGAGGTTAACTGTACAGTAATACTATTGGTAAACAACTCAGTTTTTTAATCCAAACAACTCAGATGCTTATAAACGGTCTTAGATTCATTGTTCTCTTTTTTTGTTCCTGAACTGGTTTCTTTCTCCCATGAGCTATGGGCTTTTTTCTATATCTCTATCTCTCTATCGGCATGGGAAATGTATGTTTACGTTGCTAAAGCAAGTGAAATAGATAATAAACAATAAAAATCTTAAATAAAATTACACTTACAAAAAAATAAAGATATTTCATATGTCTATGTACAGTGTTGTAATGATGTGCAAATAGCTAAAGTACGAAAGGGAAAATAAATAAACATAAATATAGGTTGTATTTACAATGGTGTTTGTTCTTCACTGGTTGCCCTTTTCTTGTGTCAACAGGTCACAAACATTGCTGCTGTGATTGCACACTGTGGTATTTCACCCAAAAGATATTGAGGTTTATCAAAATGGATTTGTTTTTGAATTCTTTGTGGGTCTGTGTAATCTGAGAGAAATATGTGTCTCTAATATCGTCATACATTTGGCAGGAGGTTAGGAAGTGCAGCTCAGTTTACACCTTATGTTGTGGGCATTGTGCATATAGCCTGTCTTCTCTTGAGAGCCAAGTCTGCCTTCGGTGGCCTTTCTCAATAGCAAGGCTATGCTCACTGAGTCTGTACATAGTCAAAGATTTCCTTAATTTTGGGTCAGTCACAGTGGTCACGTATTCTGCCACTGTGTACTCTTTGTTTAGGGCCAAATATCATTCTTTTTTTTGCAGATTTATGGTAAATTCTTTCCAATGTCTCAAGTAATTATCTTTTGTTATCTCGTAATTTGGTTGGATCGAATTGTGTTACTGTCCTGGGGCTTTGTGGGTTCTGTTTGTGTTTGTGAACAGAGCCCCAGGACCAGCTTGCTTAGGGGGCTCTTCTTCATGTTTATTTCTCTGTACTTAATGGCTTTGTTATGGAAGGTTTGGGAATTGCTTCCTTTTAGGTGGTTGTAGAATTGAACTGCTCTTTTCGGGATTTTTATAATTAGTGGGTATCGGCCTAATTCTGCTCCGCATGCATTATTTGATGTTTTACGTTGTACACGGAAGATATTTTAGCAGAATTCTGCATGCAGAGTCTCAATTTGGTCTTTGTCCCATTTCTGATTTCTTGGTTGTGACCGGACCCCATACCTCGCAACCATAAAGGGCAATGGGTTCTTTAACTGATTCAAGTATTTTTAGCCAGATCCTAATTGGTATGTCGAATTTTGTTCCTTTTGATGGCGTAGAAGGCCTTTCTTGCCTTGTCTCTCAGATCGTTCACAGCTTTGTGGAAGTTACCTGTGGCGCTGATGTTTAGGCCGAGGTATGTATTGTTTTTTTGTGTGCTCTAGGGCAATGGCATCCAACTGGAATTTGTATTTGTGTTCATGGGAACTGGACCTTTTTTTGCAACACCATTATTTTTTTCTTACTGAGATTTACTGTCAGGGCCCATGTCTGACAGAATCTGTGCAGAAGATCGGGGTGCTACTGTAGGCCTTCGCTGGTTAGGGACAGAAGCACCAGATCATCAGCAAACAGTATACATTTGACTTCTGATTCTTTTAGGGTGAGGGCAGGTGCTGCAGACTGATCTAGTGCCCTCGCCAATTTGTTGATATATATATATATATATATATATATATATATATATATATATATATATATATATATATATATATATATATATAGAAGAGGGTGGGGCTTAAGCTGCATCAGTGTCTCACCCCCCGGCCTTGTGGAAAGAAGTGTGTGTTTTTTACCAATTTTTAACTGCACACTTGTTGCTTGTGTACATTGATTTTATAATGTTGTATGTTTTTCCCCCAACACCACTTTCCATCAATTTGTATAGCAGGCTCTCGTGCCAAATTGAGTCGAAAGCTTTTTTGAAATCAACAAAGCATGAGAAGACTTTGCCTTTGTTTTGTTTTTGTTTGTTTGTTTGCCAATTAAGGTGTGCAGGGTGAATACGTGGTCTGTTGTACGGTAATTTGGTAAGAAGCCAATTTGACATTTGCTCAATACATTGTTTTCGCTGAGGAAATGTAAGAGTCTGCTGTTAATGATAATGCAGAGGATTTTTCCAAGGTTGCTGTTGACGCATATCCCACAGTAGTTATTGGGGTCAAATCTGTCTCCACTTTTGTGGATTGGGGTGATCAGTCCTTGGTTCCAAATATTGGGGAAGATGCCAGACCTGAGGTTAATGTTAAAGAGTTTAAGCATAGCCAATTGGAATTTGTGGTTTGTATATTTCATAATTCCATTTAGAATACTGTCAACACCACAGGCCTTTTTGGGTTGGAGGGTTTGTATTTTGTAGTTTATTCAATGTAATTGGAGAATCCAGTGGGTTCTGGTAGTCTTTAATAGTTGATTCTAAGATTTGTATTTGATCATGTATATGTTTTTGCTGTTTGTTCTTTGTTATAGAGCCAAAAAGATTGGAGAAGTGGTTTATCCATGCATCTCCATTTTGGATAGATAACTCTTCGTGTTGTTTGTTTAGAGTTTTCCAATTTTCCCAGAAGTGGTTAGATTCTACGGATTCTTCAATTACATGGAGCTGATTTCTGACGTGCTGTTCCTTTTTTTCCCGTAGTGTATTTCTGTAATGTTTTAGTGATTCACCATAGTGAAGCCGTAGGCTCAGGTCTTCTAGGTCTCTATGTTTTTGGTTGGATAGGTTTCTCAATTTCTTTCTTAGGTTTTTGCATTCTTCATCAAACCATTTGTCATTGTTGTTCATTTTCTTAGGTTGTCTGCTTGACATTTTTAGACTTGATAGGGAAGCTGAGAGGTCAAATATACTGTTTAGGTTTTATACTGCCAGGTTTACACCTTCACGATTACAGTGAAACATATTGTCCAGGAAATTGTCAAGAAGGGATTGAATTTGTTGTTGCCTAATTGTTTTTGGTCAATTTCCACACTACTCTCCATCTACAGCATTTCTTACTATTATTCAGCTCCTTTGGCTTTGATGCCTCATGATTGAGCAAAGCTCTGTTCAAGTAGAGTGTGATTTTGCTGTGATCTGATAGGGGTGTGTAACGATGTGCGCTGAGAGTCGGGAAGCAAGTTCAGGGAGTGAGTGTTTTAATAAACAAACGCAACATAAAACAAAACAAGAAACACGAACACACAGACTTAACACTGGAACAGGAACAATAACGCCTGGGGAAGGAACCAAAGGCAGTGACCTATATAGAGAAGGTAATCAGGGAGGCGATGGAGTCCAGGTAAGTCTCATGATGCGCAGGTGCGCGTAATGATCGTGACAGGTGTGCACCATAACGTGCAGCCTGGTGACTTAGAGGCCGGATAGTGCTGGTGACCTAGAGGCCGGATAGTGCTGGTGACCTAGAGGCCGGATAGTGCTGGTGACCTAGAGGCCGGATAGTGCTGGTGACCTAGAGGCCGGATAGTGCTGGGGACCTAGAGGCCAGATAGTGCTGGGGACCTAGAGGCCGGATAGTGCTGGGGACCTAGAGACCGGATAGTGCTGGGGACCTAGAGGCCGGATAGTGCTGGTGACCTAGAGGCCGGATAGTGCTGGTGACCTAGAGGCCGGATAGTGCTGGGTACCTAGAGGCCGGATAGTGCTGGGGACCTAGAGGCCGGATAGTGCTGGGGACCTAGAGGCCGGATAGTGCTGGTGACCTAGAGGCCGGATAGTGCTGGGTACCTAGAGGCCGGATAGGGAGCACACGTGACAGGGTGTCAGTGGACTGACTGTGAACATTCTAAAAGACTCTGGGTTGAGGTCAGTGAAAAAGGAGTCTACAGTACTACTGCCAAGAGATGAGCTATATGTGTACCTACCATACAAGTCCCCTCGAAGCCTACCATTGACTATGTACATACCCAGCGTCCGACAGAGCTGCAGGAGTTGTGACCCGTTTTGTTGGTTATGTTGTTGTAGTTGTGTATAGGGGGGCATATGGGAAAGGGAATGTTGTCGCATCCAGGTAGGTGTTTGTCCCTCTGTGTGCTGAGGGTGTCAGGTTCTTGTCCAGTTCTGGCATTTAGGTCACCACAGACTAGTTCATGTCCCTGGGCCTGGAAATTGTTGATCTCCCCCTCTAGGATGGAGAAGCTGTCGTCGTTAAGGTATGGGGATTCTATTGGGGGGATATAGGTAGCACAAATGAGGCCATCTTTCTCTGAGATAATTTTGTTATTTATTTCTAGCCAGATGTAAAATATTCCTGTTTTGACTAATTTAATAGAGTGGGTTAGGTCTGCTCTATACCAAATTAGCATACTCCTGAGACTCTTCCCTCTTTCACACCTGGTAGTTTGCTCCCGAGTGGAGCAGTGGTCTAAGGCACTGCATCTCAGTGTGATAGGCATCACTATAGTCCCTGGTTCAAATCCAGGCTGTATCACATCCGACAATGATTGGGAGTTCCATAGGGCGGTGTACAATTGGCCCACTGTTGTCTGGGTTTGGCTGGGGTAGGTCCTCATTGTAAATAAGTTTTTTTTCTTAACTGACTTCCCTAGTTAAATAAAGATTGAATTAAATACCAGCTCTGCAACTAGTGGGTCCACCTCCTTTACACTGTGTTTCTTGTAGGATGACAATATCTGTATTTCCAATTTCTTTGACACCATCCCTAGGAGGGGTGTGTCACTTGAGTGAGTTGAGTCACTGACGTGGTCTTCCTGTCTGGGTTGGCGCCCCCCCTTGGGTTGGCGGAAATCTTTGTGGGCTATACTCGGCCTTGTCTCAGGATGGTAATTTGGTGTTTGAAGATATCCCTCTAGTGTTGTGGGGGCTGTGCTTTGGCAAAGTGGGTGGGGTTATATCCTGCCTGTTTGGCCGTGTCCGGGGGTATCATCAGATGGGGCCACAGGGTCTCCTGACCCCTCCTGTCTCAGCCTCCAGTATTTATGCTGCAGTAGTTTACGTGTCGGGGGGCTAGGGTTAGTCTGTTATATCTGGAGTATTTCTCCTGTCTTATCCGGTGTCCTGTGTGAATTTAAGTATGCTCTCTCTAATTCTCTCTTTCTCTCTTTCTTTCTTTCTTTCTCTCGGAGGACCTGAGCCCTAGGACCATGCCTCAGGACTACTTGGCCTGATGACTCCTTGCTGTCCCCAGTCCACCTGGCCGTGCTGCTGCTCCAGTTTCAACTGTTCTGCCTGCGGCTATGGAACCCTGACCTGTTCACCGGACGTGCTACCTGTCCCAGACCTGCTGTTTTCAACTCTCTAGAGACAGCAGGAGCGGTAGAGATACTCTCAATGACCGGCTATGAAAAGCCAACTGACATTTACTCCTGAGGTGCTGACCTGTTGCACCCTCGACAACCACTGTGATTATTATTATTTGACCATGCTGGTCATTTATGAACATTTGAACATCTTGGCCATGTTCTGTTATAATCTCCACCCGGCACAGCCAGAAGCCAGAACTTAAGCTCATGCCTTGTATAATGTTAGCATTCATTTGACTAAGTAATTAAATACACTTATATTTACAAATCCATTCTCAGACCTTTCTTTGCCTTTCTATTACTGTAACTCAACTATAGTCTCTTGCATATTTCTATTTATTTTATGGAGTAAGAATTCATTTATTGGGCTTAGTCTTAATTGCTTAGTCTTATTATGGGTCGCATATGAGGTATCTATAATATCATATATACGGTGGTGGAAAAAGTACCCAACTGTCATACTTGAGTAAAATTAAAGATACCTTAATAGAAAATGACTCAAGTAAAAGTGAAAGTCACCCAGTAAAATACTACTTGAGTAAAAGTCTAAAAGTATAAAAGTAATTGGTTTTAAATATACTTAATAATCAGAAGTAAATGTAATTGCAAAAATATACTTAAGTATCAAAAGTAAAAGTACAAGTAAAAATAGTTTCAAATTCCTTATTAAGCAAACCAGATGACACAATTATCTAGTTTTTTCAATTTACGGATGTACAGGGGCACACTCTGTCATCATTTACAAACAAAGCATTTGTGTTTAGTGAGTTCTCCAGATTAGAGGCAATATGGATGACCAGGGATGTTCTCTTGATAAGTGCATGAATTTGACAATTTTCCTGTGCTGCTAAGCATTCAAAATGTACCGAGTAATTTTGGGTGTCAGGGAAAATGTATGGAGAAAAAGTATATAATTTTGTTTAGAAATGTAGTGAAGTAAAAGTTGTAAAAAATATGAATAGTAACGTACAGATACCCCAAAAAACTACTGAAGTAGTATTTTTACACTACTGCATAAGTATAAAATATTACCCCACTACAATACCGTAATATAATTGTCACCTAAAACATAAATGTTCAAGAAATAATTAAATATTTTTCATTCACGAATGTGCACTCACAAAACCACTCCTGAACCCCCTGTGTCTGTGGCTTTCACTTTGGCTGTTTATACAGTAGAGGCTAGGTAAATTGATGTGTTGATTGGTGGGTGAGGTTTGTGCTAATATAAAGCTTTGCGTGGGTATAGGTACAGTACACACATCCACTTACTATCTCACAGCAGTACCAAACAATAGGGTTGATGCTATGTCATAAGGTTGGACTTGAGGAACTGTCCATTACATTATTACAGTGTACTGTACACAAGGACCCTCTTCTCCAAGCTCTGGGTGTGTAACCTTGATAATAGTAAGTAGAGGGTGTATCAGTTTCATTATGATTGACAATGGATTAACTACAGATGTAGGATCTTAATTTGATCACACTTTTGCAGGAGGACTTTCCTGCAATGAAGGACATTTTAAACAGATAGTGTATTTGAAGTTTAAAAAAAGGCTTCTGAAGTTTGTAATTTCCACTTAGAAATGTCATAAATATTTCACAAGGGAAAATCAAGTATCATCCAAAATGTCCATTAATTATAACCCACATAATAATTCATATGTCCTGTTGCTGCAGGATTATTTTCCTGCTGTAGCAAACTGGCTCAAATTAAGATACTGCATGTGTAAATAGCAGTGGTCCTCGGAAATGTATGATTCTGCCAAGGATAAAAATGTATTTTCACGTTGAGATATAACCTTTAAGGCTCTCTCCAGTGCAAACTTGGTTTCTAGTAATTTTACACATATCTATTATTTATTTAAATTATGCTTTTTTTAAGGCTTTGGTTAAAGAGGATGCAATACAGTCACATGCAGAATGTTTCTCTAGCATACACAGTTATAGTTCAAATAGTACTTCATCTCTGCACAGTTCAGTCTGCTGTTTCCCAATGCATGCACTGAGCATAAAGCAATAAGTTTAATGATTTTCTTCCCTGCAGCTATTCAAACAGTTCTCTGTAGCAGCAATTACCCTTCATGGATATTTCCCTATGTTTTCATATTGCCTTTGATCGGAAATGCAAATGAGAACTTATGAATTTGGCAATGGTTACAAATGAATGTCATGTGTGATATCTCCATATGGACAACCTGATAACCATACTTTCACAGTACACAGAGCTGAAAGCAAAAACATGCTTGTAAATGTCTAAACATTCCAAGTCAATAAAGCCTTTGTGTCTTCGTTTTGAGTCCTGTTTGAATCTGAGCAAATGCTTGTTCTGGGTACCAGATAAGCCATATGGCTGGTTTTAGATGCCAGAGTACATCATAAACAACACATCAGCAGTACTATAAGGGCACCAAAAACTATTCCCCTACATCAAAAACATAATTAAAAAGCATTTGGCAAAAATGTTATCTGGTGCTTTTACAGCTGATTGGTTTGGATTGATAAATATATGTGAACGACCGGCTCAAATCGGTCTTAAGTAGCAACATTTCAAAATGTGTTTTTTACATTGGATAAAATTAGAGACTCAGAGCTACAAAATGGAATATCATACACTACAGCTGAGGAACAATGGGAAAGTAATTCTGCTTTGAAGGGTTGATAAACTTGTAAACTCACTTTTGAGAAAATGGCTTTTGAATGTTTTGGTACTACTACTGGAGAGCCCTTCTATGTTTACACCCATTCAGCATCGTTCACACCCTCTTAAGCTTTAGTCCCACCCATCTCTTTAAGGGTTGATCCGAGCATTCTGTACTAACTACAGCCGTCAGGCACCCAAGCTAACTTGCTAGCTACTTCCAGACATAAATGAGAGAACAGCTCACTGAACATTACTCACCCTAGCAGAGCTGGTTAGGCTGTTATGTTATCCAGAGCGTTGGTGACTGTAACTGTGCTGTCAGATTGTCCGTTCGTAAATTCAGAGCGTTTCGCTCTCAGAGCGTTGAGAGCGTACACTGGACGCTCTGGCTGAGGAGTGGGGTTGATCGAAACGTTCTGACCTCACAATAGCAGTCAAGCACCCAAGCTAACTGGCAAACATTGGCTAGCTTGCTTCCAGACAAATGAGAGAACACCCCACTCTGACCATTTTACTTGACTGTTTTCATGTTATCCACAGCATTGGTGACTGTAACTGTGGTACTGGCAACAATTTAATTACAACAGAACATTGTACTTTCTACACTCGGTTTGTTGTTTATATATATATAAAAAAATCATTAAATCAATTTTAATCCGAACTAAAGTTTTGTTGCTAAGGATTCCACAACGCCGTTAGCCTTTACGGCTGGGACTGCAAGTTTGTGTTCCACTTTTTTTGCGTGGATTCCGCGAGTGCCAGCTGGCTGTACTAAAGACACCTGTCGTCTTCGTGGGAAAGACTCATTGTTATCTTTTCGTAAAACAACTGGTTGCAGTAAAGAGCCAACCTGGATACTAAGGACATCCTGAGGGAAATCTACGAATAGCAACAGATTTATGCTATGGAGCAACAGCATACACCATCACGGAAAGATCCGACTACCTCACAAAATAACTTAAACCCAACCAAAAAAAGAAAAACAGATTAATCTACAGACATGGACAATTTACTTACCGTTGAAGTAGAGGCTAGAATGCAACACTGGAAAGGTTGTGTGAGGAGGTAGCAGGGCTGAGGGGGAGTTTGAAGTTCAGCCAGAGTGAAATTCCCAAGGAGAAAATAAGGCACTCACAGCCAAGGTAAAAATTCACAATTCCAACATGGATTGTCTAATCAGGGAAAACAGGGTGATAAAGGAGTCACTACTAGACATACAAAGTCGTAGCATGCGTGAACATTTTTTTTTTCTGTGATTCCTGAGGACGCATTCAATAATCCAGAGGGCGTGATCAGATAATTCATGCAATCCACCTTGAAACTTCCTATATAGACTGTAAAAAGGGTGGCTTTCCACCGAGTACACAGACTTGGAGCTCGGACTGACAAGACCAAGGGTCCCGGACCGATTATTGCAAAATTTGAACACTACCAGCAAAAGGAGCTGATCAAAAGCAGGGGAAGGGAGCTTAATGGGACCAAATTCGGTCTCAATGACCAATTTCCAAGGGAGATAAACGAACGTTGTAAGAGACTGTGTCCGGTACAAAGGCAACAAAGGGAGAAGGGTAAGCGTGCCTTTCTCATTGTGGACAAACTCTATATAGATGGACAACTATTCCGAGATAGCTCCATAACACCATGGCTGTACTAAATTCTACAGGGACTTCAGGTTACAAACAAAATAAAGTATGGGAACTGTAAGAATATTTGAACATTATAAAGTGGATATGAACACACACACACTCAATTACATGCTCGTTTACACATATGGACTTATACATACATACATACATACACACACACACACACACACACACACACACACACACACACACACACACACACACACACACACACACAGACACACACACACACACACACACACACACACACACACACACACACACACACACACACACACACACACACACACACACCTGATCTCGCTCTCTTCTCTCACTCTCTCTTTCTCTTCTCTCCCTCTCTATTGTCGAGAACTGCTTTATAATTTAACGTGTTTATTGTTTGTCTATCTTTTTTATGTATTTGTCTACAAGTTTATATATGTTCAAACAAGCAAGGCGAAGATATCAGAATAGGGACATTGGGGAATAATAACATATTGTACGGAATATATTTGTACTGCAGTAAAGCCGTGTCTAGAGTAATGCAAGGTCTCTTTCATGATCATGTGAAACGTCAATTGCTATGGAAATGCTGGGATGTGTTTTCAATGATTTTAAAGGTAATTATGATGCAAGTATGACGGTGATACGATATGGATTACAATTATCATTATGGATATTATGGCTAGACGCACTACATGTTACACACATAGACACTCAACCATACAAATTGACGGAGTTATTATTTATTTGGACATCACACATTATAGTCTTACTCTTATACAGACATTGTACCCACTCTCACTAAATCACATCCAATATCATACACATCAACCTACTCAGATTTACTACGCACATAATATCTTGTCTCAATTTTCTAACATCTGTGGCACTGGCTCACAGGCAAACAGGCAAGGGAATAAAACACATATTGTGAGAACCTTTTTCTTGAACTCTAAATATGAGACATTTGAAAACTCTAGTTTTGACCAACATAATACCTCTGATGGCAGTAACTTTACAAGCACTAATTACGGTCAATTTAGACTGAGAATAGTATCTAGTTATGGTAAGGGGTGAAATAAGTATAGCCAGTTATAATTTTAAAGGTTTAGCAGATTATAAAAAAAGATCAGTCTTTACATGGCTAAAAGAAAAATAATTTAGATGAAGTTGTGTGGAAAAAGGAATGGGGTGGTGAAATAATTTTCTGTCATGGGCAAAGGAACTCAAATGGTATGAGGATATTAATTAACAAAAATGTTTATCTGAATGTGCAAATAGTCAGGAATGACTTGCAAGGAAGGTGGATTCTTTTGAATATGAATGTGGACGAAAAGAGATTTGGCTCATTAATCTACAGTTGAAGTTGGATGTTTACATACACTTAGGATGGAGTCATTAAAACTTGTTTTTCAACCACTCCACAAATTTCTTGTTAACAAACTATAGTTTTGGCAAGTCGGTTAGGACATGTACTTTGTGCATGACACAAGTCATTTTTCCAACAACTGTTTACAGACAGATTATTTCACTTATAATTCACTGTATCACAATTCCAGTGGGTCAGAAGTTTACATACACTAAGTTGACTGTGTCTTTAAACAGCTTGGAAAATTCCAGAAAAGGATGTCATGGCTTTAGAAGCTTCTGACAGGCTAATTGACATCATTTGAGTCAATTGGAGATATACCTGCGGATGTTTTTCAAGGACTACCTTCAAACTCAGTGCCTCTTTGCTTGACATCAGGGGAAAATCAAAAGGAATCAGCCAAGATCTCAGATTTTTTTTTTTAGACCTCCACAAGTCTGGTTCATCCTTGGGAGCAATTTCCAAATGCCTGAAGGTACCACGTTCATCTGTACAAACAATAATACGCAAGTATAAACACCATGGGACCACACAGCAGTCATACCGCTCAGGAAGGAAATGCTTTCTTTGGTGTAAAAAGTGCAAATCAATCCCAGAACAACAGCAAAGGACTTGGCGAAGATGCTGGAGGAAACGGGTAAAAAAGTATCTATATCCACAGTAAATTGAGTCCTATATCAACATAACCTGAAAGGCCGTTCAGCAAAGAGGAAGCCACTGCTCCAAAACCGCCATAAAAATGACAGACTATGGTTTGCAACTGCACATTGGGACAAATATGTCCTCTGGTCTGATGAAACAAAAATAGAACTGTTTGGCCATAATGACCATCGTTATGTTTGGAGGAAAAAGGGGGAGGCTTGCAAGCCGAAGAACACCATCCCAACTGTAGAGCACGGGGATGACAGCATCATGTTGTGGGGGTGCTTTGCTGCATCAGGGTCTGGTGCACTTCACAAAATAGATGGCATCGTGAGGAAGGAAAATTATGTGGATATATTGAAGCAACATCTCAAGACATCAGTCAGGAAGTTAAAGCTTGGTTGCAAATGGGTCTCCAAATGGACAATGACCCCAAGCATTCTTCCAAAGTTGTGGCAAAATGGCTTAAGGACAACAAAGGCAAGGTATTGGAGTGGCCATCACAAAGCCCTGACCTCAATCCCATAGAATATTTGTAGGCAGAACTGAAAAAGTGTGAGTCTTACCTCATTTGCACTCACTGTATATAGACTTTTTGTTTTCTATTAACTACTTTATTATTGACTGTATGTTTTGTTTATTCCATGTGTAACTCTGTGTTGTTGTATGTGTCGAATTGCTATGCTTTATCTTGGCCAGTTCACAGTTGCAAATGAGAACTTGTTGTCAACTAAAAATAAATGAAATAAAAAAGATGGGCAAAACACAGACACTGGACAGAGGAATTCTGTCTAGAAGGCCAGCATCCCGGAGTCGCCTCCTCACTGTTGATGTTGAGACTGATGTTTTGCGGGTACTATTTAATGAAGCTGCCAGTTGAGTAGCCAGTTTGCTCTGTACTGTGAAGGGAATAGTACACAGCATTGTACGAGATCTTCAGATTCTTGGCAATTTGTCGCATGGAATAGACTTCATTTCTCAGAACATGAATAGACTGACGAGTTTCAGAAGAAAGTGCTTTGTTTCTGGCCATTTTGAGCCTGTAATCGAACCCACAAATGTTGATGTTCCAGATACTCAACTAGTCTAATGAAGGCCAGTTTTATTGCTTCTTTAATCAGCACAAACAGTTTTCAGCTGTGCTAACATAATTGCAAAAGGTTTTTTTAATGATCAATTTGCCTTTTAAAATGATATACTTGGATTAGCTAACACAACGTGCCATTTGAACACAGGAGTGATGGTTGCTGATAATGGGACTCTGTACGCCTATGCAGATATTCCATAAAAAATCTGCAGTTTCTGGCTACAATAGTCATTTACAACATTAACAATGTCTACACTGTATTTCTGATCAATTTTATGTTATTTTAATGTACAAAAAATGTGATTTCCTTTCAAAAACAAGGACATTTCTAAGTGACCCAAAACTTTTGAGCGGTAGTGTATATTCAAATGTCTGGATTTTGTGATTATAGCCCAATTGAGTTTAAAACAGGGCCACATAAAAGGTAGCAAGGTAAACTTCTATCATCAGAGTCCCTGAGAGAGCTGACTGCAGTCTGACCAACAGCCAGTGAGAGATCTCTTTCTCCTCTCCTAAGCATTCCCTCACTCTTATCCAGACAGGCAGGCTGGCTAATTTCACTCAGGAGATCCAATACTGGCAGTCAATGAGCTAATCTAGTCTTTCTATAGTCCATTAAGGAATTGCCCATCCATGCCCACAGCAGCACTTCATTGGGGCTAATAAGGATGAAATCAGCTTTATTGAACATGTAAATGTTGCCACTGTTCCACTCTTATACCTCGGATGGAACGTTATGTGTTTCTTGGAACAGCTTATTCCAAAGGGCATATACTGAAGTTCAGTTGAGGCCCTGAATATTCTCTGTACCAGTTCTTCTTCTTTAATGGTCAAAACAAAAAAAGAGAAATAGGCCTATTTTGTTTTATTGTGATGCAGATAGGACCGATTGAACACAAACATTAAGAGAGCAGTCATTACAGAACAGTGAAAGTTTTATCTGTGAATGGATCTTAACCCTTGTGTGGTGTTTGTTTTTGTTATTCACCCAATGTTTGCGGGTCTGATGGACCCACAGCATTATTGGGTTTTTAAAACAATACAAACATAACAATTTACGTAAAAATACTTAATACTTAGATGTTGACTGATATCAGTTACAAGCAATATACACAGCATACATGGTTAATATTTGCCATTTCACTATGATAGATCCCATTTATCAATAAAAGCGTTATTAATTTTTTTATTAAAAAAAAATCAAGACATGGGTGGAATACATCATGTTAATCTTGAACAAATATAAATGAAACAAGGTTTTCATCACTATTGATGCTTATTGCTTTTAACTGAATAAATTGTATGGACAAATTTTACATACAGTATTTTATGGAAATTATATATGCGCCCCATTAAATACAAATTATGGCCGGTCTACACACCACATGAGGGACAGAGTTTTACTGTGTGTATGTTGCATATGTATTTCTTGCACTTGATGCATGTGTACTGTGTCTTCCTGTCCTTCTTGGGTCCACAGACATCGCAGTGCTTCTTGTTGTTGCTACCGGCAGAAATCTCGAATGATGAAAACACTTAGTTCAGGAATTTTACTAACATCTCACATATATATTTACAGCAGGCCAAGGTAGGAGAATCAGACACACACCCATGCAACAACATAACTCATACTTACTTCCGGTATTGTAGTTGTTGGTTCTGTGGGTTGGGCGGATGGGGCACCAGCATCCTCCTCCTGAAACATCCTCACGATGGCTGCAGAAGCTAGGGTACTTGGGATATGTTGACTCTCTGGATTTGAGGTCTAGAGAAAGAGCTGTCTCCTCTGGAACTTCCCTCTGATTAAATCTGGGTTTAACGCCATCCAGATGACAAATGTGTTCTACGCTGAGATGTCCAAGATGTTGAAGAAAATCACAAGTGGCCAGAGTATAGTTTTTTTTTGCAGCTGTTGCCAGTCACCAGCTTGTCTAACTTGTCCACCCCTCCTTTTGTAGCATTGTAATCCATTATGTTTTCTGTTTTGTGATGTTCCTGGCCACAGATTCTCCCATCCCTATGCAGCTTACTCATGAGTATCACATTTTTGGCTTGCTTTGGCACGTAGGACACTAGGGTCATGAACACAAACTTAGAGGAATTGATAGGCCTGTTCAGTGTATTCAACAGCTGAGGTGGGATCTCTGGCTTGTTTTTTCATACTGTTCCTACCATCGTAAGCTTCCTCTTGAGGAGCTCCTGTCCCAGCTTGTGCGAAGTAAAAAAGTTATTGCATGTGATGTTGTGCCATGGAGTCCCTATGTCACGTCCAGGACAACCCACATCCCTTGGTTCTTCTCAGGGGCTCCTCCATCTGGCTGCCCCGTATACAATTGCAAGTTCCACGCATATGATGAAGCAGCTTCACAAGCAGCCCAGATCTTGATTCCATATTTTGCGGGTTTAGACGGTATGTACTGCCTGAAGGGGCAGCGGCCCCTAAAATGGCATAAGCTGCCATCAACAGTATTTTTGGGCCCAGGGTTGTAAAAGATTGGCAGCCATGTGTGGTGACTCATTCCATGGGCAATATTTTTTTGTTGTCGTTGATATTTCTCCTCCTGCATTCTGCTGATGAGCTGGTTGCTGACGGGCTGGCCCTGGGCTGGCTGCTGATGGGCTGGTCTTGGGGCTGGCTGAGGGTCCTACTCATCCTCTTCTTCCAACTTACTGTCAGACTCAGAAATGACAGAAACTTTATCCTCACGTTCGGAAAATTCTTAATCTTCCAAAGTGCAAGACACTCCTTCCACACTAGCTTCTCTCTCTGCCAATATTTTTCTAATTCCATCTTCCTGATTCCTGCTTACAAGCGAAAATTAAAGCAGGAAGCACCAGTGACTCGGTCAATAAAAAAAGTGGTCAGATGAAGTAGATGCTAAGCTACAGGACTGTTTTGCTAGCACAGACTGGAATATGTTCTAGGATTCTTCCGATGGCATTGAGGAGTACACCACATCAGTCACATCAGTCAGAGGAAGGCCCTAAAAATTGTCAAAGACTCCAGCCACCCTAGTCATAGACTGTTATCTCTGCTACTGCACTGTAATCAGTCCCGGAGTGCCAAGTCTAGATCCAATAGGCTTCTAAACAGCTTCTACCTCCAAGCCATAAGACTACTGAACATCTAATCAAATGGCTACCCAGACTACTTGCATTGCCCCACCCCCCTTTTCCACGGCTGCTACTCTCTGGTATTATCTATGCATAAGTCACTTTAATAACTCTACCCACATGTATATACAGTTGAAGTTGGAAGTTTACGTACACCTTAGCCAAATACATTTAAACTAAGTTTTTCACAATTCCTGGCATTTAATCCTAGTAAAAAGTCCCTGTCTTAGGTCAGTTAGGATCACCACTTTATTTTAAGAATGTCAGAATAATAGTAGAGAGAATTATTTATTTCGGCTATTATTTCTTTCATCACATTCCCAGTGGGTCAGAAGTTTACATACACTTAATTAGTATTTGGTAGCATTGCCTTTAAATTGTTTAACTTGGGTCAAATGTTTCAGGTAGCTTCCCACAATAAGTTGGGTGAATTTTGACCCATTCCTCCAGACAGAGCTGGTGTAAAAAAATCAAGTTTGTAGGCCTCCTTGCTCACACACGCTTTTTCAGTTCTGCCCACACATTTTCTATGGGATTGAGGTCAGGGCTTTGTGACGGCCACTCCAATACCTTGACTTTGTTGTCATTAAGCCATTTTGCCACAACTTTGGAAGTATGCTTGGGGTCATTGTCCATTTGGAAGACCTATTTGCGACCTAACTTTAACTTCCTGACTGATGTCTCAAGATGTTGCTTCAATATATCCATATAATTGTCCTGCCTCATGATGCCATCTATTTTGTGAAGTACACCAGTCTCTCCTGCAGCAAAGCACCCCCACAACATGATGCTGCCACCCCCGTACTTCACAGTAGGGATGGTGATCTTCAGCTTGCAAGCCTCCCCCTTTTTCCTCCAAACATAGCGATGGTCATTATGGCCAAACAGTTCTATTTTTGTTTCATCAGACCAGAGGACATTTCTCCAAAAAGTACAATCTTTGTCCCCATGTGCAGTTGCAAATCATAGTCTCTCTTTTTTATGGCGGTTTTGGAGCAGTGGCTTCCTCCTTGCTGAGCGGCCTTTCAGGTTATGTTGATATAGGACTCGATTTACTGTGGTTATACATACTTTTGTACCTGTTTCCTCCAGCATCTTCACAAGGAACTTTGCTGTTGTTCTGGGATTGATTTGCAATTTTTGCACCAAAGTATGTTCATCTCTACTAGACAAAACGCGTCTCCTTCCTGAGCGCTGTGATGGCTGCGTGGTCCCATGGTGTTTTTACCTGCGTACTATTGTTTGTACAGATGAATGTGGTACTTTCAGGCATTTGGAAATTGCTCCCAAGGATGAACCAGACTTGTGGGGGTCTAAAAAAAAATTCTGAGGTCTTTACTGATTTCTTTAGATTTTCCCATGATGTCAAGCAAAGAGGCACTGAGTTTGAAGGTAGGTACAACTCCATTTGACTCAAATGATGTCCACTAGCCTATCAAAAGCTTCTAATGCCATGACATCATTTTCTGGAATTTTCCAAGCTGTTTAAAGGCACAGTCAACTTAGTGTATGTACACTTCTGACCCACTCGAATTGTGATACAGTGAATTCTAAGTAAAATTATCTTTCTGTAAACAATTGTTGGAAAAATGACTTGTGTCATGCACAAAGTAGGTGTCCTAACCGACTTGCCACAACTATAGTTTGTTAACAAGAAATTTGTGGAGTGGATGAAAAATGAGTTTTAATGACTACAACCTAAGTGTATGTAAACTTCTGACTTCAACTGTAGTACCTCAATTACCTCGACTAACTGGTGCCCCCGCACATTGACTCTGTACCGGTACCACCTGTATATTGCCTCGCTATTGTCATTTTACTGCTGCTCTTTAATTATTTGTTACTTTATTTTCTTATTTTTCTGAGGTATTTTTCTTAAAACTGCATTGTTGGTTAAGGGCTTGTAAGTAAGCATTTCACTGTAAGGTCTACCTGTTGTATTCGGCACATGTGACAAATACAACTTGATTTAATTTGAGGAGAGATAATTTTTGCCATGATGATTGATTGTTGTAAGGAGCCACACATGCAAAGCTATTTATTTGTTGTGTCCCTCCCCCAATTTTCACCTGGCTGGGGTAGAGTGTGGGAAAATACTACATTTTTTACAATGTATCGAGATAATATATTGTAATATCAATCACTCAAATTTATTTATAAAGCCCTTTTTACATCAGTCAAACGTAAAACCCGAACACCAAATATGTAAAATAAATGTATAGGGGGGTGCACAGTGTGCACTCAATGAGAATGTGTTCTGTTTCAGGTTCTTCACAGAAAATTAGCCAAGGCCAATTAGTCTCAGGTTGAAAAAAGTATTCGTTGTATAATTTTTCTTTTAGTAAACATTGAAAATGGGTCCCACAGACCTGAACTCCACACAAGGGTTAAATATGAAATATCAAAACCCTTACTCTATAAATGCTGTTTACGCTTTATCAGTGGCCAACACCCAAAGACTGAGAGTAGGCCTGTAGCATAGACTGTGCATGTCAGGCAGAGGGGGGTGTTCTTCAGTAATTGGCTCCCTGTGTGTTGTCGGGAGGTAGGGAGCTGAGCATGTGCTTTGTCTGCTTGCTTCCATTAGCTTAATGTTCCATTTGTTCCTGATGAGTGCTGAGGTGAGCGTGACTCGATATGAAATAATGAAGCCTACAGTACACCAGAGAGAAAGGGAGAGAGAGAAGGAGAGAGAGAGATGAAGGGAGGGAGGGAGAGATGCAAAGAGAGTGAGAGTTAAAGTGAGAGGAAAATAGAAAGGGAGACTAATAGATTGTAATTAAGAAACTTAAAGTTGTTTGTCTTTCAATTAAACAACTTGGTTGTAGTTAACATAATCACAATCTATTTACTGGATCCCTCTGGGAAAAATGTTGTTACATAATAACCCACTCTGACATACAAATCCATCGTGCAACTTGTGGATGGAGAGGGCGGGGTCAGCATCTGGCTGCCTCACAGCAACAGCTGGATCAGAGAATACTCCAACTGCTGCATTGCCCGAGGTCGTAAATCAGTTTCTAGCATGAAATGTACCGTACCTGTAGATGCTGTAAGTAGTAACCAATTAATAACAACTACATTCTTATGTTTGTTTGCATCTGTGGAAATGTTGTGAAATCCCAAATTTCCCCATAGTGTGAGAAATGATCTGAAATCAAAATGGCAAATAGGAGGAGCTTATATTTGTCCTGTTTAACGCACATACAAGTGTGTGGTGTGAAATTGAAATGTGTTTTTTGCATTTTTTTTTTAGCTATTTGCCAAAGGCATTCATATTAGCAACCTTTTGGTTACTAGCCCAACGCTCTAACCGCTGGGCTACCTGCTGCCAAATTATCACTCAAGAATGTGTACAAATAGTGTCTGCTGTGTGTATGTGCCTATAAAATATATCTATTGTTTAGTTGGAATGGAATGTTTGTATCCTGTATATTTGACTGTGGTTGTCTCACCTAGCTATCTTAAGATGAAAGCACTAACTGTAAATCAACCTGGATAAGAGCATCTGCAATGATAAAAATGTCAAATGGAAATATTTTACATATATCTCTTACTGTTTTTTTTTATTTTTACAATTACAAAAACAAATATAAACATATACAGTGGGGGGAAAAAGTATTTGATCCCCTGCTGATTTTGTACCTTTGCCCACTTACAAAGAAATGATCAGTCTATAATTTTAATAGTAGGTTTATTTGGACATGAGAGACAGAATAACAACAAAAAAATCCAGAAAAACACATGTCAAAAATTTTATACAATTATTTGCATTTTGATGAGGGAAATAAGTATCTGACCCCTCTGCAAAACATGACTTAGTACTTGGTGGCAAAACCCTTGTTGGCAATCACAGAGGTCAGACGTTTCTTGTAGTTGGCCACCAGGTTTGCACACATCTCAGGAGGGATTTTGTCCCACTCCTCTTTGCAGATCTTCTCCAAGTCATTAAGGTTTCGAGGCTGACGTTTGGCAACTCGAACCTTCAGCTCCCTCCACAGATTTTCTATGGGATTAAGGTCTGGAGACTAGCTAGGCCACTGCAGGACCTTAATGTGCTTCTTCTTGAGCCACTCCTTTGTTGCCTTGGCCGTGTGTTTTGGGTCATTGTCATGCTGGAATACCCATCCATGACCCATTTTCAATGCCCTGGCTGAGGGAAGGAGGTTCTCACCCAAGATTTGACAGTACATGGCCCCGTCAAATGATGCGGTGAAGTTGTCCTGTCACCTTAGCAGAAAAACACCCCCAAAGCATAATGTTTCCACCTCCATGTTTGACGGTGGAGATGGTGTTCTTGGGGTCATAGGCAGCATTCCTCCTCCTCCAAACACGGCGAGTTGAGTTGATGCCAAAGAGTTCCATTTTGGTCTCATCTGACCACAACACTTTCACCAGTTGTCCTCTGAATCATTCAGATGTTCATTGGCAAACTTCAGACGGGCATGTATATGTATTCTTGAGCAGGGGGACCTTGCGGGCGCTGCAGGATTTCAGTCCTTCACGGCGTAGTGTGTTACCAATTGTTTTCTTGGTGACTATGGTCCCAGCTGCCTTGAGATCATTGACAATATCCTCCCGTGTAGTTCTGGGCTGATTCCTCACCGTTCTCATGATCATTGCAACCCCACGAGGTGAGATCTTGCATGGAGCCCCAGGCCGAGGGAGATTGACAGTTCTTTTGTGTTTCTTCCATTTGCGAATAATCGCACCAACTGTTGTAACCTTCTCACCAAGCTGCTTGGCGATGGTCTTGTAGCCCATTCCAGCCTTGTGTAGGTCTACAGTCTTGTCCCTGACATCCTTGGAGAGCTCTTTGGTCTTGGCCATGGTGGAGAGTTTGGAATCTGATGGATTGATTGCTTCTGTGGACAGGTGTCTTTTTTACAGGTAACAAGCTGCGGTTAGGAGCACTCCCTTTAGGAGTGTGCTCCTAATCTCAGCTCGTTACCTGTATAAAAGACACCTGGGAGCCAGAAACCTTTTTGATTGAGAGGGGGTCAAATACTTATTTCCCTCATTAAAATGCAAATCAATTTCTAACATTTTTGACATGCGTTTTTCTGGATATTTTTGTTATTATTCTTTCTCTCACTGTTCAAATAAACCTACCATTAAAATTATAGACTGATCCTTTCCTTATCAGTGGGCAAACGTACAAAATCAGCAGGGGATCAAATACTTTTTTCCCCCACTGTATAAATAAACACTACCATTCAAAGTTTGCGGTCACTTAGAAATGTCCTTGTTTTTGAAAGAAAATCACATCAAATTGATCAGAAATACAGTGTAGATATTATTAACGTTGTAAATTACTATTGTAGGTGGAAACGGCAGATTTTTTTATGGAATATCTAAATAAGTGTACAGAGGCCCATTATCAGCAACCATTACTCCTGTGTTCCCATGACACGTTGTGTTAGCTAATCCAAGTTTATCATTTTAAAAGGCAAATTGATCATTAGAAAACCCTTTTGCAATTACGTTAGCACAGCTGAACACTGTTCTGTTGATTAAAGAAGCAATAAAACGGGCCTTCTTTAGACTAGTTGAGTACCTGGAGCATCAGCATTTGTGGGTTCGATTACAGGCTCAAAATGGCCAGAAACAAAGGAACTTCCTTCTGAAACTCATCAGTCTATTCTTGTTCTGAGAAATGAAGGCTATTCCATGAGACAAATTGCCAAGAAACTGAAGATCTCGTACAACGCTATGTACTACTCCATTCACAGAACAGAGCAAACTGGCTACTCAACTGACAGCTTCATTAAATGGTACCCGCAAAACACCAGTCTCAATATCAACAGTGAAGAGGCGAATCCAGGATGCTGGCCTTCTAGGCAGAGTTCCTCTATCCAGTGTCTGTGTTCTTTTGCCCATTTTAATCTTTTCTTTTTATTGGCCAGTCTGAGATATGGCTTTTTCTTTGCAACTCTGCCACTTAGGGTTCTACTTCCAGCTTATACATACTATATACATTTCACAGACACAATCTTTTTTACAATAATTATATATTATTTGTTTTTAGTTCTGTCCTTCCTCTACCCTCAACCTCTGAGATCTATTTCTGATGTCCATCCAGTTCAATTTGCCATATATTTTCAACTGTGCTGTTTCACAGAAGTTCTGAACGTACATACATTTTATGGACACAGTATATTTTACATGAGTTATCGTGTTGATCTTAGTCCCACCCTTCAGCTCCATTCAACCCCTCCCATCTATCTCTTAACACCATCCAAAGTTTTGAATCCGGCATCGTTTTGCCTATCAGTTCATAAACCATGTGCCATGGAATCGGTACATCGAATATCTCTTCCCAACTCTTTTGCATTTTCTTTAACCAATTTCGGTCTTTAAAACAGGGCAGACAGACAAGTTCCTTACTTTATCCCCCTTCCACTTGCCTCTTCCATTTTTGGGATAATGCTGCAATTAGTTGGTTGTAATTTTGGGTAGAGCAGATATTTCCATATATTTTTGTTAGCTGCATGTGTGACAACTCCACCAGTCCTATTTATGATATAATTTACAAAGATTATACCTTTTTTAAACAATCTATCTTAAAAACAACGTTTTTTTTAATCAATTAGTGTATTTCCGTTTAACCATAATATTTTTTATATTATTTGTTCCATCTTTTCTGGTGGATTAAACTGAAATTGCAACCAACTTTCTATGGATATTTTGTAGATTATTTCATTTCCTGTCACGCCCTGACCTGAGAGAGCCGTTTTTCTCTGTTTGGTTAGGTCAGGGTGTGACATGGGGTGGGCATTCTATGTGTCATATTTCTGTCTTGTTGTTTTTTCTTTGATTGGCCTAGTATGGTTTCCAATCAGAGGCAGCTGTCTATCGTTGTCTCTGATTGGGAATCATACTTAGGTAGCCCTTTTCCCCTCCTTCAGTGTGGGATCTTGTTTTTGTCAGCTCAGTAAGCCTGCAGAACGTGACGTTCGTTTTTTCTTTGTTTGTTATTTTGGTTGAGTGTTCTGAGTTACAATAAATATAAATATGAGCACTTTCCACGCTGTATCTTGGTCTACTCCTGACGATCGTCACAGAAGATCCCACCACCAAAGGACCAAGCAGCATGACCAGGAGTGGACCTGGGAGGACATTCTGAACGGCAAGGGATCCTGGACGTGGGAGGAGATCCAGGCTGGATGGGATCACCTCCCATGGGAACAGGTGGAGGCAGCGAGAGCAGAGCGGCGACGAGAAGAGGAACTAACCCGGTAACGAGGCAAGCACAAGAGGCAGCCCCAAAAAAATGTTTGGGTGGGGGGCACACGGGGAGATTGGCAGAGTCAGGGTGGAGACCTGAGCCAACTCCCCGTGCTTACCGTGGGGAGAATAGGACTGGTCAGGCACCAGGTTATGCGGTAATGAGCACGGTGTCTCCAGTGGCCGTGCTAGAGTTGGCATTCAGCCAGGAAGGATTGTGCCGGCTCAGCGTTCCTGGTCTCCGGTGCGTCTCTTCGGCCCAGGTCATCCTGCACCAGCTCTACGCACGGTACCCCCAGCACGACCTGTTCCAACGCATCGCGCTTCCCGGACTACGGGGGGTATCCAGCCAGGACGGGTTGTGCCAGTCATGAGCTCCAGACCTCCAGTGTGCCTCCAAGGCCCAGTATATCCTGCGCCAGTTCTACGCACTGTGTCGCCAGTGCGCCTGCACAGCCCAGTTCGTCCTGTGCCAGCGACCCGCCCTTGCCGGACTAAAGTAAGCATCCAGCCAGGACGGGTTGTGCCAGCCATAAGCTCCAGACCTCCAGTGCGCCTCCACGGCCCAGTATACCCTGTGCCTGCTCTGCGCACCCGGCCTCCAGCGACATTCCCTAGTCCAGAGCTCCCAGCAACGTTCCCCAGTCCGGAGCCTCCAGCGACATTCCCTAGTCCGGTCAGACCTGTTCCGGCTCCACGTATGAAGCCTCCAGTGATGATCTATGGCACGAAGCCTCCAGTGATGATCCATGGCACGAAGCCTCCAGTGATGATCCATGGCACAAAGCCTCCAGTGATGATCCATGGCACGAAGCCTCCAGTGATGATCCATGGCACGAAGCCTCCAGTGATGATCCATGGCACGAAGCCTCCAGTGATGATCCATGGCCCGAAGCCTCCAGTGATGATCCATGGCATGAAGCCTGTAGGGATGATCCATGGCACAGAGTCTGTAGGGATGATCCATGGCCCAGAGTCTGTAGGGATGATCCATGGCATGAAACCTCCAGTGATAATCCATGGCCCGGAGCCTGTAGGGATGATCCATGGCACAAAGCTCCAGCGATAATCCATGGCACGGAGCCTGCAGCGACGGTCCCCTGTCCGGAGCCTTCAGCGGCGGCCTGCAGTCCGGAGCCTTCAGCGGCAGCCTGCAGTCCGGAGCTTTCAGCAGCAGCCTGCAGTCCGGAGCTTTCAGCGGCGGCCTGCAGCCCGGATTCTTCAGCGGCGGCCTGCAGCCTGGAGCTTCCAGCGGCGTTATTTTGTTTGAGTGTTCTGAGTTACTATAAATATGAGCACTTTCCATGCTGCACCTTGGTCTACTCCTTTTGACGATCATCACATTTTCAAATAACCGAAAAGTGAGAGGTTGTAATATGAATAATGGGAAAAAGGCTTGAACATGGGGTGAGACATTCTTACTAATTTGCTAGAGAACAAGTTTGGATTTAAGTATAACTTTTGTATGACAGACGCCTTTAGTGAGAGGTCTAATGCTTTAATATTTAATAATGTATGCCCTCTGAATTGATATTGATAATATATATAGGCCCTTTTAATTTGGTCTGGCTTACCACTCCAAATAAAATTGAATATAAAAAAACAGATCTCTTGGTGTAGGCAAGGCCATTTTCTAATACATAAACTGTGATATGACTAAAGAGTTAACCTCACTAGGGTAGGAGGCACTATTTTCACTAGGATATGCATATAATTGGTAGATTTGGATAGAAAACACTCAAGTTTCCAAAACTGTTAAAATAATGTCTGTGAGTATAACAGAACTGATATGGCAGGCGAAAACCTGAGGAAATTCCATCCAGGAAGTGCTATTATTTTGAAATGGCTGTTTTTCCATTGAAAACCTACCCACCATACAAAGACTTATGACCCAGTTCACGATCACTATGGCTTCCACTACATGTGGCTAGTCTTTAGGCATTGTTTCAGGCTTTTACTCTGAAAAATGAGGGAGAAACACCACTTTCAATGAGAAGACAGTGGAAATTTCCAGACATGAGTCCTGCGCGTGACCGGGAGCGCGCCTTGTTTTTCTTTTCTATTGACGAAGCTTTTGTCCGGTTGAAATATGATCGATTATTCATGACAAAAACAACCTGAGGTTTGATTATAAACATCATTTGAGATGTTTCTACAAACTTTTATGGTACTTTTTAGATTTTTTGTCTACCTGCTGTGACCGCTCTTTGTTCCAATGGATTACTGAACAAAACGCACCAACAAAGCTGAGATTTTTGGATATAAAGAGGGACTTTATCGAACAAAACAAACATTTATTGTGTAACATGGAGTCTTGGGAGTGCAACCATATGAAGATCATCAAAGGTAAGTGATACATTTTATCGCTATTTCTGACTTTTGTTTCTCCTCTACTGGCTGGTTATTGTTTAATGATTTGTCTGTTGGGCGCTGTTCTCAGATAATCGTATGGTTCGCTTTTGCCTAAAGCCTTTTTGAAATCTGACACAACGGTTGGAATAACAATAAGTTTATCTTTAAGCTGATGTATAACACTTGTATCTTTTATGTATGTTTATTATGAGAATTTCTGTTTTGTTGAGTTTCACGGTCTGCAATTTCACCGGATGTTGTTTGAAACGTGGATTACTGAACAAATCACAGTAACAAAACTGAGGTTTTTGGATATAAAGAGGGACTTTATCGAACAAAATGATTATTGGGTAACTGGGAGTCTTGTGAGTGTAACCATATGAAGATCATCAAAGGTAAGTGATACATTTTATCACTATTTCTGACTTTTGTTACTCCTCTACTTGGCTGGTTACTGTTTGTAATGATTTGTCTGCTGGGCGCTGTTCTCAGATAATCGCATGGTTTGCTTTCGCCGTAAAGTCTTTTTGAAATCTGACATGGCGGCTGGATTAACAACAAGATAAGCTTTATTTTGATGTATTGCACTTGTGATTTTATGAAAGTTAAATATTTATAGTAATTTAATTTGAATTTGGCGCTCTGCAATTTCACCGGATGTTGGTCAGGTGGGACGGTAGCGTCCCACACCCCCTAGAGAGGTTAATCAGGGTGATTTTTCCACAAATAGACAGCTATTTTCCTTTCCATGGTAGTTAACTTTCTATTAACATTTATTGGCTTGAGAATTTTCTCTTTCGGGATATGTATACAGAGTACGTTACATCTAGTTAGATGGCGCCGACAGAGATGGACGCCTCGCTTAGCGTTCTTAGGAAACTATGCCGTATTTAGTTTTTTTAATGTATGATTTCTTACATTGTTTCCACAGGAAATATTAAGTATTATTACATACAGCCAGGAAGAACTATTGGATATAAGAGCAACGTCAACTTACCAACATTACGACCGGGAATACGACTTTCCCGAAGTGGATCCTCTGTTCAGACCACCACCCAGGACAATGGATCTGATCCCAGTAGGCGACCCAAAACAACGGCACCACAGAAAGGGCAGACGGAGCGATCTTCTGGTCAGGCTCCATAGACGGACACGTCGCTCACCCCTCCCGAGTATACTACTCGCCAATGTCCAGTCTCTTGACAACAAGGATGACAAAATTCGAGCAAGGGTTGCCATCCAGAGACAGAGATTGTAACATTCTCTGTTTCACGGAAACATGGCTCACTCGGGATATGTTATCAGAGTTGGTACAGCCACCCGGTTTCTTCACGCATCACGCCGACAGAAACAAACATCTCTCTGGTAAGAAGAAGGGCGGGGGTATATGCCTTATGATTAACGACTCGTGGTGTAGTCATAACAACATACAGGAACTCAACTCCTTCTGTTCACCTGACCTAGAATTCCTTACAATCAAATGCCGACCACATTGTCTACCAAGAGAATTCTCTTCGATTATAATCATAGCCATGTATATCCCCCCACCAAGCAGATACCTCGACGGCCCTAAAATAACTTCACTGGACTCTATGTAAAATGGAAACCACAAATCCTGAGGCTGCGTTTATTGTAGCTGGGGATTTTAACAAAGCTAATCTGAAAACAAGGTTCCCTAAATTTTAGCAGCATATTGAATGAGCGACTCGAGCTGGCAGCATTCTGGATCATTGCTACTCTAACTTCCGCGACTCTAACTTCCCTCTCCTGCCCTCCTTTTGGCAAATCTGACCATGACTCCATTTTGTTGCTCCCAGCCTATAGACAGAAACTAAAACAGGAAATGCCCGTGCTCAGGTCTGTTGAACGCTGGGCCAACCAAATTGCTTTGATCACGTAGACTGGGATATGTTCCAGATAGCCACAGACAACAACATTGATGTATACGCTGACTCGGTGAGTGAGTTTTTTAGCAAGTGCATCGGTGATGTTGTACCCACGGTGACAATTAAAACCTTCCCTAACCAGAAACCGTGGATTGATGGCAGCATTCGCTCAAAACTGAAAGCACGGACCACTGCTTTTAATCATGGCAAGGCGACTGGAAACATGACCGAATACAGACAGTGTAGCTATTCCCTCCGCAAGGCAATCAAACAAGCTTAGCGTCAGTATAGCGACAAAGTATAGTCACAATTCAATGGCTCAAACACAAGACATATGTGGCAGGGTCTACAGTCAATCACGGATTACAAAAAGAAAACCAGCCCCATCGCAGACACCGACGTCTTGCTCCCAGACAAATTAAACAAATTCTTTGCTCACTTTGAGGACAATACAGTGCCACTGACAAGGCTACCAAAACCTGTGGGCTCGCCTTCACCGTGGCCAACGTGAGTAAAACATTTAAACGTGTTAACCCTCCCAAGGCTGCATGCGCAGACCAGCTGGCTGGTGTGTTTACGGACATATTCAATCAATCCCTATCCCAGTCTGCTGTGCCACATGCTTCAAGAGGGCCACACATGTTCCTGTCCCCAAGAAAGCTAAGGTAACTGAGCTAAATGACTATCGCCCCGTAGCACTCACTTCTGTCATCATGAAGTGATTTGAGAGACTAGTCAAGGATCCTCCATCCTACCTGATACCCTAGACCCACTCCAATTTGCCTACCGCCCCAATAGGTCCACAGATGATGCAATCACACTCACACTGCACACTGCACACTGCCCTAACTCATCTGGACAAGAGGAATACCTATGTAAGAATGCTGTTCATTGACACCAGCTCAGCATTTAACACCATAGTACCCTGCAAATTCGTCATTAAGCTCGAGAACCTGGGTCTCGACCCTGCCCTGTGCAACTGGGTCCTGGACTTTCTGACAGGCCATCCCCAGGTGGTGAGGGTAGGAAACATCTCCACTCTGCTGATCCTCAACACTGGGGCCCCACAATGGTGTGTTCTCAGCCCTCTCCTGTACTCCCAGTTCACCCATGACTGCGTGGCCATGCACGCCTCCAACTCAAATCATCAAGTTTACAGACGACACTAAAGTGGTAGGCTTGATTACCAACCACGATGCGACGGCCTACAGGGAAAAGGTGAGGGTCCTCGGAGTGTGGTGTCAGGAAAATAACCTCACACTCAACATCAACAAAACAAAGGAGATGATCGTGGACTTAAGGAAACAGCAGAGGGAGCACCCCACTATCCACATCGACGGGACAGTAGTGGAGAAGGTGGAAAGTTTTAAGTTCCTCGGCTTACACATCACTGACAAACTGAAATGGTCCACCCACACAGACAGCGTGGTGAAGAAGGCACAACCCAACCTCAGGAGGCTGAAGAAATTTGGCTTCTCACCGAAAACACTCAAACTTTTACAGACGCACAATTGTGAGCATCCTGTCGGGCTGTATCACCACCTGGTTTGGCAACTGTGCCACCCGCAACCGCAAGGCTTGAGGGTAGTGCGGTCTGCACAACGCACCACCAGTGGCAAACTACCTGCCCTCCAGGAAACCTACATCACCTGATGTCACAGGAAGGCTAAAAAGATCATCAAGGACAACAACCACCCGAGCCACTGCCTGTTCACCCCACTATCATCCAGAAGGCGAGGTCAGTACAGGTGCATCAAAGCTGGGACCGAGAGACTGAAAAACAATTTCTGTCTCAAGGCCATCAGACTGTTAAACAGCCATCACTAACATTGAGTGGCTGCTGCCAACATACTGACTGAAATCTCTATCCACATGAATAATAAAAAATTGGATGTACTAAATGTATCACTAGTCACTTAAACAATGCCGCTTTATATAATGTTTATATACCCTACATTTCTCATCTCATATGTATATACTGTACTCTATACCATCTACTGCATCTTGCCTATGCCGCACGGCCATCGCTCATCCATATATTTTCATGCACATATTCTTTTTCATCCCCTTTACACTTGTGTGTATAAGGTAGTAGTTGTGAAATTGTTAGATGACTTGTTACTGCACTGTCGGAACTAGAAGCACAAGCATTTCGCTACACTTGCATTAACATCTGCAAACCATGTGTATGTGACCAATAAAATTACATTTGATTAGATCACCATCAGAGCAGTTTATTGGTAAACTACACAGTAATGTAAAATTATAACTTTTTAGTGATCCAATGTGTAATATACACTTATCACCAGAGGTTAGAAAAAGTATATATATCCTCTATGAGGCTGTGGAGGGATCCAAATTATGGATTTGAAAGAAAACATGATTCATCAGCATACCTTTGTTTTTAAGCCCTGGTTTTCTAAACCCTTGATATTATTGTTGGATCAGATTTTTAATAGGTAACATTTCATTGGCAATAATAAATAGATATGCCGATAGTGGACAACCTTGTTTTACTCCTCTTAACCTGTTAGGGTATAGGGGGCAGTATTTTCACGGCTGGATAAAAAAATGTACCCGATTTAATCTGGTTACTAATCCTACCCAGTAACTACAATATGCATATACTTATTATATATGGATAGAAAACACCCTAAAGTTTCAAAAACTGTTTGAATGGTGTCTGTGAGTATAACAGAACTCATTTGGCAGGCAAAACCCTGAGACAGATTCTGACAGGAAGTGGATACCTGATGTGTTGAATTGACTTTAAGCCTATACCATTGAAAAACAAAGGGGGTGAGGAATGTTTTGGCACTTCCTATTGCTTCCACAAGATGTCCCCAGCCTTTACAAAGTGTTTTGAGTCTTCTACAGTGAGATCTGACCGAATAAGAGCCTTGGAACTGTGATGGCCCATTAGACACCTTGCGCGCGAGTTGATGGTGGGTACTCTCATTCCGAAACGTTTTAAAAGAGAACCCAATGGTCCGCCTTGAATTTTATTCATGTTCTGGTTAAAAAAGGCCCTAATGATTTATGCGATACAACGTTTGACATGTTTGAACGAACGTAAATATATTTTTTCCGTTCGTGATGTGAAGTGGCTGGCTTAGATCATGTGCTAACAACACGGAGGTTTTTGGACATAAATGATGAGCTTTTTTGAACAAAACTACATTCGTTATGGACCTGGGATTCTTTGGAAGTGACATCTGATGAAGAGAATCAAAGGTAATGGATTATTTACATAGTATTTTCGATTTTAGATCTCTCCAACATGGCGGTTAGTCTGTTTCACAATGCGTATTTTTCTGGGCGCAGTGCTCAGATTATTGCAAAGTGTGATTTCCCAGTCAGGTTAATTTTAAATCTGGCAAGTCCATTGCGTTCAAGAGATGTAAATCTATAATTCTTTGAATGACAATATAATATTTTACCAATGTTTTCTAATATTAATGAATTATTTTGTTGTCATGACTTGACTGCCGGTATTGGAGGGAAACGATTTCCTGAACATCAACGCCATAGTAAAACGCTGTTTTTAGATATAAATATGAACTTGATAGAACTAAAAATGCATGCATTGTCTAACATAATGTCCTAGGAGTGTCATCTGATGGAGATTGTATAAGGTTAGTGCATAATTTTAGCTGATTTTATGGTTTTGGTGACGCCTGTCTTTGAATCGACAATGCATTACACACAGCTATTATCAATGTACTCTCCTAACATAACCTAACTTTATGCTTTCCCCGTAAAACCTTTTTGAAATCGGACAACGTGGTTAGATTAAGGAGATGTTTATCTTTCAAAGGCTGTAAGTTAGTTGTATGTTTGAGAAATTTGAATTTTGACATTTATTTGGTTTCAAATTTGCCGCTCTTGAAATGCACCTGCTGTTGATAGGGTGCGCCACGGGTGGCACGCTAACGTCCCACATAGCCCCAAGAAGTTTTTAACAGTTTGTAACATTGAGAACTAGCCATTATTTACTATTTTATACTACATTTAAATATTGCAGGCGTTTGTATATAAACTCCAGTTGTACTTTATCAAAAGCTTTTTCAAAGTCAGCTACTGTATGAATAGTGTTCATAGTGTTCTATTGTTTCCAGTACTTGTCTTATATTATCTCCAATGTATCGTCTATGTAAAAAACGTGTTTGATTAGGATGAATAATATCAATACCTTTTTTAATTCTATGTACTATGCATTTTGATAGAAATGTAAGAGGCCTCCGATTCTTTAAAATAGACTGGATCTTTATATTTACCACTTGGATCCTGTTTCAATAATAATGAAATCAGACCTTCTTGTTGAGTGTCTGATAATCTACCATTTATATAGGAGTGGTTAATTTGACATTATTCATAGAAAAAAATCTATACAATTAGCTTTGGTTAGTGGAGATGGAGGAGACTTTAATGAAAACATATGCTTAAAGTATTTTACTTCCTCTCAAAATATTGTTTGGCGAATCATGGGTGTCTCCCTCATTTGTAACACGTTTCAGTAAATTATTTTGGCTGGCATTTCCATTTTGAAGGTACATTTTTTTTGTGGCGTCTCACCATGTACACCGGTCGGCCATCGATAAGACGAGGGAGAGGGGTGGGCCTGGAAACAGGAGACAAGGGGCAGTCAGACATGGTTTTAACTCTAGACACAGAAAAGGTAGTAAAAATGCAGAGGGTACGGGTCAACAGAGGATGAACAGCAGAGGGGCTAATGATCTTGGAGCAGGGGATAAAGGTCTGGGGTAGTAGCCGTGGCGAGCCAATGCCTCAGGCTTGACCTTCTTGGATACCGGTCGGTGCTGTGGAAGCGAACTGGCTCTGGTCTTACTGAACCCCTCACGGAGGTCCTGGTACTCTGTGGAGCAGTCAGGGGAAATTTCCAACATCCCAGGAAGACTTCCCGGGGCAGGCAGACCTGACTTCAGGCAATGAGTGTGGCAGCACGGGCTCCAGCCCATGATGGCACCAGTAGCCATGTCAATGGAGGGATTGTGTCGCTGGAGCCAAGAGAATCCCAATACCACGGGAACCTGCAGAGACTCAACTAGCAGGAATTGGATCCTAGGTTGACGGGGGTGGTCCTGTGGGTGACCCGGCCTATAAAGCGCACGTCCAGCGCTCTAACACCCATGGGAATGGAGAGGGGTTGAGTGGGGATGCCCAGCTCGGACACCAAGGTAATGTCCATGAGACTCACATCGGCCCCCGTGTCAATGAGTACCTGGAGAGACTTGGACTGGTCGCCACACAGCAGGGTGGCATGGAGAGGGGGGCGAGTAAGGGGAGAAGAACAATTATCTTTAAGACCCACCAGAGTACTCACTCCAAGGATTGTGCTGCGTCTCTTGAAGGGACAGGTAGACACATAATGACTGACAGTACCGCAATACAGACAACTCTAGGTGTTCAGTCTGCGTACGCATTCGGCTGGAGGCAGTCTAGCCCTGCCGTGCTGCATTGGTTCGGGAAGAGGCAACTTTGCAGTCTTCAGAGACTCTTGGAAGAACTCGGGTAAGCACAGATCCTCTCAGGGACTTCCAGAGTTCATGAGATGCAAGGTGGGATCCTTGAGTGAGCGATTAGGACCGCAATCAGATCTCTTCTACCTCCTATGTTCCCGTAACTGTCCATCGATCCGGATGGTTAAGGTGATGAGTGAGTTGAGATCCGTCAGTAGTTCCCAGGCTGCAAGCTCGTCCTTTACCCCCGCCAATAATCCGTGCAGGAACGTGTTGAACAGTGCTTCCGGGTTCCAGGTACCCTCTGCGGCCAGCATGCAGAACTCCACCGCATAATCTGTCACACTGAGGGAGCCCAGCCGAAGCAACTTTTGGGCAGCCACTCTCCCGGACACCGGAGCCTCAAACTTTTCTTACCTCCGCCACGAATACCTCCAGACTGAGGCAGATGGTGGATTGTTGCTCCCACATTGCCGTGGCCTAGGCGAGTGCCCTTCCAGACGTCAGCGTAATAATGTACGCCATCTTCGAGCGGTCTGAGGGAAACAAAGAGGGCTGCAGCTCGAAAACGAGGGAGCACTGGGAGAGAAAGGCCTGGCAGGTTCTGGAATCTCCATTGTTGCGCTCCGGGGGAGGTAAGGGGAGTTACCGGGAAACCGGGGTGACGGTGCTGCTACTAGCTGGGTTACTGAGGGGCTGGGAGGTTATCGTCGTGGTAGGCTGCTCTGTAGGCAACCCATGGGATTGCTCCCACAATGCGTGCAAGGCTAGGTCGTGACGTTTGGCCACGTCCTGGAACCCTTCCATCAGACCACGAAGCATCTCCTCGTGTCTACCAATGAGGGCTCCTTGGGAGGAGATGGCGTTGCGGAGCTGGTCCAAGTCTGCTGGGTCAGTCATGGCCAGTTCGTACTATCAGGAATCAAGGTAAGACAGGGTCATCTGACCCTGTATGAAGTAACAATGTTTATTGTAACCACAGGGGCAGGCAAACTACAGGTCAAGGCAGATAGGGGTTGATAATCCAGAGCAGAGGCCAAGGTACAGGACGACAGGCAGGCTCAGGGTCAATTGAGGCAGAGGTCGGTAATCCAGCGGTGGAGCAAAGGTACAGGACGGCTCAGGGTCAGAGACAGACAGTGGTCAGGTGGGCGGGTACAGGGTCAGGAGAGGCAAAGGTCAAAAACCAGGAGGATGAGAAAAAGAGACCAGGGAAAACAGGAGCTGAGACAAAAGGCTACTGGGCTTGAACAAACAAGATGAACTGGCAACAGACAGACAGAAAACACAGGTATAAATGCACAGGGGATAATCGGGAAGATGGGCGACACCTGGAGGGGGGTGAGACAATCACAAAGACAGGTGAAACAGATCAGGGCGTGACAGCTATCTATCTGTACTGTTAGCCCTTCCATTTCCTTTGTTAATATGTACTCGTTTCACCTAAATTGCTTTTGCTTTAGAGAGGAGTACTGCATTGCGTGACCTTTAAATGCACCTTTAAAAGTGTCCCATACAATAAGGGGATCTGCTTTACCTATGTTATGTCGGAAAAAGTCAGGTATGCTGTAAATTATTCTGTGCTAGTTAAAAACTAGTTACCATCCAATAGGTTTTGATTAAAAGTCCAATATCCTCGCCCACATGGAAATTCTGCAAGAGTAATATATTCTCAGCAAAACAAGAAACGTCCTCTCACTGCCAACTGCATTTATTTTCATCAAACTTAACATGTGTAAATGTTTGTATGAACATAACAAGATTCAACAACTGAGACATAAACTGAACAAGTTCCACAGACATGTGACTAACAGAAATTGAATAATGTGTCTCTGAACAAAGGGGGGGTGAAAATCTAAAGTAACAGTCAGTATCTGGTGTGGCCACCAGCTGCATTAAGTACTGCAGTGCATCTCCTCCTCATGGACTGCACCAGATTTGCCAGTTCTTGCTGTGAGATGTTACCCCACTCTTCCACCAAGGCACCTGCAAGTTCCCGGACATTTCTGGGGGGAATGGCCCTAGTCCTCACTCTCCGATCCAACAGGTCCCAGACGTGCTCAATGGGATTGAGATCCGGGCTCTTCGCTGGCCATGGCAGTACACTGACATTCCTGTCTTGCAGGAAATCACGCACAGAACGAGCAGTATGGCTGGTGGCATTGTCATGCTGGAGGGTCATGTCAGGATGAGCCTGCAGGAAGGGTACCACATGAGGGAGGAGGATGTCTTCCGTGTAACGCACAGCATTGAGATTTCCTGCAATGACAACAAGCTCAGTCCGATGATGCTGTGACACACCGCCCCAGACCATGACAGACCCTTCACCCCCAAATCGATCCCGCTCCAGAGTACAGGCCCCGGTGTATCGCTCATTCCTTAGACAATAAACGTGAATCCAATCATCAACCCTGGTGAGACAAAACCACGACTCGTCAGTGAATAGCACTTTTTGCCAGTCCTGTCTGGTCCAGCGATGGTGGGTTTGTGCCCATAGGTGACGTTGTTGCCGGTGATGTCTGGTGAGGACCTGCCTTACAACAGGCCTACAGTCCCTCAGTCCAGGCTCTCTCGGTCTATTGCGGACAGTCTGAGTACTGATGGAGAGATTGTGCATTCCCTGGTGTACCTTGGGCAGTTGTTGTTGCCATCCTGTTCCTGTCCCACAGGTTTGATGTTTGGATGTACCGATCCTGTGCAGGTGTTGTTTCACGTGGTCTGCCACTGCGACGACAATCAGCTGTCCATCCTGTCTCCCTGTAGCGCTGTCTTAGGCATCTCACAGTACGGATTTGCAATTTTTTGCCCTGGCCACATCTGCAGTCCTCATGCTCCCTTGCAGCATGCCTAAGGCACGTTCGCGCAAATGAGCAGAGACCCTGGGCATCTTTCTTTTTGTGTTTTTCAGAGTCAGTAGAAAGGCCTCTTCAGTTTCTTAAGTTTTCATAACTGTGACCTTAATTGCCTACCGTCTGTAAGCTGTTAGTGTCTTAATGACCGTTCCACAGGTTCATTAATTGTTTATGGTTCATTGAACAAACATGGGAAACAGTGTTTAAACACGTTACAATGAAGATCGGTGACGTTATTTGCATTTTTACACATGTTCTTTGAAAGACAGGGTCCTGACAAAAGGACGTTTCTCATAGATACACAATGAGTAGCGATAACTTGGCTATATCCAAGCGGTACAAGTACCGAGTCGATGTGCAGGGTTATGAGGAAATTGAGGTAGATAAGTACATATAACTAGGAATAAAATGACAGACAGTAAGTGCAAAAAGGGTCAATGAAGATAGTCTGGGTCGCCATTTAACTAACTATTTAGCAGTCTTATGGCTTGGTGTAGAAGCTGTTCAGGGTCCTGTTTGTTCCAGACTTGGTATATCGGTATCGCTTGTTGTGCAGTAGCAGAGAGAACAGTCTTTGACTTGGGAGACTGGAATCTTTGACAAGCTTCAACTTCCTCTGTGTCCACATCACTGAGGACTTAATATGGAACTCTCACACCAGCACAATCTTGAAGAAGTCACAGCAGTGCCTCTTCTCCCTTAGGAAATTTATACAATTTGGCATGGCCTCTCAGATCCTTAGGAACTTCGAGGTCATCCTGACTGGTTTTATCACCGTCTGGTATGGCAACTGCACCACCCTCGACCGGAAGGCCCTACAGAGGTCGGTGCAGACGGCCATGCGCATCACTGTGGGTGAGCTCCCAGCCATCAAGGACGTACATGCCACGTGGAGTCTGAGAAATTCCCGAAAAATTCCTAAAGACTCCAGCCACCCGAGACCGGAGACTGTTCTCAATGATCCTGTCCGGCAGATAGTGCCAGTGAATCAAGGTTCAGACAAAAAGACTCCTAAATAGCTTCTATCTCATGGTCATATGACTGTTAAATGGCTAACAACTACTGCATCCCCTCTCACCTACGCGGCTGCTAAAATTATTATTGATTAGATTGATTACTACCAATACGCTGCTGTTCATTGATTATTGATTTCCATTACCATTAGTATCTATATATTTATCCTACTACTGTTCACTATCCTGTTTACATGTTTATATTACTATTAGTATATTACCATACGTATTTATATATTCCTGCTACCAGCCACTAGATGTACAGTGCATTCAGAAGATATTCAAACCCCTTCCCTTTTTCCAATTTACAGCCTTATTATTACAGCCTTATTCTAAATTGTATTACATTATTTTTTCCCCACATCAATCTACACACAATACCCCACAATGACAAAGTGAAAACTGTTTTTTTGAACTTTTTTGCAAATCTATTAAAAATAAAAACAGAAATACCTTATTTACATAAGTATTCAGACCCTTTCCTTTGAGACTCAAAATTGAGCTCAGGTGCATCCTGTTTCCATTGATCATCCTTGAGAAAAGTCATCAATGTACACACAATAGCCCATAACGACAAAGTGATAACAGGTTTATAGAAATTTGAGTGTGAATATATACATTTTTATAAAAAAACTAAAACAGAAATACCTTATTTACATAATTATTCAGACCCTTTGCTATGAGACTCGAAATTGTGCTCAGGTGCATCCTGTTTCCATTGATCATCCTTCAGATGTTTCTACAACCTGATTGGAGTCCACCTGTGGTACATTCAATTGATTGGACATGATTTGGAAAGGCACACACCTGTCTATATAAGGTCCCACAGTTGACAGTGCATGTCAGAGCAAAAACCAAGCCATGAAGTCGAAGGAAGAGCTCCGAGACAGGATTGGGTTGAGACACAGATCTGAGGAAGGGTACCAAAAAAATTCTGCAGCATTGAAGGTCCCCAAGAACAGAGTGGCCTCCATCATTCTTAAATGGAAAAAAGTTGGAACCCCCAAAACTCTTCCTAGACCTGGCTGCCTGGCTAAACTGAGCCATCGGGGGAGAAGGGCCTTGGTCAGGGAGGTGACCAAGAACGCGATGGTCACTCTGACAAAGCTCCACAGTTCGTCTGTGGAGATGGGAGAAGCTTCCAGAAGGACAACTGTTTCTGCAGCAGTCGACCAATCAGGGCTTTATGGTAGAGTAGCCAGACGGAAGTCACTCCTCAGAAAAAAGGCACATGACAGCCCGCTTGGAGTTTGCCAAAAGGCACCTAAAGGACTGATGAAACCAAGATTGAACTCTTTGGCCTGATTGCCAAGCATCATATCTGGATGAAACCTGACACCATCCCTACGGTGAAGCATGGTTGTGGCAGTATCATGCTGCGAGGTAGTTTTTCAGCTGCAGGGACTGGGAGACCAGTCAGGATCGAGGGAAAGATGAACGGAGCAGTAAAAAGAGATCCTTGATGAAAACCTGCTCCAGAGTGCCCAGGACCTCAGACTGGGGCAAAGGTTCACCTTCCAACAGGACAATGACCCTAAGCACACATCCAAGACAACACAGGAGTAGCTTCGGGACAAATCTCTGAATGTCCTTGAGTGGACCAGCCAGAGTCCGGACTTGAACCTGATCGAGCATTCCAGGAGAGACCTGAAGATTTGCTGTGCCCGACAAACTGACAGTGCCGTAGAGGATCTGCAGGGAAGAATAGGAGAAACTCCCCAAATAGAGGTGTGCCAAGCTTGTAGCATCATACCCAAGATTACTTGAAGCTGTAATCGCTGCCAAAGGTGCTGCAACAAAGTAATGAGTAAAGAGTCTGAATAATTTTTTATACATTTGCAATAATTTCCAAAAACCAGTTTTTGCTTTGTCATTATGGGGTATTGTTTGTATATTGATACAGAGGGGAGGAAAAACAATTTAATCCATTTTGGAATAAGGCTGTAACATAACAAAATGTGGAAAAAGTCAAGGGGTCTGAATACTTTACGAATGCACTGTATATCCGCCTATCTACACTGATACTCTTGCATGTACACACACCTACACACAAACACACACACACACACACACACACACACACACACACACACACACACACACACACACACCACCACTCACACACACACCCACCACCTATGCTGCTGCCATGTTAACTATTATTATTATTATTTAACCTGCTACCAGTCACTTTCTTCTAATCCCTGCCTACATGTACCTATCTTCCTTAAATACTCCAGGATCCTTGCACATTGTAAATCAGATACTGTAGGTATTAATTGCAGAGATATTCATCATTATAGATCGATTAACTGAATGACAAATTATTATTATTATAATTCTTATAATTTTTTTACCCCAGAAATCATGTCAGGCCCTGTGATCCCCCAGGAAACTTTAGCTCCCCCCTATGGGGGTTGTACCACTAGGTTAGGAACCACTTGCCTACAGTATCCAAGTTCTGGTAAAATAACAATATTTTCTAAGGCTTTTAGGCCTAGATGAGTTTCAGCTTCCACTGCCAGATAGTATTAATTGCAGTAAAAATATGACCATGTACACTCATCAATGATGGTGCCCTTCATGTACGGCAGACTCAAAGTGTGATTGCTTGTTGAAGATTGTCTATTTAATTGCTTATTGAAGCTAATGTTTTCTGAATGTAGATGAAATGCTGTCACGACTAAGACCTTTTTTGGGAAGCAACATCTACTAGGCCTGTGGGTAAATGTCAACCTAGACGTCAAGAAGTTTAGACAACCTGATTGATTAGGTTATTTTAAATTGCCTCAGTGAATCATTACGTATAGTTTTATCCCACACTCATATGTGAGGTATACATGGAATATACTAAGATATTGCATAGTAAAAGTCTTGAACCAACAGAACCTAAACAGCCTCTAAACCCAAGCCACAAGACCGCTAAATGATTAAAACCTCTTAAGGCTCGGGGGGAGCGTTCGGAAGTTCGGATGAATGACGTGCCCAAAGTAAACTGCCTGTTACTCAGGCCCAGAAGCTAGGATATGCATATAATGGTAGCATTGGTAGCAAAACACTCTGAAGTTTCTAAAACTGTTAAAATAATGTCTGTGAGTATAACAGAACTGATATGGCAGGCAAAAACCCGTGGAAAATCCATCCGGAAATGTTTTTTTTTTTTAATTACATTTCAATGATAGCCTATGGACTGCCATTTCAATGATAGCCTATGGGAAAAACAAATACATAAGCCCCAGATTGCAGTTCCTATGGCTTCCTCTAGATGTCAGTAGTCTTTAGAAAGGGTTTCAGGCTTGTTTTGTGAAAAATGAACAAGTAGTTGTAGTTTTTCCAAGGTGTCTCTCATTAGAAAAGTAGTCTTGTTGCACGCGTGAATGAGGTGCGCGCTCTTCGTTATTTATCTTCCCTATTGAACATACAATTCTCTGTCTTAAATGTTATTGTTTATTTAGATATTAGAGTACCTGAGGATTAATTAGAAACATCGTTTGACTTGTTTGGACGAACTTTACCGGTAACTTTTTGGATTTGTTTGTATGCATGTTGAACGAGTGGATTACTGAAATTGATGGCGCCTACTAAACTGACTTTTGGGGATATAAAGAAGGACTTTATTGAACAAAACTACCATTCATTGTGTAGCAGGGACCCTTGGGATTGCAAACAGAGGAAGATCTTCAAAGGTAAATGATATATTTTATCGCTATTTGGGATTTTGTGACATCTGTGCTGGTTTGAAAAAGTATTTTGATGTGGGGCGCTGTCCTCAGATAATTCCATGGTATGCTTTTGCTGTAAAGCCTTTTTGAAATCTGACAACGTGGTTGGATTAACAAGAAGTTAAGCTTTTAAACGATGTAAGACACTTGTATTTCATGAATATTTAAAATTACGATATTTGTATTTTGAATTTCGCGCTCTGCAATTTCACCGGATGTTGTCATAGTGGAACGCTAGCGGGACACCGATCCCAAAGAGGTTTTAACCAAATAGCTACTTGGACTATCTGCATTGACCCATTTTGCACTAACTCTTTCTTTTGACTCACCAAATACACTGCTGCTACTGTTTATTATCTATACTATTGCCTAGTCACTTTACCCCTACCTATTTATACATATCTGCCTCAATTACCTCGTATCCTGAATATCGTCTCGGTACTGGTACCGTGTGTATATAGCCAAGTTTTATTGTTACTAATTGTATATTTATTCCTTGAGTTATTTTTCTATGAATTTTACATTTTTCTCTCTACATTGTTGGGAAGGGCTCCTAGGTAAGCATTTCATTGTATTATTGTTTTTATTTGTATGTCATTCCTTTTTTAAATGAGGGGGTAGATCAGCTTTTAATAGATATTGTAGCTTCCATCATTGTCATTGTCTGCATCATTTCCAATCCCCCATATCTTTTCTGGGTAATGATATATATTTATATATATATATACATACATACACATAGACACATAAATATAAATACATATACACATGCATATACATACGTACAAATACACATACACTACCGTTCAAAAGTTTGGGGTCACTTAGAAATGTCCTTGTTATTGAAAGAAAAGCAAATTTTTTGTCCATTAAAAGAACATCAAATTGATCAGAAATACACTGTAGACATTGTTAATGTTGTAAATGACTATTGTAGCTGGAAACGTAATTTTTTTTAATGGAATATCTACATAAGTGTACAGAGGCCCATTATCAGCAACCATCACTCCTGTGTTCCAATGGCACGTTGTGATAGCTAATCCAAGTTTATAATTTTAAATGGCTAATTGATCATTAGGGAACCCTTTTGCAATTATGTTAGCAAAGCAGAAAACTGTTGTTCTGATTAAAGAAGCAATACATCTGGCCTTCTTTACACTAGTTGAGTATCTGGAGCATTAGCATTTGTGGGTTCGATTACAGGCTCAAAATGGCAAGAAACAAAGAACTTTCTTCTGAAACTAGTCAGTCTATTCTTGGTGTGAGAAATGAAGGCTATTCCGTGTGAGAAATTGCCAAGAAACTGAAGATCTCGTACAACGCTGTGTACTACTCCCTTCACAGAACAGTGCAAACTGTCTCTAACCAGAATAGAGAGAGGAGTGGGAGGACCCGGTGCACAACTGAGCAAGAGGACAAGTACATTAGAGTGTCTAGTTTGAGAAACTGACTCCTCACAAGTCCTCAACTGCCAGCTTCATTAAATAGTACCCGCAAAACACCAGTCTTAACGTCAACAGTTAAGAGGCTGCTGTGCAAAGCTGTCCTCAAGGCAAAGGGAGGCTATTTGAAGAATCTCAAATATAAAATGTATTTTGATACTTTGACACTTTTTTGGTTACTACGTGACTCCATATGTGTTTTTTCATAGTTTTAATGTCTTCACTATTATTCTTCAATGTAGAAAATAGTAAAAATAAGAAAAACCCTTGAATGAGTACATTTCTAAAACTTGTACACATATCTTTTTAAAATATACTGCTCAAAAAAATAAAGGGAACACTTAAACAACACATCCTAGATCTGAATGAAAGAAATAATCTTATTAAATACTTTTTTCTTTACATAGTTGACAACAAAATCACACAAAAATAATCAATGGAAATCCAATTTATCAACCCATGGAGGTCTGGATTTGGAGTCACACTCAACATTAAAGTGGAAAACCACACTACAGGCTGATCCAACTTTGATGTAATGTCCTTAAAACAAGTCAAAATGAGGCTCAGTAGTGTGTGTGGCCTCCACATGCCTGTATGACCTCCCTACAACGCCTGGGCATGCTCCTGATGAGGTGGAGGATGGTCTCCTGAGGGATCTCCTCCCAGACCTGGACTAAAGCATCCGCCAACTCCTGGACAGTCTGTGGTGCAACGTGGCGTTGGTGGATGGAGCGAGACATGATGTCCCAGATGTGCTCAATTGGATTCAGGTCTGGGGAACGGGCGGGCCAGTCCATAGCATCAATGCCTTCCTCTTGCAGGAACTGCTGACACACTCCAGCCACAAGAGGTCTAGCATTGTCTTGCATTAGGAGGAACCCAGGGCCAACCGCACCAGCATATGGTCTCACAAGGGGTCTGAGGATCTCGTCTCGGTACCTAATGGCAGTCAGGCTACCTCTGGCGAGCACATGGAGGGCTGTGCGGCCCCCCAAAGAAATGCCACCCCACACCATGACTGACCCACCGCCAAACCGGTCATGCTGGAGGATGTTGCAGGCAGCAGAACGTGCTCCACGGCGTCTCCAGACTCTGTCACGTCTGTCACATGCTCAGTGTGAACCTGCTTTCATCTGTGAGGAGCACAGGGCGCCAGTGGCGAATTTGCCAATCTTGGTGTTCTCTGGCAAATGCCAAACGTCCTGCACGGTGTTGGGCTGTAAGCACAACCCCCACCTGTGGACGTCGGGCCCTCATACCACCCTCATGGAGTCTGTTTCTGACCGTTTGAGCAGACACATGCACATTTGTGGCCTGCTAGAGGTCATTTTGCAGGGCTCTGGCAGTGCTTCTCCTGCTCCTCCTTGCACAAAGGCGGAGGTAGCGGTCCTGCTGCTGGGTTGTTGCCCTCCTACGGCCTCCTCCACGTCTCCTGATGTACTGGCCTGTCTCCTGGTAGCGCCTCCATGCTCTGGACACTACGCTGACAGACACAGCAAACCTTCTTGCCACAGCTCGCATTGATGTGCCATCCTGGATGAGCTGCACTACCTGAGCCACTTGTGTGGGTTGTAGACTCCGTCTCATGCTACCACTAGAGTGAAAGCACCGCCAGCATTCAAAAGTGATCAAAACATCAGCCAGGAAGCATAGGAACTGAGAAGTGGTCTGTGGTCCCCACCTGCTGAACCACTCCTTTATTGGGGGTGTCTTGCTAATTGCCTATAATTTCCACCTGTTGTCTATTCCATTTGCACAACAGCATGTGAAATGTATTGTCAATCAGTGTTGCTTCCTAAGTGGACAGTTTGATTTCACAGAAGTGTGATTGACTTGGAGTTACATTGTGTTGTTTAAGTGTTCCCTATTTTTTTGAGCAGTGTATATATTCCTTTATTATTTCCTGCAAACCCTACCACCCCTCCCCTAATTGGAGTAAACCAATAAACAACAACACTTAGGCTTCTACTTCCAGCTTATGCATACTATATACATTTTACGGACACAATCTATTTTACAATAGTTATATTTTGTTTGTTTTTTGTCCTGGTCTTCCTCTAACCTCCGCCTCTCCCATCTATTTCTGATGTCAATCCAGTTTGATTTCTATTTGCCATATATTTTCAACTGTGCTATTTCACAAAAGTTCTGAACCTATATACATTTTACAGACACAGTATATTAAGCATTTCAGTGTTAGGTTACACCTGTTGTTTACAAAGCACGTGACAAATAACATTTGATTTGATTTGAAAATGGTAATTGCGTAGCAGCCAAAGAGCCACGGATGGAAAAATCACATAGCAACATTGTACCCTAAATGTATCAATGAAAACAGTATATCACAATATTATATTCACCATTGGATGAATATGTATACATGAAAGAGCCAGGATGTAGAGCCATAACTTTGACAGTGCAATGACAGCTCTGTGGACCAAAAATATAGCTGAGAATAAAAAGGTTTTCAGGTCCCTGTGGTTGGTGGTGTGAAACCGGAGCAGGTTAATATAAGGAAAATGAAAGGTCCCTGGGAGTGTATAGAGGAGTCTATGTTTCAAGCGTCTAAAGCCAGTCTTAGAGCAAAGTTAAATCAGGTCAAACAGCAGACCGAAAAAAATCTTTAGAGGACGAAGTTTGGAGAGTACATAAAGTTTGCAATGCCATCAGAGGCCAGACTTTGGCTAAAATGCCAGAATAAGCCTGGGGTATTTGAATAAGCAAAAGAGCACAGATTCCAATGTGTCTGGGCAAGCAGGAACCATCCACTTCTTAATACATTTATTTATACAGTTTGTCTCAATTTACTCCAGTAATATGTTGTTTTTCTAGGTAAAATGCATTCAAGGGAATGGGAGGACTAAAATAGTTTGTACAACCGATTACATGCTTAGGGTGATAAGGTGACTTGATTCAGAGTTTTGGCACATCATTACTCAATGAATGCCATGGGACTTTTAATGACCAAAGAGAGCTCGAACCATGGATTAAAGTCTAGCCTGTAGGACAGGCCCATCCACACAGCAGTCACTCTTCATAGTCCTGGGGTCATAGGGATAATTGATGCATATGGGGGGTATACGTAGTCTGGCTAACACCTAACTCTCAAAGTCCTCCTGACTTCATAATCTGGAATGGCTCTTTGATGTTGTCAGCAAAATGCATTGATAATGAAGAGGGCTGTGCTTTTAGTGGTTAGCTCTCCTCTGTGTCTTTCCCGAGTGCTGCCCCTTTCCATTACAACGGCTGCATTTTTAAATCTAAACAACGAGAGCTCTCTACCTCCGGGGAAAAATATACATTTGAAAGAACCAATCAAAACCCTTGCACAATTTCTGAGCATATATTACATTAACAAATGGTCTCCTTTCCAGACCAGTGTGGTCACAGCTCTCCTTGCGTTGTGAGTCACGTGGGTCTAGTCAGCCAGGCTAGTGTATAAGCCCTTCACTTGCTAATATATATCTGCATCACTATGGCTATCCATGATGGACCATTATTAACATGATATGATCTGATCATAACATATCAGGCGGATTAGAAAAAGACTAGTAAAAGCAGAAGAGCTTTTAAAGCACCGTTTCATGTGCAGTTTCATGTGGACTCTGTACAAAGTACCTCTTATGGAAATAGTTTACCTAGTTATAAGGGTAGACTTTGTTTAACAAAAAAACACACAGGAAATGAAGACTAGAATTCTCTTACTAAATGGTTCAGTGGTTTATTTAATTAAACAATGTTCAATGTTCCGGGGTATTCAGATAATTTGAACGGCTCCACTTCAATAACTATATCTGTTGTGAATAGAATGATTCATGTTCATTTCAGATACAGACAGACCCCTTTGCTTTGTTCAGGTATTGTCCAATAAAGCTGTACTTAATGACTGAGAATAAAAAAATCTAAAAAATAATTAAAAAGCCTGGATAGATTTAAAAATATCTTAAGCATTAAAAAACCAAAAGAACAGAAGAACAAACAGGACAGTTAATTAGCTACGCTCAGAAATCACAGCAGTTCCTCAGGTCACATAATTGTTATTACTCTAATGGAAATACCACTGTAAGTGCATGCTATTATTTATTTTACTTATCAGTTAGCTGTTACTGTGACTTGTGTTTTGTACTGTGGTTTGTATTACCTCATGAGGTTTCTTTTGACAAAGAAAGGCAAATTACAGAAATTCTGCAATTTATTTAACACCTTATTGTAGGCTGGACTGTATGGACTATCTGCAGTGACTCTACCTGCACTGGCTATATGCACACTCACAGGTCTCTATCCACACACACAATTACCCCCCCACAGTATCTACCTCAATTACCACATATCCCTACACATTGATATGGGTATGATACTCCTTGTATATACTGTAGCTTCATTCCTGTGTGTTTTATTTCTCATGTGTTTTTATATTTATTTTCTTATTAACTCTGCATTGTTGGAAAATAGTTTGTAAGTAAGCATATTTCTGTAAGGTCTACACATGTTGTACTCAGCGCATGTGACAAATACAACTTGATTTGATTTTGATTTGAATCCATTATTAAACTATAAAGCTGTTAAGGCGTTTCTGTCCTCCCTCTACGAGAGCAATCTTCCTCATCTTATCATCCTTAAATGATCCTTCCCCTCTCCTGTCTGTCTACAGCCGTCTGTTTCAACCACAGAAGTTCAATTACCAGAGGCTGAGTCTTTTTCACAATTACTCACTGGCCTCGTCAGACATGGAGAGGAGTGACTTTTAACGACTTTGAAAAGCACAGAGTGTAATCAATAAGTCATTGGACACCTCCAAAAATCCCGCAGTCAGCCGGCTTGTCCACTCCTCTCTTCACAGTTCCACCAAGACAACACAGGGTTCTCTGTGAGCAGCTCCACCAGGACAACACAGGGAACCCTGTGAGCAGCTCCACCAGGACAACACAGGGCACCCTGTGAGCAGCTCCACATGGGCTAGGGCTGACACATCTCATACACTCAGCCTTAGAATCATCTGTCACAGCCGCAATAGAACTGTAGGGATCAGCACAGAACCGTACTTTTTCATCCACTCTCCCAGTATGTCCTTTGTCATTTGCTTTAAAGTATGTCTATGGGGAAGAGGATTCAGAAATACCTGTATATCCTGTATTGTAGGTCTATTTAAAAGTGTCTTCTCAGAAAACTTCTCAAGTTATGAAGACACTGGTATGATGTGGACCTTTTCTCAAATCGAATGATGTGAATTATATTTTTTCCCCCTGAGCACAGAGATAGTAGGACTTATACTTATTGACAGATCAACAAAAATAATATATGGTGATCTTGTGACATTAGATCTCAAATAACCATACTTTGCTCTTCTGTCAGTGAGCTCTAAAGTAAATATGGGAAGATAACAAAGCAGTAGTAAGTGTATTTTTTTGTGTGTGTGATAGACGCTCAGGGGATAGTTTATTAGGTACCCCACCTCGTTCACAAAAATGGTTTGTTCCTACAGACAGTGAGTCACGTGACCGTGGCTTGCTATATAAAGCAGGCAGATGAGGAATTGAGGCATTCAGTTACTGTTAGATTGAACATTAGAAAGGGCAAAACGAGTGACCTAAGTGACTTTGACTGAGGTATGATCTTCGGTGCCAGGCGGGCCTGTTCCAGTATCTCATAAATGGCCTGTCTCCTGGGATTTTCACACACAACAGAGTCTAGGGTTTACCGAGAATGGTCCGACAAACAAAAAACAAAAGGGAATGGCAAGAATTGTGCAAGCTAACAAGTGGGCCACAAACAGGCAAATAACGGTGCAGTACAACAGCGGTCTGCAGAACGACATCTCGGAATGCAAAACTCGTCGGTCCTTGTCACAGATGGGCTTTGCAGTTGACGACCACACTGGGTTCCACTCTTATCAGCTAAAAACAAGAAGAAGAGGCTCCAGTGGGCACACGATCACCAACACTGGATAAATCAGGAGTGGAAAAACATTGCCTGATCCGATGAATTCCGGTTCCTGTTGAGTCATGCTAATGACAGAGTCTGGATTTGGCGTAAGCAGCCTGAATCTTTGGCCCCATCCTGCCTGTTGTGAACGGTGATGAAGGTGGTGTAAGGGTGTGGGGAATGTTTTCCTGCCACACGTTAGGTCCCTTGACACCAATTGAGCAACGTTTCCATTCCCCAGAAGAATTCACGCTGTTCTGTAGGCAACGGGGTGTCCGAACTTACTAGATGGATGTACCTAATAAACCGGCCACTGAGTGTAATTAGCGCCGGCGTGTCACAACACAGATTCTCATTGGGTTGAGTGGCTGACTGAGCGGTTCATATATTTAGTGTGATCAAACTGATGTGCAGCCTCCTCTCTGCAGTACGCCAAAATGCTGAGATCTTATGGATAGGCTGTCAACATCACGCAGAGTGGGGAGAACACCATCAGGTGTCTGGATCTGTCTGTCTTTTCTCTGAGTGTAAAATCTCACGTTATATAACATCTTCATTAAATGTATGATAGAAGAGAATAACTCTTTAAGTGTCAAATACAGTAACAGAAATTGTTTTGCTGAACTTGGAATACGAAGACTTGCAATGGCATTAACCAAGTAAGGTCGTATGATATGATGGAGCAGCAGAAAACTCTGCACCCAGAGGATAGCGTGCCACCTGGCATATCTGTCATCACTGGAAGTGCTGAGACTGTGGATGCTGCCAATAACTATCGGACAGTGCACCGTCCGTACAATAGCATAGTGTCAACAAACATGACTTCTCCCATTATGGGACAGTCAAAGGATGACAACAATACAGCAGTGTGAAAAACAGAGATACATTCTCTCCACAGAGAGAGTTTGTCTCTTAACCCTGCTAAAAGCAAAGGGGAAAATAGACCATGTACATTCCTCTCAATGGAAATCCTAAGAAAATGTCTTTGCCTACAAATTCCATATGAAGTTCCATGTGTTACATACAAACCAAAAAGTATCCTTGAATAAATGTTAGTGTGGGCTACCTTCACTGTATGTGGATAGCAAAGTCATCCTAAAGTAACCAGTGCATTCAGTCTTGAGCAAATGTTCCCCCCTGAAAAAATCTACAAGGGAGTCCAAGGTCTCATACGAGCGCTGTCCCTAGTGTATGGGCCGCAAACATTTACACAACCCTGTTGCCATGCATTAAATATGAATCCCATTGTCACCCTAGGCAGGAGATGCCCCGAGGAATGCCCAAAGGCCTCTCTGTAAGACAGGGGATACCAGCTAATATGTTATTGCGTACATGACATATTTTATGTATGGCCTCATTGCCTCACTCCAAACGCTGATGTTACTGTATGGTTAAAGCAATGTGTTAAATGGAGCCTGAAATCATTAAGCCTAATGTACACCTTCCACTTCAATCGGACATCCGTTCCCATCTGCACAGGTTTCCATGTCCGAAATCGACGCCCCTCCCTTGAAAAGAGATTCGATATAGCATAATTTTGTTTGAGCGGACCTAGCAGACGGTGTGGAAATGGAAGGTGTAAATTAGGCTTAATTAGAATAAATAGTCTCAACCACTACTATTTATCAAAATGTTTGACTTGAATGAATTAAGAGCTTGAGTCCATAGGAGGTAATGTTCCTATGAAAATGATCAAAAAACAAATTACACTTACATTTGTTTTCAATTGATAGTCATGTGTTTCTCTGTCATGGATGAATACAAGTAAATAAATACAATGTTTGCTATAATACTTTGTAATCATGTAATCAATAACCTGGAGGATAAAACATCTACAACACACCACAGTTCATGTATGAAGAATATCAAATTATTATTTGACAATAAACAGGATTGACTACATTCTGATTAATTCATCAACAATCTGACTAATTGGAAGTGAAGCACATCAATATCACATACTAATAAACAGGATCAGTCATGGATGAATTTCTGCTAATTTGTACACCAATTCACGTCACATTACAGTACATTACGTTCATAATGATCCAAATATCTTATTAAGTTATCAAATATCTTATTAAGTTATCAACCCTCACAATGTGTGTTTCCTCCCTAATAATTAAGTGGGGAACTCTACTCTAACACAATGAACACCATGTTTAACATGTGTATGTGAGTAGCCTAACATATGTATGAAAATAGCCTGAAGGATATATTTACTAAAAGATTGCATGTCAGTGTTTGTTTTGTATCAAGCAAGGGCTAAATTAGCCTCATGTAAATCCTTAACACAAGGGGTCATTAAATGGTATGGAGACAGGTCTGTTTTTCCTCTCGTGTGGTGTGAGGAATTCACCCGGCGTCCCATGCAATTAGAGGAGGTGGTTGGTGTGAATAGCAGTGCAGACATAAGATGGCCCCTGGATGTCAAAGCCAATTTTTCATGGTCGCTCAAGCAAAAGGTTGTGGAGGTCACCCAGAAAAGAAGCCTTTATGTCACATGATGCACAATATTGTGAGTTTGGTCAAATGGGCTGTTTTTTGCTTTCGGTGTCTTTTATGCGTGCTGTTGCCCTGGCAGAATTTCCATTTAATATTTTTTGCAACTTTCCGTGTCCCAAAAATACCTTCTCTGCATGAAATCATAATCATACAAAAAGTGTACTCATGATTATTTGATGTTATTATTGAGAATACAACTAGGTTTACATTTTTAATATCATAGCAATAATTCAGTTATGTGGACATGCATCCTTTTCACCGTATCTTCATGAAAGGTATGCAAACTACTTCTAAGAGGTCAGACGTTGCTTTTATTGCTTTTATAATGTGTTTCAAGTAATCATCAATACGTCATTCTGGAAAAAAATCCATCTATTTCTAAAATCTTTCATACAAATCATTAAAATCCAGATACATATAAATCATTAAAATCCAGACGGAAAATATTTACACAAGAAGCAACCTAATATCACACAGTCAACCTCTCAGTCATTTAGGAGTACAGTATGAATAGCTATTTTTAATCAGAGCACATCTATTTGGCAATCCTTGAACAGAAATGTGTTAGTCTGAGGATATACAATGCACTTTGAGTCTAAAAACCAATGCCGGCAAGCAAACAAACCCAAAACAAACAGCAAATAATCATGCTAGTGAATTGTGTAATAATTTTGACATTTCCCCTAGCACAAGAATTCATTAAGAAGTCAAGTTCCAAGACAGAATGTGCACAATGTGAAAGATGTGTCTTTATCATCAGTTTCAATAAAAAAAAAGGGAGAACATTATAGTATGATATAGCTAGCCTGCAGGACTGGTAGGAACCGGGTATGTTGTGGTTTTTGAGATTGGATCTGTAGGATTTTGCCTGCTTGCAGGTCCATCCTCAGGTAGCTATTAGAACACAGTAGAGCACCACTGCTGTTGTTTACTCTGAGCACTGAGATGGAATATCCCTGGCTGGGAAACAGCTGTGCCCATGGATATCCTCGGGAAGAGATGAATATGGGAATGTCCCCATGGTTCCTCCCACAGCTGCTAAATCCAACTCTTTGGCACATCTGTGATAGGAATGGGATTTGGTCAAACCCAAGAGACAGCTCAGCTCTAATGCAAACCACAAGTGAACCTGGCAGCTGCCATAGGGAAATAGATTTGCAATATGGTATGTCAAAGGAAGGTAACACAGTTTGTTCCTGACTTTAAAAGACTCACCAAAGTTACTTGAGTTCATACTATCTTGACGTGACTTTCATTAATCTGATGACTGTTATGTATCAAATCAACAAACTAGGAATTTGGGGCACCATGGAAGAAGTTGTTGAACCATCCCCGAATTAAACTCAAGAAGATAAGTCATATATCGATAAAAGTCACTTATTAATCATTACCTCATATCAGTTCTCTTTCTGAACAATCGTGACCCTCTTGGATGCACAAGAACCCAAGCCTTTGCTGATTATTCAGTACTACAAAAATTGATGTAATTATTTATTTACTAACTAACTAAATAATAACACAGAATACACATACACACTTACATGAGACAAAAGTCCCTAGTGGGCTGACAAAATATGATGGCTTGGTACACATATGGAGAGGGGGTTGGGAAAAGAGCGACAGATAAAGGGACATTTATCGTGGATACATTTTGTAACTATTCTCACATTACTTATATATGTACCTTTGTTTCGGTGTGCTCTCTCATGGGTGTCAGTCTATGATTGTCCCCCAGAGGTCACAATGTCCTTCTTCTTAGTTGTCTGTGGCTTCATTGATTCACCAGTGATTGTCTGAGGTGAGCTTCTCCTCTCTTCCTCGGTTAGATAGTCAAAGTTCCAAACTCACTTTTCTCGCGCAGCTGCAGACTGGCAATGCTAAGGTTTAGTCTTTATCTTCTTCACCTCGTGTGGAGATTCAAAGTTCTAACCATTTTCAGCCATGTAGCCACAGCTACACGTTTTCTGGTCTTGTAGGTGAGGTTATCTTCTTCACCTCGTGTTTCAGGTTGAGCCTTTCAAAGTTCCCAACCATTTCAACGTGTGGACCACAGACTCACATATTTTGTTCTGGTATGTTAATTCTTAGCTTGTCCTTTTAAGGGGGACCATCACGCTGACAAGCTCTCTGACCTCATTCAGGGCGTGGCTACTTAATGGACAACATATCATAAAAACTATAATCTTGTTAGAAAACTAAAATCACATTCCTTTCTTAACAACAATATTCTCTTCATCCTTGATATTTCCTACACAATGTCTAGGATGTAAACCTGACATACAGAATGTGAAAGCTATTCAAGTTACAATATTTTCATTATGAAAATGATAAAAATTGTAATGACGTCACAAAATAGACGTTAACCTGTTTGGGATAGGGGGCAGTATTTTCACGGCGGATAAAAAACATACCCGATTTAATCTGGTTACTACTCCTGCCCAGAAACTAGAATATGCATATAATTAGTAAATATGGATAGAAAACACTCTAAAGTTTCTAAAACTGTTTGAATGGTGTCTGTGAGTATAACAGAACTCATATGGCAGGCCAAAACCTGAGAAGATTCCATACAGGAAGTGCCCTGTCTGACAATTTGTTGTCCTTCTGTTGCATCTCTATCGAAAATACAGCATCTGTGCTGTAACGTGACATTTTCTAAGGTTTCCATTGGCTCTCAGAAGGCGCCAGAAAGTGGAATGGGGTGTCTGCTGTCTCTGGGCGAAGAACAGCAGGAGAATTTGTTAGTAGTCAGCCTGGGGACAGTGAGACTGAGAGGCGCGTTCACGAGAATTCTCAATTTTTTTCTTTCAGCCTTTGAATTACATTTACATTTACGTCATTTAGCAGACGCTCTTATCCAGAGCGACTTACAAATTGGTGCATTCACCTTATGATATCCAGTGGAACAACCACTTTACAATAGTACATCTATAGTACATCTATATCTCAACGTCGCCCGGTTGGAATAGTATTGCTATTTTACGAGAAAAATAGCATAAAAATTGATTTTAAACAGCGTTTGACATGCTTCGAAGTACGGTAATGGAATATTTTGATTTTTTTTGTCACGAAATGCGCTCGCGCGTCACCCTTCGGATAGTGACCTGAACGCACGAACAAAACGGAGCTATTTGAATATAACTATGGATTATTTTGAACCAAAACAGCATTTGTTGTTGAAGTAGAAGTCCTGGGAGTGCATTCTGGCGCAGAACAGCAAAGGTAATCCAATTTTTCTAATAGTAATTCTGAGTTTAGGTTGTCCCAAACTTGGTGGGTGTCAAAATAGCTAGCCGTGATGGCCAGGCTATGTACTCAGAATATTGCAAAATGTGCTTTTGCCGAAAAGCTATTTTAAAATCTGACACCGCGATTGCATAAAGGAGTTCTGTATCTATAATTCTTAAAAGAATTGTTATGTATTTTGTGAACATTTATCATGAGTAATTTAGTAAATTCACCGGAAGTTTGCGGTGGGTATGCTAGTTCTGAACATCACATGCTAATGTAAAAAGCTGGTTTTTGATATAAATATGAACTTGATTGAACAAAACATGCATGTATTGTATAACATAATGTCCTAGGAGTGTCATCAAAGGAAGATCATCAAAGGTTAGTGCTGCATTTAGCTGTGGTTTTGGTTTTTGTGACATATATGCTTGCTTTGAAAATGGCTGTGTGATTATTTTTGGCGGGGTACTCTCCTGACATAATCTAATGTTTTGCTTTCGCTGTAAAGCCTTTTTGAAATCGGACAATGTAGTTAGATTAACGAGAGTCTTGTCTTTAAAATGGTGTAAAATAGTCATATGTTTGAGAAATTGAAGTTATAGCATTTTTTAGGTATTTGTATTTCGCGCCACGCTCTACCATTGAAGAAGTTTTAATATTCCGTAGACCATCTCTCATCATTCCCCACATCTGGATATTTAGAAATATTGTCCCAGTGTTTACTTTTGGACGTTAGAGTTTTTGGCCGGCCAAAGTCTTTGTGAACCAAAGACATTCCAATCTTGATACTAAAGAGCAAGAGAGGGTTCTGTGCTACATAACATTTACGATTGGCGTGAGGTGTCATAAAACCAGCCCCCCCATCAGCCATTTGCCAAGCTGATCTGAGGCCTTGGAGAGGAGAGTCATGACAATACAATACAATATCAACCAATCTGATCGTTAACGTTACTTTTTTCCCGATTACCTGAGAGCTGAATTCATGTCCAACCTACCCCACACATCTTTAAATAGAACCCTTAACAAAACAAGCCCTGATCTGTAGACTGAAGATGTCACGACATGGATGGGCCCATTATCACAGTAAATGAAGCATTTCCACTAATGTCACCCCAAGGCTGTGGAACCAGCAATAACCCAACCCAGAGAGAGAGGGCTCATTTAGCTAATAAGCCTGCTCTCTGTCTTTTTGTGGTCATTATACAACCAGTGTATAATGGTCACATTAAAACCTAATGTATCTGATCTCTGACTGAATGTACCTTTAAAGCATCAGGACACCCTCATTACTTTCTGAGTAATACTAAGTCACTTTAAGAGATCCATACAGCTCTAACAAATAATCAAAGCATGTTATGAAAGGCCAGTTTGGGTGGCTACCACCGTTGTGCATGCCAAAGTGTGAATCTTTATTAAGAGTAACAAATAATTGACCGTTTGTCAAAGAATGATGTGTTCTTGATAGTGCTGAGCATTTAGTGCTTTTTGAGGTCGGTTCAGTTTCGGTTTGATTATTTAAAAAATTATCATGGTTTTTGATTTTGGTTTCGTAATTTTTGCAGATTGATAGCTGTAACACAAAATAAAACAATGAATAAAAGTCCCATAATGGTAGTGACTTCCCATTATTGCATATCACTTATTAACTATCATTTATTCACATTACTTTAATAAAATGTTTGTTTTATTTGATGACTTTATTATTTAATTTCAAGTCAACATATCATTTCTATAGAGCTGCTACCTATGCTGTCTGACAAACTCACTATTTTAGTAGTTCTTCAAAAAAAAGCCAACTATCAATCACTTAGATCAGGGGTGTCAAACTCATTCCATGGAGGGTATAGTGGCTGCTGGCTTTTGGTTGTTCCTTTCAATTAAGACCTAGACAACCAAGTGAGGGGAGTTCCTTACTAATTAGTGACCTGAATTCTTCAATCAAGTACAAGGTATGAGTGAAAACCCGCAGACACTCGGCCCTCCATGGAAGGATTTTGACACGTGACATAGATAATACATAGATAATATTTTCGGGCTCCCGAAGCAACTCCTTTCTATCCCTCTTAATTGCACATTCTCTCTTCTCTCAGTCTCTGTGTCTGCTCTGCACAGACTGGACAAGTTTAAGCGGGAACGATATGGATTATGGTCATTGTAGTTAATTTTTTAATTGGCTGTTTATTAGTGAAATACATATTTAAAACAACATCGTAGCCCTATCCTTCAATGACCAAAAGTGCCCTATTTGGCCTATGGGTGGAATGTTTCATATATTTGTTTAATGATGTGATTATAAAAAAAAACTATGAAAATCCGGTGTAGAACAGTTTTGTTGTATTTCAGTCTTCTGTGATGTATATAAAGTGTAATATTGGGATGCAATTTCAAAATTATATATACACTGCTCAAAAAAATAAAGGGAACACTTAAACAACACAATGTAACTCCAAGTCAATCACACTTCTGTGAAATCAAACTGTCCACTTAGGAAGCAACACTGATTGACAATACATTTCACATGCTGTTGTTCAAATGGAATAGACAACAGGTGGAAATTATAGGCAATTAGCAAGACACCCCCAATAAAGGAGTGGTTCTGCAGGTGGGGACCACAGACCACTTCTCAGTTCCTATGCTTCCTGGCTGATGTTTTGGTCACTTTTGAATGCTGGCGGTGCTTTTACTCTAGTGGTAGCATGAGACGGAGTCTACAACCCACACAAGTGGCTCAGGTAGTGCAGCTCATCCAGGATGGCACATCAATGCGAGCTGTGGCATGAAGGTTTGCTGTGTCTGTCAGCGTAGTGTCCAGAGCATGGAGGCGCTACCAGGAGACAGGCCAGTACATCAGGAGACGTGGAGGAGGCCGTAGGAGGGCAACAACCCAGCAGCAGGACCGCTACCTCCGCCTTTGTGCAAGGAGGAGCACTGCCAGCGCCCTGTAAAATGACCTCCAGCAGGCCACAAATGTGCATGTGTCTGCTCAAACGGTCAGAAACAGACTCCATGAGGGTGGTATGAGGGCCCGACGTCCACAGGTGGGGGTTGTGCTTACAGCTCAACACCGTGCAGGACATTTGGCATTTGCCAGAGAACACCAAGATTGGCAAATTCGCCACTGGCGCCCTGTGCTCTTCACAGATGAAAGCAGGTTCACACTGAGCACATGTGACAGACGTGACAGAGTCTGGAGACGCCGTGGAGAACGTTCTGCTGCCTGCAACATCCTCCAGCATGACCAGTTTGGCGGTGGGTCAGTCATGGTGTGGGGTGGCATTTCTTTGGGGGGCCGCACAGCCCTCCGTGTGCTCGCCAGAGGTAGCCTGACTGCCATTAGGTACCGAGATGAGATCCTCAGACCCCTTGTGAGACCATATGCTTGTGCGGTTGGCCCTGGGTTCCTCCTAATGCAAGACAATGCTAGACCTCGTGTGGCTGGAGTGTGTCAGAAGTTCCTGCAAGAGGAAGGCATTGATGCTATGGACTGGCCCGCCCGTTCCCCAGACCTGAATCCAATTGAGCACATCTGGGACATCATGTCTCGCTCCATCCACCAACGCCACGTTGCACCACAGACTGTCCAGGAGTTGGCAGATGCTTTAGTCCAGGTCTGGGAGGAGATGCCTCAGGAGACCATCCGCCACCTCATCAGGAGCATGCCCAGGCGTTGTAGGGAGGTCATACAGGCACGTGGAGGCCACACACACTACTGAGCCTCATTTTGACTTGTTTTAAGGACATTACATAAAAGTTGGATCAGCCTGTAGTGTGGTTTTCCACTTTAATTTTGAGTGTGACTCCAAATCCAGACCTCCATGGGTTGATAAATTGGATTTCCATTGATTATTTTTGTGTGATTTTGTTGTCAGCACATTCAACTATGTAAAGAAAAAAGTATTTAATAAGAATATTTCTTTCATTCAGATCTAGGATGTGTTGTTTAAGTGTTCCCTTTATTTTTTTGAGCAGTATATTTCAACTCTATATCTGACATGGTACAGGCATCTTTCTTGTAAGCCCATAACCATGCGTGTGAGGTGTATAATGTTGTTTCAAAGTAGATTTGTTTAATACTACCAATAATCACTCTGTGTGACCCTGATTTAGCCCACTGCAGCAAAAGGTTTTAATATTTGACACCAGGAAAAATAAAACTTTCTCTTTAGTCTCTTTATCGGAAGTGTTCTTTAGACTCAACGTCGTCTTCACCTGGATGTGCCGCATAAGGTAAAGGATGACTCTTGAATAAACTTGGCTTCAAAGATGGCATCCCTCACAGCACTCCCAAATAGTTTTTCTTGGCATGTAGCGATTCAGCAACATCTGTTTTTTCTCCCCAGATGTGGAAGAAAGTTCTACATGGTGAGTAGATGTGTTCCACTTTCTTTGATGTTTCAAACAAAATGAAGGTATTTCTGATAAAACAGATTTGTCCCTGTAATAAACAACTGTAGGCAATGCATTGGAAAACTGAGTCTATAAAGAGACTCTTTTCTTCTGACAGAGCATTTTTGCAATGTTAGAGTTAGATGCCGCACATTTAAGTCCTTTCCTATTGCCTCTCTTCATAGCTTGAATAAACTGTAACAGCCTGCCATCGGCAAGGGCAAAGATACCCACAAAGTCTATTAAGGTCTTTTTGTATTGCTTGAGCATAAACATTTTGGGGAATAGAGTACCACAGTATGAGTCATAATACCATAAAACCTAGCGGTCAAACGGTGAAATGGTTTCCAATAGTTTTTCCACAATTTTCCCCACAGGGCATTTTAGGAACACTTAAAATAAGGGCTGTGTTTCGTGTAGGCTTACACTTGCGTGACGTTTTGATAACAACATTTCTCTATGTCAAGGTGACTTTTATCAATATATTTGCCTGTATTTACCCCCCCCCAAAATAAATTAAATGCTAATTAGCTGCTAATCATAAAGCACTACAAATGCCACGATGATCTGGACGAGACTGACGAAAGGTAAGAATCTCTGGATTTACTACTCAATGATAGCTAAATGTAGTAACACATAAATTGGGTAAGTTTCTTTAAATTGACAATTCTGTGAAATGTCTTCTGCAAGTTTAAATTGACACAATACCTGTTAGCAAAGGTGTCAGCCAGAGATGACGTGCAGGAGCTTGCAGGGATTTGTCGATTTGCATGATGTCTACTTTGATGCTAATTATCAATATTAATCTGAGAGTAAATAAAGTTGAAGTTGAAGTGAAGTTGAAGTCAGAAGTTTACATACACTTAGGTTGGAGTCATTAAAACAAATTTTTCAACCACTTTTTCAACACACATTTCTTGTTAACAAACTATAGTTTTGGCAAATTGGTTAGGACATCTACTTTGTGCATGACACAAGTTATTTTTCCAACAATTGTTTACAGACAGATTATTTCACTCATAATTCACTGTATCACAATTCCAGTGGGTCCGAAGTTTATATACACTAAGATGACTATGCCTTTAAACAGCTTGGAAAAAAACAGAAAATTATGTCATGGCTTTAGTGGCTTCTGATAGGCTAATTGACATCATTTTAGTCAATTGGTGGTGTACCTGTGGATGTATTTCAAGGTCTACCTTCAAACTCATTGCCTCTTTGCTTGACATCATGGGAAAATCAAAATAAATCAGCCAAGACCTCATAAAAAAATTGTAGACCTGGTTCATCCTTGGGAGCAATTTCCAAACACCTGAATGTACCACGTTCATCTGTACAAACAATAGTATGCAAGTATAAACACCATGGGACCAAGCAGCCGTCATGCCGCTCAGGAAGGAGATGTTTTCTGTCTCCTAGAGATGAACGTACTTTGGTGCGAAAAGTGCAAATCAATCCCAGAACAACAGCAAAGGACTTGCTGGAGGAAACAGGAACAAAAGTATCTATATCCACAGTAAATCGAGTCCTATATCGACATAACCTGAAAGGTCACTCAGCAAGGAAGAAGCCACTGCTCCAAAACCACCATAAAAATGCCAGACTACGGTTTGCAACTGCACATGGGGACAAAGATCGTACTTTTTGAAGAAATGTCCTCTGGTCTGATGAAGCAAAAATAGAACTGTTTGCCATAATGACCATCGTTATGTTTGGAGGAAAAAGGGGGAGGCTTGCAAGCCGAAGAACACCATCCCAATGATGAACACGGGGGTGGCAGCATCATGTTGTGGGGGTGTTTTGCTGCAGGAGGGACTGGTGCACTTCACAAAATAGAAGGAAAATTAAGTGGATATATTGAAGCAACAAAGTTGTCGCAAAATGGCTTAAGGACAACAAAGTTAAGGTATTGGAGTGGCCGTCACAAATCCTTGTGGCAGAACTCAAAAAGCAGGTGCGAGCAAGGAGGCCTACAAACCTGACTCAGTTACACCAGCTCTGTCAGGAGGAATGGGCCAAAATGTACCCAACTTATTGTGGGATGCTTGTGGAAGGCTACCCGAAACGTTTGACCAAAGTTAAACAATTTTAAGGCAATGCTACCAAATACTAATTGAGTGTATGTAAACTTTTGACCCACTGGGAATGTGATGAAATAAATAAAAGCTGAAATAAATAATTCGCTCTACTATTATTCTGACGTTTCACATTCTTAAAATAAAGTGGTGATTCTAACTGACCTAAAACCAGGATTTCTTACTAGGATTAAATATCAGGAATTGTGAATAACAGAGTTTAAATGTATTTGGCTTAGGTGTATGTGATCTTCCAACTTCCGACAACTGTATATTGATAAAAGTCACGCCGACACGAAACACAGCCCTTATTTTAAGTGTTTCTAAAATCCCCTATGGGAAAAATAAATGGTGGAAAAACGATTGGAACCATTTCCCTGATTGACTGCTAGGTTGTATGGGTATTATCACAACTCCACTGTGGGACTTTATAAGGGACCTAATGCAAAAGAGGTGAACATGTGTAATGAAGTGAGAAAGTTATGCGCAAAAGTATCGTAGAGTTTGTCATAGGCAGTGTTCGTCATATTCAGAGTTGAGTTCCATATGGCCCCTTTCAACAAATTGTAAGTCAGATTGCAGCTGCTATGATAGTAAACAATGCAATAGTTCTGCAGGATCATGATATGCATGATGTATATTTACATTTGTAGCGAGAATCTCTCTGACATACTCATTTGATGGCATCTGAAGAGTCACATTTCTCATCCAAGCACAGTCAAATAGAAACGTGCCTCTGGAGGAAACAGAAAACAAGTAAATGGTGTGGAATCATGAAGTTTCGTTACACCAAGTGGAGCTAAGATCTTTCAACACATATGAGGTAGTGACTTTAGAGAAACTGATGTTTTACGCCCTTTCAAGTTCAAGGCCAATGACACTAAACAGATCAAAAATGTTATTTTAAATAAAAAGAAAACACTGAGTTATTTATTTAGCTTTCTGATTAACTGAATAGTAACACAGATCAAACACTTATTTCACTTCTCTCACCTCTTTGATGCTACAGTCCCTGCAAGCTAATTAGCAACATACTGAATACAAGGCATCAATGTCACGATTAAAATGGTAATTTGCTGATAGTTGATTTTAGGGTCACTAGGAGTGACGCAGCATGCCTATAATAAGCTATGACATTTTGTTTGTGACTTTGCGAAGGCTTTGATCTGGTTAAGTCAATCCCTAACACAAATGACTACAGAAGGACCTGTCTAGACAAGGTCATGCACAGTACAAGAAAACATGATGATAAGTTATGCACATATATGAAATATTTATGTACTTATAATTAGAGAATAATTGGCAATTCTTAAAATATTACATTTGTTTAATTCAATTGCAGTATAGAGAGGGACAGCCATTTAACCCTCATACTATCGACTGGGGACATCTCTGGGGACATCCAGAGACGTCTTTTTGATCACAGCCCAAAGGACATTTAATGAATTCTTCAACATTTTCATAACTTTGTCAATCAACTTTTTCTTAATAAATCTAAATCATTCCTTAGTGTTTCTGTATCACTATAAACATACAAAATGTAAGTACTTTGGGGTCAATAACACCTAATTCAGCAGTTAGAGTATTGGGCCAGTAACTGAAACGTTAACCCTAATTTGCTCCAGGGGCCCCATTCAACTATGGGTGACCCTGTAAAACAACACAATTCACTGCACCTCTCCGGTGTATGTGACAATAAAACATAAATAAATTATCTGCGCTCTTACAAAAAAGGGTTCCAAAAGAGTTCTTCAGCTGTCCCAATAGGAGAACCCTTCTGAAAACCCTTTTCGGTTCCACCAGAATTCTTTTGGGTTCAATGTAGAACCCTCGGGTTCTACCTGGAACCAAAAGGGTTCTACCTGGAAACAAAAAGGGTTTTTCGAAGGGTTCTTCTATGGGGACAGCCCGGATAACCCTTTTAGGTCCTAGATAGCACCTTTTTTTCTAAGTGTAGGTTTCTCTGGAAACATAATTACAAGTTATCCATACCCCCAGAGTGTGGAGGGGGACCTGTATTAGTGATTTTGACCAGATAGATAGATCATCTGCCAGAGATATAGCTCCCCATGTAATCTTTTTAGTACTTATCTGGATTTTACTGTGGAAAAGAGTTGCACATTTTCTAAGGGACATGTGTATATTTTAGTTTAAAGAATATGCAAATGAACTGTAATTTGGCAAAAAAAATGTTTTTATAACATCATTTTCATGTCTTCATAAGAAGTTGAAATTAGTTGATATTTTGCTTTGATTGTTGCTGTAAATTTCTTCTTGGGGTCAAAAGAACACCAGTAGTTAATTCATGTATCTAAAATATGTTGATAGTATGAGGGTTAACATCATTATGCAAAGATTAAGAAAAAGTGCTAATGCAGTTAACATAATCAAGAATAAAAATAGCTTTCAAAATGTCATTTGCTATGAAATGTATTTGCATTTGACCTAATTTTGAGGATTTTATTAATTTCGTATTGTACAATATATCCCTGTAACAATCATCAACATTCCTTGGTTACTCCTCCTACCTAACAAAGAAAAGTCCCCCGGGTATCTTTTCCTATATTTCAACTCCAGAACATCTGCATTTCAGCGACCCTCTTCACTTTAACAGCTGGAGACGAAATGGTTCGTTTGGGAGAAAATAACAGTTTGAAGATAAAACAAAACCTCTGTAACCGGCAATACAGAACTGAACAATGAAGAAGTGAAACTGAGGAACATTATTTTATGGTGTACTTCTGAATGACCCTGCACAAGGTTATACGGGACAGGCTTTCATGCAGTCCTACAGACATGCAAATGGGGGTTATGGTACAAGAAAGAAGAGAGACACAATTCCACAATGGAGAGATCCGCAGGTTGAAACATCTTTCAATGAACAAAGCAGCTGTGTTCTATTCAGATGTCAGTAATCTTTACAACATTTTTGGTCTATATTATGCTTTTGCCTGAGTGATGGTAATACATAATTATGTAGTTATACTGTATGAAGTGCAAGACCCAGCTGATTCAGACATCCACATGAATACAGTTTAGCTGTAGAACACAGGTGTCAAACTCATTCCACAAAGGGCCGTGTCTGCGGGTTTTTGCTCCTCCCTTGTACTTGATTGATTAATTAAGGTCACTAATTTGTAACGAACTTCCCACACCTGGTTGTCTAGGGCTTAATTGAAATGAAAAAACATCTGCAGACACTAGGCCCCCCATGTAATGAGTTTGACACTCCTGCTGTAGAAGGATTCTGAGAAGTCACAATTGAAAAGATCTAACAGAGGTCATAAAGACATAATAACATATTCAGAAGAGTATGCCCTGCTCTATCTAAAGACGCAGATGGTTGAGCAAAACTATAAATGGACTCAGGGCTGCAGTCTGGGACAGTTGCATGTGGTTTTGTTAGATAAACTAGATTGAACCCTCTCTAATTTTCACAACACAGATTAAATCTTAATTCTGAGGTAACAGCTTGGTGAGAAAGCAAGCTCTTTCAGCTGACTTTGTCATCTCTGCATAAAGACTAGATGTAAAGCCTTTCTCATCTCTACACTACGAACATTTACCACACAAAAGCATGACAATTATTTCACACAAAGCAATCATAAGGATTTAAAGTAATGCTCAGAAATGTATTCTAATTGCTTCCCAATTTGCAAATCTAAAACTCATCTTTCATTCATTTGAAACGGGGAAAATATCTTCACTGATTTCTCTGAACTATTTGGTCCTTTCAATTATTGATCATAATTGCTCCATTCCAATGTGTCCTAGTAGCCTACAAATCTATTTTTTGTCACTGGTTTCCTCTCAGAAAAGTGAGACATCTTCTAAGGACAAGTGGGAAAGCGTCTTACTCCACTGGGAGGGAAAAAAAGGCACTGCTTGAAAAGAAAATAGACATCAATCCTACTAGCTGCTTCCTGTTTCCTCTAAGGCTTTGCTTCAGGCTTGTACTTGTAGCTTTGTCGCAAGCCCATAGTCATATTCCACTTCTATTTTTGCATATTCAACTTCTATTATTTATTTATTTTGGTGAGAATTACTGTGTTACTGTAGATGAAAGGATGCCGAGAAGTTGACTGGAAAGCCTTCATACCTGAGTTTCACTGCAGAGGAAACTTTTTCCTTAAGAATGAATGGCCCTTTATGCATAAGGGACACTAGAGAGATGTTAATGTTACAAGCCAATGAGCTCTGGACCCAGATAAATAAAGCCACGTACTTGCTGTAACTCTATTCAATGTCAGATGTAGATTTTCAGATTTTGTAAATAATTATACCTTGGATAAATTAGTTCTAAACTTTAACAAATTGTCCAGTTTTATTTTTATTCTTCATTTAAACCCATAAGGCTGTAATCATGGTATGTGCTTTTCTGAAAAGAGTCTGTTGTTTATGTAGTCTCTACAGAGACTATACTACTCTTCCCATCTAATAAGCATATTTCGTTTCTCTATCTCGCTCTGAGAATGTATACATTTCATTTTCCCACAGATACACACAACGTCCAACACATGAATCCCCAATCCCACTGAGCACCCCTTAGGGGAACAGATTACAGCTGAGTTCTGAACAGAGCTAGGTTATCTCAAATACATTTCCTGAGCCCTCCTGGCTATTTTAATTCATGTGCTTTTCAAACAGTAAATAACAACTCTGGTGTAATTAAATGCAAGAGAAATCAAGAGAGATTTTAGTTATTTAGATCACTCCCCTGAGGATCTTCTATGGGCTTCAAGGGAATAAATCATGAAGCAGACATACTGTAGTTGAGCAATACCTAGGAGAAAATGCAAGGCTGCTTGGGACACAATTTTCTATTCTGGGCTCAAAATCGGGGAAAACTCTGTCCTAAATGCTATCAACTCTCTCTGAGATGGAATTATTTTCAGAACAGCAAAATGCCACAGTTATTCCCTAATGGGAATTATTCAATACAGAAGATCACATGAACTTGATGCTCCAATTCATAGTTTATCTAAACTGAAGATAACACAGGATAATACAGGTTTCCTATAACGATTGTAGTATCATATTGGGGTATTGGTTGATTACAGTCCATAAACAATAGCAAAGCATGATGCATGTGATTCAATCCATGTGTCAAATAACTCACCTCGTTGAAAGGAAATTATGAAAGAACAGCCAGTGGAGCATTTCTGGAGCATTACAGAAAGAAAGGAAAACACAGGGAGGCTGAAACTTATTTCCTCTCTATTCAACCAAGACGTCCTTATTGCAACCCATTCCCATGGAACAGAGACCCCCAACAGTCCTTGTTCATTGCCTCCATTTTTCTGGGCCATGCTTTCCTGTTATTCACATTCCAGGCAAGGGCTTCAGTTCTCAGTGTGAAATCCCTCTCAAAGATTCAGAATAAACACATCGAATGCAACGTCCCACTGTTCCACTAAAAGCAAGTCACAGATTTGTCATCCTGCCACATCCATCTCTCCCTATGCAATACTAATGGCTTTGCCTGAACCATCATTTGGAGACTTTAGAAGCTGTCTGGCAAAATGGAATATGATGAACTATGATCTTTCATACTGTCACATTTTGAAGGAATCTGAAACAAAACTATTTACGTTTTTACAAGGATGAACAGGTAAAATAGTGCTAAGCGTACTTATAGCATCTCTTGTCTTATTTCCTTATTTGAAAAAGCAAAAAAGAACCTGATGTTGCTACTGTTTGCACTTCATTTAAGTGTAAAGTGCAGTGAATACATTTGACTCACATTATGTAATCCAAATGCATAACGGTGCATGACTAAACAGATACAAGCAAATGCATTAGGCTTTGTGTGAATAGAATTGAAGCAGCTATACTGCATCTGGAGTTTGATTAAAGACCTTGTGTGCCTCAGACATGGGGTTAGAGGGAGTGTTGCTAATGGCAAGACGAGCTAGCTGGCAGCCTGGCACCCTGCACTTCCTGGCAAGGCTCGGACTCTCCTCCCCAACCGACGCCCTGAAATAGAAATACATTGAAAATAAAGGTTACAGAGCTGCACAGTGAACCAACATGTTCTCCCCATATGCTGGCTTCACCTCCAAATGTATTTAAACACACAGAGAAGAATGTCATCCTCCTGGAAGAGAAATGTCATAGGGCCACAGGATGGAAAGGAAGAGCCTAGATGGAAGGAAACAACATATTCATTCCAGAAATGTGTTGATTAGTATTACATTAACTCATGGTGTAATGCCTGAGCTATACTCATATTATGCTCAGGTAATAATCAAAACAAACCAATGAAGGGAAGGTTTATTCTATGGTGTGTGGCCCTTGGCTAAAACATAGAATGCTGATTCAGGGATGTGGACACCCATCTCTACTCCATCAATTTTTGAGAGATTCAGCACCCTGGTCCCTGAAACATACTTATTCAGCACATCAAACTGCAGTTCCAGTGCAAACCTCCCCTCCCAGCTCTACAGTGTGCAGCACTATAGAACCTTAACTTATGATTCATCACCTTGGACAGCGACACTATAGCGCAATCCCTATTCAGGAACATGGACAGCGACACCGCTGTGTCGTAACCTATTTAGGACCATGGACAGCAACACTGCTGTATAGTGATGTATTCAGGCCTGTGGATAGCAGTCACTATTGATAAGCCCTGGTGTGTAGATACGATGGCAACTAAAATGTCTCCTTTAATGTGCTTCACATCCCTAGCACCTCCGTTTCTGTTTATCTCACAAGCGTAAACCTTTTTTTCACATTAGTGACATTCACAGGGTGACCCAGAAGACAGAGTTAAGAGGAAGTGATACTTGATCATGCACACATAAAGGACCCTTGACTACATTCCTGTTTCGGTCCTTATCTAAATCAAACATTAAAACCTCTCAATAGACTTGAGCTCACACACGTCAAACAGCTGAGATGATCTCCAAACATTTTATACTTGTGTGTTAACATAATCATAGTTTCCTTTCTATACCATCCACAACAGCATAGCATCAATCCAACACATGCCACTTCACGCAATTCAACAAATCTGCTGAATTTTCGTTCCCAGGTATAGAAACAATGATGGTAGAGTACACCTTGACATGTCACAGTAATGACGAACTACACTGATGAACAGACTTTTCCACAATATGGTGCCAATCTGTTATGAGGGTTCAATCAGAGCGAACCCCCTCTAATTCAGGGTCAAGAAAAGGGGGGACGATAATTGTTGATGCACACAGGACACTGCTTGACCCATACAATGGAGTGAAAACAATGGCAGCTGTTCATGAATCATTTATCTCACTCACTCCCACTTTGATGCAATTGCCTGCGTTGCCTGGCGCCATGACAACAATACTTAGCTAGGCAACCCTTGCCAAGTCAGCCGGGCAGGCCAAGTCATAAACGGAAGCCATTTCGAGGATCTGCGTTGATTTATGAATACTATTTTCTTAAATAATTTTGCCAATTCTGATGCACACTGAGATGTTTCAAGCTCAATGTTAGGTCATGGTGTAGATGAAGCAAAGCCAGCATAAACACAGTAAATTGTATATGGGTTTGTCATTTCATTATATCAAAGCATGGCATGGATTCAAGTAAGACAGCTACATACATAAAAATACCCTTGAGGATAAAATGTAAACATCTGAAATCACATTAAATGTATAATTTCCATGCATGTAATATTGATGTACATGAATGCCTCTTGAGTTGCCAGTGTGTCCCACCACCATCTGGGGATAGAGTGACAGGATCAAGCAGATCAAGAGGTCCCATCATGTGATTCTGGTGAGGACAGAGGGACAGAGGGCTCTTTGTTTTACCTCAGGGGCACAACATAAAGAGATATTGTAAACACATGATATACTTCAATTCCCCATTGAAAATGGTACCCTGACCCTAGAAGGAGTAGATACTGACTTGAAGGGCCTAAAAATGATGAATCATCGATTATCCCCCTTCTGAGGGTTGGGGATTCAGGAACCTCTGACCGTTTGGTAATTCTGAAATTGCTTAAATCAGTTTCTGTTTCAAGTCTGATAGTACTGCAACATTCATTAAAAGAGGAACACAGTTTGACATGAAGCGAGTAGAAAAGCACTGTAGATCAAGACAGTGCTAAGGTTTAGGAGTCAGAAAGCATACTACAAGTTTACATACGTTTGTATGCTTTGATGAAACATAAAGATATTGTTAGTGTGCCCTCAAGCTTTTCTCAAATCTGTTACATTTTATTGTTGGAGATGTAAACAATCCCATCACAGTCAAAAGATAATCAACATGTAAATTGAAAAAACATTATGGAAATTGTCTGGTTTTACACATTGAAATAATTCTGTGGAGATTCCAAAACAATAAGCCTGTGATTCCAGCTGCCTGCTCAGCCTCCTCTACCACTCTATAAAACAGAGGCCAAGGGATAGAGAGGTCGCCTACGTGTCAGGGTGCAGACATGACACCATTGGTGTGAATTCTAAAGCTGACACTTTCTGGGGCATCCCTGTCACTCGGGGCATCACAGGTCAAGCAGGGGACGAAGCAGGGGATGCTGTGGAATGGGTTTTCTCTCTTCATGGACTCTGATGAGTCACTTTATGCTAGACTATAGCTGCATTTAGACAGGCAGACAAGTTCTGATCTTTTTTCACTAATTGGTCTTTGACCAACCAGATCAGGTCTGAAAAAGATCTGATGTGAAAAGATCTGATGTGATTGGTCTAAAGTCCAATTAGTGAACCAAAATATATCAGAATAGGGCTGCCTGTGTATACACAGCCCTAGTTACCAAGCAGTCTGAAGATTGAGCTAATATAAAACTAAAATATTGACAATAACTATAATATCCAAAACAGGCTAACCATTTCATATCATGTTCTCATATCAAAGGATAATGCTACATGCATACATCATATCACATACAATATGCTATTAAGACTGGTAAACACAGCTGCACAAGACAACAAACATGAAGGTTGACATGATGTGTTATGCCTAACATTACTGAACATGCTTTTTCCTATCCTCCTCAAACAACAACACTCATTATGAACAAATACACAAAGTCACTAATGCACCCGGACTGAGCTGCTCCATGTGCAACAAAATGTGTTTCAACTCGATTTCTCAGTGTTTCTGAAATGTCTGAGATTAGCTACCTGCTAGGGCTTGCTCTTGATAAAACAACAATGTTCTTCCTTGTAGTGCAAATAGATAAGGGCCCCTAGGAACCAGCACTCCTTTGTAGCTCGGCTAGATTTCACTTTGATTTCAAACCCCTTGCTTGTCTACTTATAGAGGATCCACTGGAGTTATGAAGTGGTGTGAAAAGACATTCAGCCATTTCTAGCTGTGAGATAATAAGAGGGTGGCAACCTCATACCATACCATCAATGACAGATGCAAATCTGAAAGTCATTAGAATGTCAATTTTCATTAAGTCATTACTATTAAATTGACTGGTCTCTCTCAGATGCAGTAAGAGTGAACGACAAAAGAATACTGACTGCAGGCCTATGCATTAGATTAGTGTCTAATAGCACATGTTTTATTACAATCTAATCCCCTGAATGGAAAACTTGATGAAGTTGCTGAAATAACACTCCAGTCTTTAGCTTAGACATAAAATCCTCAATTACTGTCGGGTCTGAAATGTCAGCTGTGCACTCAAATAGATAGGTGGACTGTCTTGAAATTATGCAATGTGTTGTAATGGCAGAACCTGTCAATCAGAAGATTTCTAGCTCTGTCTAAAGAGTGGGGTATTGGACAGTATTCTCATCTGAAAGTTATCTGAAATATCAATATCACCATCAGTATTTTTCATTATTGAATGGTCCAAGAAGTTTGGTGGGATAAGAGGACCAAAACCATACTTATTTTTGCTCCTTTGGAATAAAAATGGACACACTTCAATATGGGTTCTCATTGCACTATGGGAGTACTCTAGATATCCATGTACATTTATGGGAAATGTACCTACCTCTTAAATATTTAGTCCTACTTAGCTCGCGTTTGGAATTGCTTGGAGCTCTGGAGATGAGAGAAAATAGATTGAATCCTTATAACTACCGTATGAATATGAATGAAAATGCCTCCTAGGAATCCATGTGGCCTTAGATCATAAACTATTCTCACAGCAAAATGATTGAGTCATTTAAATGGTGACCTTGCTTTGAAAATTACATCCAGCAAGAGAAAATAAATGACTAGAGTACTATGTCATTGGTTTTTGCATTTTTCTTTTTGGGAACTTGGACAATAACTAAGTTTAGATAATTGTTGGACCTTGACATTCTGTAAAGTATGTTAGTATGTTTTTACAGTATGTTTTATAATTTGTCCAGATAATGGTCTGTTTGAAGAGTGCCCTGTTGTATTATTCTACCATGAATATATTTTATTTATTGGGATAAATCTTCTCAAATAATGTTTTGCAGTTGTACAGTAAGCCTCGTGGCATTGCTGTATTAGAATTATTTAAGTTAGACTTTCAATGATGGTATCAGTTTGTTGCACCAATGATGGTATCAGTTTGTTGCACCAATGATGGTATCAGCACATTACACTTATTTCTTGAATAAACCTAATATAACCCCTGGGCATTTTTGTTACTATACGGTTGTGCATTGTTCAATCTGACCTGACCTTTCTCCCTCTTATATTTGACAGAGCAGCTGGTCAGGGAAGTCAGGGGATTGGACTTCACTATCTGTGGTCATTTTCAGTGTGATTGGAACCTTCACCTCAGCTGCCCATCTGTGACCATGGTCTGTTACCAGGCCTGTAGCCTTTAGCCCTTGTCTGTGACATTAAATAATGAATTAAACACTTTTGACAAAACACAGATATGTACTGGGGGCACTCTGCTAGCTGATATGGCTCAGAGGAATGACCTCACACTGTAGTTGTGGTATTGTGCTGATATGGCTGAGTTGTGGACCACAGCTGAGGGAGCTGCCGCAGCTGTCTCCTGCCCAGGAGGAGCTTCTGACCCTGGAGTCAACCTTATCCATTTACCCCTGTAGGCAAACACTGCTGGAGCTCAGCAGTGCTGCTGTTGTAGCTGGTGTAAATACATTATTTTATAATCTGGTTAAAAATGTAATGTGTTAACTACTAAGACATTATAAATGGTTGTAGATCAACTGTATTTTGACAGTGATTTATTCATTATCAGATATTGCAATAATAGGCTGGTCACAGGTTTAGTTCAGCTGTGCGACATGCACACACACTTCCAAACACACTACGTATATTTGGGACATTATTTGGAGTGCTTAACTTGAGCACTACACTCTATCATTTGTGTATAGAAGAGACAGGAGAATCGTTTCAGGTGAATTGTTGAGGACATTTTTTGTGGCATAATAGAATGATATGTGGTTTTCATGGGCTCGGTATATTTTGGGAGACCTGATGCAAGAGGAATTCTGCCATATATTATGGAACCATTATTACCTGGCCACCTTCTACTGCAGCAGGGGTACTTCTATGTTAACCCCAAAAAGATACCACACCACTATTGTGGTTTTTATTTAGTTTTATTTCACCTTTATTTAACCAGGTAGGCTAGTTGAGAACAAGTTCTCATTTGCAACTGCGACCTGGCCAAGATAAAGCAAAGCAGTTCGACACGTACAACAACACAGAGTTACACATGGAATAAAGAAACATACAATCAATAATACAGTAGAAAAATCTATATACAGCATGTGCAAATGAGGTAGGATAAGAGAGGTAAGGCAATAAATAGGCCATGGTGGCGAGTAGTTACAATATAGCAATTAAACACTGGAATGGTAGAATGTGCAGAAGATGAATGTACCCCAGTATAGATACTGGGGTGCAAAGGAGCAAGATAAATAAATAAATACAGTATGGGGATGAGGTAGACTAGATGGGCTATTTACAGATGAGCTATGTACAAGTCCAGTGATCTGTGAGCTGCTCTGACAGCTGGTGCTCAAAGCTAGTGAGGGAGGTAAGAGTCTCCAGCTTTCGTGATTTTTGCAGTTCGTTCCAGTCATTGGCAGCAAGTTCCCTATCAAGGTCTGTGCTTTACAGTATATATTTTTCCATTATGCAAATCCTCTGGTGTATTCAGATCCATATGTAACAGTTTTCCTTCTGTCCCTCTCCTCGCCCCTACCTGGGCTCTAACCAGGGACGCTCTGCACACATCAACAACTGACACACCCGAAGCACCGTTACCTATCACTCCACAAAAGCCGCAGCCCTTGCAGAGCAAGTGAAACAAGTACTTCAAGGTCTCAGAGCAAGTGACGTCACCAATTGAAAGGCTATTAGCGCACACCCTGCTAACTAGCTAGCCATTTCACACCGCTTACACTCACCCCCCTTTTAATATCCTCCTTTTCCGCAGCAACCAGTGATCTGGGTTAACAGCATCAATGTAACAGTACAGCTTCCGTCCCTCTCCTCGCCGCTACCTGGGCTCCAATCAGGGACCCTCTGCACACATCAACAATTGCCTCCCACAAAGCATCGTTACCCATCGCTCCACAAAAGCCGCAGATCTTGCAGAGCAAGGGAAACAACTGCTTCAAGGTCTCAGAGCAAGTGGCGTCACTGATTGAAACGCTGTTAGCGCGCACCCCACTAACTAGCTAGCAATTTCACACTGGTTACACTCATCCCTCTTTTGACATCTTCCTTTTCTGCAGCAACCAGTGATCTGGGTCACGGCACCAAGAGTGCAACCGGTGTGAAATGGCTAGCTAGTTAGTGGGGTACACGCTAATAGTGCTTCAATCGGTAAGTCACTCGCTCTGAGACCTTGAAGCAGTTGTTTCCCTTGCTCTGCAAGGGAAACAGCTTCTGTGGAGCGATAGGTAATAGTGCTTTGAGGGTGTCTGTTGTTGATTTGTGGTTCGAGCCCAGATATGTGCGAGGAGAGGGACGGAAGGAAACTGTTACACATAGTAACATAATGTGGATCCAATGAGATGAACTTACCTGCAAAAACATTTCTTTGTACATTCATATAATGTGTAAATGTGTCTAATTATTCATGATTCTTCACATATTCTAAATCAATCACAGGTGAAACTGTACCAAAGAAAATACAAAATAACAATAACTTTCATCCATGTTCATGCTGAAATGCTTGTTTTGGTCAGATAATATGGGTTACAGTACGAAGCCTTTTTCATATCGCTAATTAGGGAGAGAAAGAGAGAGAGAGAGAGAGTGAGCATGATTGCGCATGGGAAATACAAATGGCATGAACACAATCATAGAAACCATCTATGCCTCTTCAATCTCTTTCATGTGTGAAATGATGGTGTCGTCATGGAGACTGCCTATAATTGAATTACAGTCATAAAGATATCTTAACCCTTCCATGGTACATCATGATTCAATCACGGAGTATGAGGAATGGAGATCAATAACGCATTACTGTGAATTCAATCACACAAACATCTATAATGTTAGTGTTCTTGAATGATATCAGTCTAGCATTACCTATCAGTGTTTTGATGTTCTCATTTGGGTTTGACAGATAAATCATCTGCCTTGACTAGTTACTGTTGATGAATGAAACAGCATACAGACTTGACTTTTGAGTGGACTATGCTAGCTACTAATGAAATCCATGGTCTCACAGGGTCACATGCGCTACGGGCATCATCAATAATGATTCCACCAGTCACAAACTGGCAGGCCATTTAGTAAGAAATACTGACATTTAGTACAAGATTTACTTAACCTGCCATGTGAATGGATTGAGGCTGGTATAAACAATTTCTACATTATGAGTCAAAGCCTTGAGCCTAACCGTACAGTGTTCAATTCATGAGACCATTACTTGGTTAAGGCTAAATAAAAAACCTGTGTAATAAGAAAAAAAACAGAAAGACAAAATTCAATAAATCCCATAAGTGGTATATAAAAAAAGAAGGGATCAAGCCTTGGAACTCGATGTTGGAACTATAACCAAGTAAGGGGATTCCTATGGCCCATAGAGCATAATCAGTCCGTCATTGATGTCCTCTGTAGCAGACGGCAGGGAGCAGTGAGGGGAGTGGTTATTGAAGGGAGATATCTTGCAGCCTGCTGGCTCCACCACCGAGCCTTATATGCACTTCCTGCTCCAACGAGGTGAGACTGTCTGACTACCCCCATTGTGTACCGACGAGAAATGAAACGGACGACGAGAACGGATTGTGGACTGTGAAATTGTTGGTGAATTCCCCCCTCTTCACCAGTGTGCAAAACTCCCTAATAAACTCCCCATTTGCATTCTAGTTGTGCTCCTTGTGCGTGTTTGGTTATTGAACTTGGTGACGTGGAAACCCCACACCCTTGAACCTGCTACACCGCATTAAAGAGAAGAGGCAGTGTTTTTCCACTGAGACCCTATCTGGGGAGGCTGGGAGGAAAACCAATTAGACCGTAGGCTCTATCCTTAAGGCCCTGTTGGAAAGGCACAATGATCAAAGAAGGAGGCAACACATCAGAAGTCGGATCGACATGTCTGTGAAGTAATGTTTTGGGTTGTAGGGTCACGGGGGCAGAGGCAGAATTGTAGAGCAGATTGTGCAGGGCGTCTGCTCATCGCAGTGCTTCTGCTGAACCAGGGATCATTACTTTTTTTTCACTCTGAGAACTTCTGCTGTGAGCCCTTTGACGTATCTCTCCTCAGCAGTCAATTTCTGCCACTAGCCCTAAAAGACAGACTGTTCACATATGAGAACCCTTTTGGTTCCAGGTAAAACCCTATTTAGTTCCAGGTAGAACCATTTTGGGTTTCATGTAGAACCCTCTGTGGAAAGGGTTCTATATGGGCCCCAAAACCGTTCTACCCTGCAAACACTAATGAGTCGTTAGGACGTCATCGGGACGTCACGAAATGGTCGCTTAAAGTCGTCAGGGTGTTGTGTCATGGTCCACTGGAGGTTTTGTCTAGTTCTCGGTTGGTCCCGTGGACGTCCCCGAGGACGTTTTTAGGGCATTGTTGGGACGTTGTGTCATGGTCCCCTGAAGGTCCCCTGAACATTCTTGAGACGTTGTGTCATGGTCCCCTGGATGTTTTGAAATAAATGTGATTCATCATTTAAGTTGACAGTGTTAATTAAAACACTTCATAAAGATCTCTAGCTACATTGACTAACCTAAAAATGCTATTCAAGTTGTTGTTCTCTCCAAAGAATGAGTCAGAAGTTTGATTAAATAAACAGAACGGAACAGCAAGATGGACTTAGATTGAGCTGCACAGATCTAGGTAACTCTGGGGAACCAGGAGAGAAAACACCCATACATCATCATTATCTGACTGAAACAGAGCAACTCAGCAACAAGAGCATGACAAATAATATCAGTTCACAATTGACAGGACAACCTGACGGTACAAGCAGGCAATAACTTGAAACTTTAAGATGGTATACCTCAGTGTACCTAATCTAGGATCTGGTAAAGTCAGACTACTACTAAAAGAGTAATGTGCCTGTCCATCTGACTTAACTAGAGGGAATGGTTGGCCTGCTCTTAAAATGGCAATGTTTTATCCTCTAATTGTTAAGATATATAATAACACAAGAGTAAAAATATTACTTAATCACTGCTACCGTTGTGTCTAAAAAATATATTTTCTTTTCTTTAGCTCAGGTCATATATCCCATGTATCACACCAGTAGCTCATGGCACTTACCTACATTAGTTACCAAGGCTAAAATATGACAGTGAGAATTATTTTATTTTATAGTTCAACCTTGTTCAATCATACAGATCTGATATCATTGTTGCTGTAATTAGATAGTATGAAGGCTGATGAATTGTTCCACTGGATATCATAAGGTGAATGCACCAATTTGTAAGTCGCTCTGGATAAGAGCGTCTGCTAAATGACTTAAATGTAAATGTAAAATGAATCCTGTGTCTTTACGGATGGTATATTTCATACCTGAAAATTTCACCGCTTGGTGAAACTGAGGGTAAATATGGACAGGACCATAGAGATATTATAATGTAATTCTATGGACAGGACAGATAAACAACAACTCAGGCTATTGAATGTCTCTAGGCTAACCTGTAAGCCAATGGACACTCTCTAGACACCCAGTAAAGGAAATCACAACAGAAAAAGCTGTCTACAGCTGAAAATTGACATTGGAGTAGAGCTAGCTCTGTGCCGAGGCGTTGATGTTATTTTGCCGAGCCACTTTCATGTCAGGGATTCTGCTCTGGTTTTAGTAGAAACCAGGGCCCGGATAAGTCAGGTGCTTCTATTATATGCTGTCTGAATTATGCCTGCATGACTACCTTCATCACTTTCTAGTTATAGGTGTAATTCTGCATTGAGAGTATCTCATGCATCTGTTGATGTGAGATGTACTGATACTTTGGACACCAATAAACAAAAACAAATTCAGTGTTTGAACGATGCTATTCTACAATAGCAAGACAAAAAAAGCCCAAGGCAAAAAAAAGTCGGAATTATCTAATTTAAACAACTTAGTATCTCGTTTGAACAACTCAGTAAAAAAAAATCATTCAAACAAGATACAGTGGGGAAAAAAGTATTTGATCCCCTGCTGATTTTGTACGTTTGCCCACTGACAAAGAAAGGATCAGTCTATAATTTTAATGGTAGATTAATTTGAACAGTTTGAGACATAATAACAACAAAAATATCCAGAAAAACGCATGTATAAAATGTTATAAATTGATTGGTTCACCTTCAAGTCTCTTAATGTCCTTGAGTGGCCCAGCCTGAGCCCAGACTTGAACCCGATCGAACATCTCTGGAAAGACCTGAAAATAGTTGTGCAGCGACGCTCCCCATCCAACCTGACCAAGCTTGAGAGGATCTGCAGAGAAGAATGGGATAAACTCCCCAAATACAGGTGTGCCAATCTTGTAGCATCTTACCCAAGAAGACTCGAGGCTATAATCGTTGCCAAAGATGCTTAAAAAAAGTACTGACTAAAGGGTCTGAATATTTATGTAAATGTGATATTTCAGTTGTTTTAAAAAAAAAAAAACATTTGCAAACATTTCTAAACAACTGTTCTTGCTTTGTCATGATGTGGTATTGTGTGTTGACTGATGAGGGAAAAAAACAATTTCAACCAATTTAGAATAAGGCTGTAACGTAACAAAATGGGGAACAAGTCAATGGGTCTGAATACTTTCTAAATTCGCTGTACATTGATATGATTACTCATGGACAGTTCTTTGATAGCCTAAAGCAGGGCTGCTTTTGACTGCTAGAGCACGTAATTGGGCAAGTGTGGAGTGGGGTGCAGAGCATTATTCAAGCAGGTTTGGCAAAATGTTGGCCTTCTCTCCGGCTCCAATTTCACTCTGGTACTGCTCAACCACAAGCTCTGGGCATGCTCTAGCATTGTTTGTTTCCTTTATCACTATTATTTTAATTAGGCCTATTCGGTTGTAATTATTTAGCCTACCCCACCCACAGTAGCCTATGTCTAGTTTATATTATACTTTCTAATATTAGGATATGTAGTTTATATTTTGAAGAACTTCAAATGTATTAATAGATGTTTTAGGTTGGCAATACATAGGCTACTGTAAAATGTATTTACATTTTTCCTTGGAATAGAAACATCATAATATAAATCAATCCAATTGAGCTAAAATATCTGAAATAAATTGTAAATAATAAAGGCCAGTGTTAGCTTCTTTTCATGAATAAAAGGGAATTAATAATCTCAAAGAGCATCAGTCAAATGATTTGCTCAAAGAAGCAAGCCCAAACAAGCTTCACATGTGTATTGAGCGTGGGAAATGTCCTCTACCAATTAAATATTATTATTACTATAAAGACTGAAAAATACACATATAAAAGCTTAATTGCATAAATAAATATTAGTGGTAATATAGCCGTCTTTATAAACAAGGGAGAATACAATATATTTTAAAAGCCTCGATTTAGATTTGATTTGGAGAAAGAAAATAAGTAGGCCCTCAGGTCATGACTAAATACTGCCATCAGGAAGATAATGAGAGTCCATCATACCATAGTACTCTATTTAAATTAAACAGGGACTGGCACAGAGTCCAGTAGGACAGTGTCACAAGGCTATATTGTCATAGGCCTACACTTCACACTGCTGGAGGGAATACACAGCTGTCCTTGATTGTGAGCTAGAATTAAATGTTGAATGAAATGCTCTTACATTCAAAGCAGCCCTGCTTATTGCTATCAAAGAACTGCCAATTAAAAATCACATCAATGGATGGAATCATTGAAAGAATGGCTTCAGCAACCATTACACAGTCTTTCAAATAGCATAACAAATGAGGCCTAATTAGACAAAATAACAATTAAGCCATTCAAATGAATGTCATTAAAACGACTTAGTATCTTGTTTGAATCAATCAATCAATTAAAAGTATTTATAAAGGCCTTATTACATCAGCTGATGTCACAAAGTGTTGTACAGAAACCAAGCCTAAAACCCCAAACAGCAAGCAATGCAGGTGTAGAAGCATGACTTATGACTAATTACTTAGTATCTTGTTTGAATGACTTAAAGATACACTGCTCAAAAAAATAAAGGGAACACTAAAATAACACATCCTAGATCTGAATGAATGAAATAATCTTATTAAATACTTTTTTCTTTACATAGTTGAATGTGCTGACAACAAAATCACACAAAAATAATCAATGGAAATCCAATTTATCAACCCATGGAGGTCTGGATTTGGAGTCACACTCAAAATTAAAGTGGAAAACCACACTACAGGCTGATCCAACTTTGATGTATTGTCCTTAAAACAAGTCAAAATGAGGCTCAGTAGTGTGTGTGGCCTCCACGTGCCTGTATGATCTCCCTACAACGCCTGGGCATGCTCCTGATGAGGTGGCGGATGGTCTCCTGAGGGATCTCCTCCCAGACCTGGACTAAAGCATCCGCCAACTCCTGGACAGTCTGTGGTGCAACGTGGCGTTGGTGGATGGAGCGAGACATGATGTCCCAGATGTGCTCAATTGGATTCAGGTCTGGGGAACGGGCGGGCCAGTCCATGGCATCAATGCCTTCCTCTTGCAGGAACTGCTGACACACTCCAGCCACATGAGGTCTAGCATTGTCTTGCATTAGGAGGAACCCAGGGCCAACCGCACCAGCATATGGTCTCACAAGGGGTCTGAGGATCTCATCTCGGTACCTAATGGCAGTCAGGCTACCTCTGGCGAGCACATGGGCTGTGCGGCCCCCCAAAGAAATGCCACCCCACACCATGACTGACCCACCGCCAAACCGGTCATGCTGGAGGATGTTGCAGGCAGCAGAACGTTCTCCAAGGCGTCTCCAGACTCTGTCACGTCTGTCACATGTGCTCAGTGTGAACCTGCTTTCATCTGTGAAGAGCACAGGGCGCCAGTGGCGAATTTGCCAATCTTGGTTTTCTCTGGCAAATGCCAAACGTCCTGCATGGTGTTGGGCTGTAAGCACAACCCCCACCTGTGGATGTCGGGCCCTCATACCACCCTCATGGAGTCTGTTTCTGACCGTTTGAGCAGACACATGCACATTTGTGGCCTGCTGGAGGTCATTTTTGCAGGGCTCTGGCAGTGCTCCTCCTGCTCCTCCTTGCACAAAGGCGGAGGTAGCGGTCCTGCTGCTGGGTTGTTGCCCTCCTACGGCCTCCTCCACATCTCCTGATGTACTGGCCTGTCTCCTGGTAGCGCCTCCATGCTCTGGACACTACGCTGACAGACACAGCAAACCTTCTTGCCACAGCTCGCATTGATGTGCCATCCTGGATGAGCTGCACTACCTGAGCCACTTGTGTGGGTTGTAGACTCCGTCTCATGCAACCACTAGAGTGAAAGCACCGCCAGCATTCAAAAGTCACCAAAACATCAGCCAGGAAGCATAGGAACTGAGAAGTGGTCTGTGGTCACCACCTGCAGAACCACTCCTTTATTGGGGGTGTCTTACTAATTGCCTATAATTTCCACCTGTTGTCTATTTCATTTGCACAACAGCATGTGAAATGTATTGTCAATCAGTGTTGCTTCCTAAGTGGACAGTTTGATTTCACAGAAGTGTGATTGACTTGGAGTTACATTGTGTTGTTTAAGTGTTCCCTTTATTTTTTGAGCAGTGTATATATTTTTTTAAAGTCATTCAAACGAGACACTAAGTCGTTTAAATTAGATAATTTGAAAAGTCAAAATATATATTCATTGCCTTGTGCTTCAAGGCTTCCATACAATTCAACTTTTTGGTCCCCCCCCAAAAATGACCTGACTGGGCCTCATTCTTGCAGTCTCATTTTGTGTATCTGAAAGCATAATTGCAGGTTAATTAATTATTAAGCTTCCGAATTCCAACTCTCAATATTTTTGTCAGCCTCTAAAACAGACAGAAAGGCAGTGTAAACAAATGTTTTCATGAGGCTTTCGCAGCATAATTTAATTTAATAGATCAAGGGAAAGTAAAAATAAAAGTGAATGAATCTGCATTGATGTCACTATTCATTTGGAGTTTGCAGCTAATCACACTTCTTAACCTTTTAAGTTCTAAGTTTCAATTAGCAGTGTTATACTGTACAATGTCTCACACTGTAGTTAAAATATGAGGCAATGTGAGGCTGTTTTTATGACCTGGATCTGTAGTTAGCCTGTCGGGAGAGTGTGGTGCAGGTACCTTGGGTGGGATAATGACAGATGTACATGAATAATGCTAGCCTCTGGTCCTCTGAACAATGTCAAAGATGCCACTTCAAATACATGTGCCTTTAATATCCTCTTTAGTATAGTCAGCGTACACCTCCAGCATTCATTTTCGCCCACAAATTGAGGTCATTCTTTTCAAAATCAGAATGTGTGAGGACACCACAAGGGATAAAGGAGGGCGAATTGTAGGCTTTTCAACACTCATAAGCAACATTGAATATGTCTATTGGTGTTTTGCTTTCAGGTATTCTATGAGAACGGCCCTAATGTATAAATTAATAAGGAGAGCTCTATTATAATCTATGTAGCTAAACCTATGTAAATCTGTGTTACTAATGAGAAGATCTCATTAGCATACAACGCATTGTTTGTCCGCCAAGTCAGACTATTTCCATTCCGATCAACTATGCCAGTCATTATTCTGTGAGTATATCAATATGACAGTGACGAGGCAGCATGATTGGGAGTTGCTGGATAGTGCATCCACACAATTGTCTTACAAAATGGAAGGGCAAGGTCATTTCCTTCCTACTGTCACTGTTCATTTGTCTGGCCTTGCATCGAGACATCACGAAACCCAGGCCTCCCATATGGATGAATATATAAATAGCTCTATCACATACTGTGTCCTTTAAGAAAAAAGCATTACATAACATTATTTCTCCAAGCCCTAGATTCAATTGAATGTGCCTACATTTTTTTCTTATCACGGTTGTTTGGTTCCAAGAATCCCACACAGATTAAGTAGATAGAGCACTTAACAGTTCTAGAGTAGCATTCTGTCTGCGACTAACCCCGGTATTTCGATGCACATCCATAACCTTCACCACACAGCAAGGGATAGAGCCAGGGAATGTATTCAGAGAGGCCTGCAAGCGGCATCCATCTTCCTGGTCCAAGAATGCTAGATGTTGCCTCAGGACAGGCAGAGAGAGGTGTGATTGAGCATTGGTTATGGCTTTACTGGGAGGTGTTGCAGGGTGAGAGACAGGCTGTGACAAGAGTGGCTTTCAAGTAAACAAAACATCAACCCCTTTCAAATTGTAAGGTGATGGTAGAATAACTTACTGGAATGAGGTTGGAGCTATATCACGATTATGGCACTAACATTATTCTGATAAATTATTTGCAAAACATGATTGGACATAATTGGAATTGTCTCTGCATGGATATGCATGGCATGTCCCCCAATAAACCACAAAGCACCAGAATTTAACATCAACATCTAGAAGATGGACGCATGAATAACAATCCAAGGCTCCAACCTTTCAGTCCCTGAGGCCATGTTTTATAATGGGTTATAGCTTACAAATGACACAGGGACAATCCTTTGGAAATGAGTTCAGAGGACTATATAACCGTCTTTTCCTTCTTCTTCTTCCTTTTGGGAATAAAGGTTACCATGGTTGGTCTCCAGTCGATAAGGGAAAAAAAAGTTTTAAAGGAGGGCCTCTGTTGCGGGCATCTCCTGGTCGGATATTCGAAGGTCACGTATCAGGTTAAATTGATAAAAGAGAAAAGTGAATGGTTACTGTTTTACTTCCACACCCACACCAACCAGTTTGACATGTGCTTCCCTTGAAGTTCAACCACTGTGCTGTTAAAATTCTTAAAAGTCTAAGCCTTAAAAGTCTAAGCCTACCTTCATACTTCCATAAAAAAATGTGTCCGTGACTACCATCGTGTTCGTGAGAGTCTCATAAGTTTTGTAGGTCAAACCTTATCGACACTACAGACGTTTCTTGAGAAGACCAATTTTGTAATGTGTCATGGTCTGACAAATACCACTTTTGCTTTGCCACCTTTCACCGCAGATGCGGTAGTGCGACATCGGCGGATGCGGTGGATTGAGACCTAGATAGTGTATTTCTAGCTTAAACTGACAAATTTTGATGGGGATTTTTTTAATGATGTTATTTAGATTGACACACCGGTGGATCAATCAACTATAGGAGGATTTATTAACTTGCTGTGCTGCTTTTTTCTCCCTAGTTGTCAGGCGAAGGGATTCTCCAGCCCAGCTTGCCTCTGTACCCAGGTTGGCAGGACGTGATGAATGTGAACAATTACATCTGACCATCAATTGGGCCACTCCCACGGCAACAGCACAAAGAACATGATTACCAGAGGGGCTAGGTGAAAGATTGTTTATGATGTTTTTATATATTTACAATCCCCCATGCTCCATCCCCCATCATCCATATATATGGGTCATTCCACAGAAGTGGGTGAAATTCGGTGTTGAAAAGAAATACACATTTGTATCATAATCATAACATGCTTTTCAAAACCTTTCAATTCAATTTAGAGAAATATCTCTATTGTTCTCTGTAAAATATTGAATGTTGATTGGATTAATCTGAAACCTGTTGATTGATTAAATGACTTATGCATCTAATTAATTACGTTGTAAGATGTTTAAATCATCACTTTACCTATAGGCGTTCCAGTGTTAAGTGTCAATCAAAGAGATAAATGTAGGACTCTCGATGGATATAACCCATTTTAGTATAGACATTGCCATTGAGGGCTTCTACCATTTTAAAGTAGTCAACTGGGTGGAGATTCCTATGGGTTGGGAGTGATCAGCCAATGATCAGAGATCATTGTCTTCTTCAAATTGGGTTGCCTATGGTTTGTAAACCAAAGACCATGAAAACTATTAAAGGTCCAGTCAAAAACGTGATTTCCTGTTTTAAAAATATATATATGTGCATTGCAAATCAGGCTAGGTACACACATGGATTTCACAATGCTATGTACTACTCCCTTCACAGAACAGCGGAAACTGTCTCTAACCAGAATAGAAAGAGGAGTGGGAGGCCCCGGTGCACAACTGAGCATGAGGACAAGTACATCAGCGTGTCTAGTTTGAGAAACAGACGCCTCACAAGTCCTCAAATGGCAGCTTCATTAAATAGTACCCGCAAAACACCAGTCCCAACATCAACAGTAAAGAGGCGACTCCGGGACGCGGGCCTTTTAGTTCCTCTGTCCATCTTAATCTTTTCTTTTTATTGGCCAGTCTGAGATATGGCTTTTTCTTTGCAACTCTGCCTAGATGGCCAGCATCCCGAAGCCGCTTGTTCCTTATTTTGTAAGGATCCGTATAGAAATACCCCTTACTGGGTTGTACCTCTCAGATCTTGAGCTGTAAAACAATAACTTCAAAAAATCCTTCCATGCCATGATTTGGACTTTCATTATGACCTTGTTTACGTTCTGTTTATTATGTTATGTAGATAACTAACCAGTCTGCTTTCTTTATGTACTTTCAACAATGAAAAACAAGGAGGCTCAGGGAAACATTAAAAAGTACTGCATAGGGGCTTTAAGGCTCCCTGGACTGATGAGGAATTAAAAAACGGTATAGTTTTGAGAAATTAATCAAAAGGAGTGACAATTAAGTCTATCTGCATATCTGATTGGCAGACATATTGTAAATTGATAAATTATATGACTAAAGTGAACAAAAAGAAGAAGAAATTGTAATATGAAACGAAGATAAATGATATAAAGTATGATGGAAAAAACTTTGGGGTACTTTAAATGAAGTTATGGGCAGAAGGACTAATTCAACTCCATCTTTCATGGAATCAGATGGATTATTCATCACAAAACCTGTTTACAATGCCAATTATTTTATTGGCAAAGTGGGCCAACTTAGGCAGGAAATGCGAGCCATCATATTAATGCATAAAATACTTAATAATGATAGAAAATCATTGTAACTTTTAGTTAAGTTAAGTGTGGGAGAAGTGGAAAAAGTATTGTAGTCCATCAATAATGAGAAACCACCTGGTATTGACAACCTAGATGGAAGGCTACTGAGGATGGTAGCAGGCTATATTGCCACTCCTCTGAGCCTGGAGAAAAGTGTTTGTCCATAGATCTGGAGAGAAGCTAAAGTTATTCTGCTACCCAAAAATGGTAAATCTCCCTTTGCTGGCTCTAACAGCTGATCAGTCAGCTTGCTGCCAGTTTTCAGCAAACTTATGAAAACGATTGTTTGACCAGATACAATGCTATTTCTATTAACAACTTACTTTCAGCACACTTTCAGGACACTCAACATTTATTGCACAAATGACTGGTGATTGGCTGAAAGAAAATTATAATAAGAAGACTGTGGAAGCTGTGTTGTAAATTTTCAGTGCAGCCTTTGATATTTTTGATAATCATTTGTATTGAAAAAATGTGTGTTATGGCTTCACATCATCTGCCATATCATGGATAGAGAGCTATCTATCTAATACAGTGATCACCAACCAGTTGATTGCGATCGCGATTGATTGCGGTCGATCTTCAAGTCATACCTAGTCATTACCAAACATTTCTATAGAAAAGCCAACAATAAGGCTTGTGCTTCTATTTTTGTTTTGTTTTTGCCTTGCGCTGTTTGTGATAGATGCACATGATTCAGAAGTCCTGCGCGCCAGATAGGATAAGTGTTCCCATTTTAAACCATTTCATTTGTCTGAAGGGACAAACTCCACCTACTCGGCGGACCAGGAGAGCTCTGGCTAAATCAAGTGCGCCTACTGTGCTTGCCAGTCAGAGAGCTCAAATCAGCTTCCACGACCCCACAGCAAAGTTTGACACTAGCCTACATGAGATTTCATAACTTTTAAAACCATGACCAGAGAGAGACTGTCAAAGAATTCAGCAAGGACCTACCGTTTTTATGGGTTAGTTCATGTTTAAATTTTTATTCAGCACTGACAACACTGTTTTATTCAACATTTTCCAAAATATAAAATGTGCTCCTCATTATTTCCACTCGTGCTGCAGCTGTGTTTATATTATTATCAGTTCCTCGTGTCTATTTTAATAATAAGGAATCTTTCACTTTCCTAGGTCATAGGAAAACCAATTTGTGCTTGAGGTGCGACTCAAGTTGTATCATCAGGTCCTTGAGTGGTGGACCCTCTGCTGCTCTCTCCCTCCCTCTGCTGAGACTGACCATCAGATGCAGGTACCATCAGGACAAGCATACCGTATAGTCAATATGCAGTGTTAATGTATTAGGCCTACTTCACAAAACTCATTCCTACAGAACTGTTTTTATTAGGTTTTACATTTTTACATTTTAGTCATTTAGCAGACGCTCTTATCAAGAGTGACTTACAGAAGTGAATGCATACATTTCATACATTTTTTTTGTACTGGCCCACCGTGGGAATCAAACCCACAACCCTGGCGTTGCACACACCATGCTGGCGTTGCAAACACCATGCTCTACCAACTGAGCCAAAGGGTTAGTGTTGTATAGGCTTACATTTTTTAAGACATGTTTAAAAATAAATATGAGCGGTAGATCTTGGCTTGCTTTTTGACTGTGAAGGTGATCTTGACTCAGAAAAGGTTTGTGACCACTGATCTAATAGAACATATAAAGTGTGGTATTCCACAAGGGAGTTGTCTTGGCCCTTTACTCTTCTCTATTTTTACTAATAGTCTACTGCTAACATTAAACACAGCCTGTGTGTCTAGGTACATAGATGATTCAACACTATACATGTCAGCACCCACAGCTAGTGAAATCCCTGCAACCGTTAACCTCTCTTGGGTAGGGGGCAGTATTTTGACGTCCGGATGAAAAGCGTGCCCGTAGTAAACTGCCTGCTACTCAGGCCCAGAAGGTAGGATATGCATATTATTAATAGATTTGGATAGAAAACACTCTGAAGTGTCTACAACTGTTTGAATTATGTCTGTGAGTATAACAGAACTCATATGGCAGGCAAAAACTTGAGAAAAAAATCCAACCAGGAAGTGTGGAAATCTGAGGTTTGTAGTTTTTCAAGTGATTCCCTATCCAATATACAGTGTCTGTGGGGTAATTTTGCACTTCCTAAGGCTTCCACTAGATGTCAACAGTCTTTAGAACGTTGTTTCATGCTTCTACTGTGAATGGGGAGAGATTAAGAGCGCTTGGAATCAGATGACTGAGAAAATGACATGAGCTCAATCGCGTGCACTCCCATGAGAGTTAGGTGTGTTCCTTTTCATTTCTGAAGACAAAGGAATCGTCCGGTTGGAATATTATGGAAGATTTGTGATAAAAACATCCTAAAGATTGATTCTATACATCGTTTGACATGTTTCTACGAACTGTAATATAACTTTTTTTACTTTTCGTCTGAACTTACTGCGCGTGCACAGTGCATTTGGATTACTCGACTGAATGCGCGAACAAAATGGAGGTATTTGGACATAAAGATGAACTTTATCGAACAAAACAAACATTTATTGTGGAACTGGGAATCCTGGGAGTGCATACCGATAAAGATCATCAAAGGTAAGTGAATATTTATAATGTTATTTCTGACTTCTGTTGACTCCAAAATGGTGGGTATCTGTATGGCTTGTTTTGATGTCTGAGCGCTGTACTCAGATTATTGCAAAGTTTGCTTTCGCCGTAAAGCTTTTTTTTTTTTTTTTAATCTGACACAGTGGTTGCATTAAGGAGAAGTGTATCTATAATTCTTTGAATAAGAGTTGTATATTTTATCAACGTTTATGATGAGTATTTCTGTAAATTGATTTTGGGAGGCAAAACATTTCTGAACATTACACGCCAATGTAAAATGGGGTTTTTGGATATTAATATGAACTTTATCGAGCAAAACATACATGTATTGTGTAACATGAAGTCCTATGAGTGCCATCTGATGAAGATCATCAAGGGTTAGTGATTCATTTAGCTGTATTTCTGGTTTTTGTGACGCCTCTCCTTGCTTGGAAAATGGCTGTGTGGTCTTTCTTGTCGAGGCGCTGTCCTAACATAATCTAATGTTATGCTTTCGCCGTAAAGCCTTTTTGAAATCGGACACTGGGGTTGGATTAACGAGAAGTGTATCTTTAAAATGGGATATAATAGTTGTATGTTGAGAAATTTGAATTATGAGATTTTTGTTGTTTTGAATTTGGCACCCTGCTATTTCACTGGCTGTTGGCGAGTGTGTCCCGCACGCTAACGTCCCACATACCCCAGAGAGGTTAACAAAGAGTTGCATTCAGATTTGGAAGGGGTGACTAGGAATAAACTAGTACTGAACATACACTATCTAAAACCAACAGTAAAGGGCCAAGACATCTCCCTTGTGGAATTCCACATTTTACATGTTCTACATACCCCAACCAGAAGCCACAGATTACAGGCAATATCCACACTGAGCTAAAGGGTAGAGCTGCCACTTTCAAGGAGCGGGATGCTTATAAGAAATCCCGCTATGCCCTCCGATGAACCATCAAAGCGTCAATGACTAAGATTGAATCGTACAACACTGGCTCTGACGCTCGTCAGATGTGGCAGTACTTGCAAACTATTACGGACTACAAAGAGAAGTAAAGCTGCGAGCTGCCCAGTGACACGAGCCTACCAGACGAGCTAAATAACTTCTATACTTGCTTCGAGGCAAGAAACACTGAAGCATGCATGAGAGCATCAGCTGTTCCGGGCGACTGTGTGATCATACTCTCCGTAGCCGATGTGAGTAAGACCTTTACCAGGATGTGTACTCTGAGCATGCGCTGACCGACTGGCAAGTGTCTTCACTGACATTTTCAACCTGTCCCTGACTGAGTCTGTAATACCAGCATGTTTCAAGCAGAGCACAATAGTCCCTGTGCCCAAGAACACCAAGGTCACCTGCCTAAAGGACTACCGACCCGTAGCACTCATGTCTGTAGCCCTGAAGTGCTTTGAAAGGCTGGTCATGGCTCATATCAACACCATTATCCCAGAAACCCTAGACCCACTCCAATTTGCATACCGCCCCAACAGATTCACAGATGATGCAATCTCCATTGCACTCCACACTGCCCTTTCCCACATGGACAAAAGGAACACATACATGAGAATGCTATCATTGACTACAGCTCATCGTTCACCACCAAGTGCCCTCGAAGCTCATCACTAAGACCAGGACCCTGGGACTCAACACCTCCTTCTGCAACTGAATCCTGGAACTTCCTGACGGGCCACTCCCATGTGGTAGGGTAGGTAACAACACATCTGCCACGCTGATCCTCAATGCGGGGCCCCTCAGGGGTGCATGCTCAGTTCTGCTCCTCTACTTCCTGTTCACCCATGACTGCATGTCCAAGCAGACTCCAACACCATCATTAAGTTACCGACGACACAACATGGGTAGGCCTGATCATCGGCTATGATGAGAAGCCTATAGGGAGGAGGTCAGAGACCTGGCCGTGTGGTGCCAGGATAACAACCTCCCCTCAACATGATCAAGACAAAAGAGATGATTGTGGGCTACAGGAAAAGGAGGACCGAGTACGCCCCCATTCTCATCGACGTGGCTGTAGTGGAGCAGGTTAAGAGCTTCAAGCTTCTTCGTGTCCACATCACCAACAAATTATCATGGTCCAAACATGTCAAGACAGTCATGAAGAGGGCAAGACAACTCCTACTCCCCATCAGGAGACTGAAAAGATTTGGCATGGGTCCTCAGATCCACAAAAGGTCTACAGCTGCCCCATCGAGAGCATCCTGACTGGTTGCATCACCGTCTGGTATGGCAACTGCTCAGCCTCCGAACGCAAGGCACTACAGAGGGTAGTGTGTACGGCCCAGTACATCACTGGGGCCAAGCTTCCTGCCATCCAGGACCTCTATACCAGGTGGTGTCAGAGGAAGGCCCTAAAATTCCCAAAGACTCCAGCCACCATAGTCATAGACTGTTCTCTCTGCTACCACATGGCAAGCGGTACCGGAGAGTGAAGTCTAGGTCCAAAAGGCTTCTAAACAGCTTCTACCCCCAAGCCATAAGACTCCCAAACAGCTAATCAATGGATACTGGTCTATTTGCATTGTTCAACCCCCCAGCCCCATTTTTACACTGCTGCTTGTCTCTGTTTATTATACATGCATACACTTTCCTCTACCTACATGTAGATATTACCTCAATTACCTCGACTAACCGGTGCCCCCGCACATTGACTCTGTATCGGTACCCCCTGTATATAGCCTCGCTACCGTTATTTTATTGTTTTTTTATCTTAATGTTTTGTATTTTTAATTTTTGTACTTTATTTTTGGTAAATACTTTCTTAACACTTTTTTTATTAAAGCTGCATTGTTGGTTAAGGACATGTAAGTAAGCATTTCACCTGTTGTATTCGGCGCATGTGACAAATACAATTTGATTTGATTTTATTTGGTACAAATCACTCACTAAGTACTGGACCTCAGCTGAATCCGGTAATGAACACTGTAACTGTTGAGGTAGTAGAAGAGACTAAACTTCTTGGTGTTGTATTCGATTGTAAACTGTCATGGTCAAAGGATATTGATTATATTGTTTAAAGATGGGGAGAGGTATGTCTGTGATAAGAGACACCATAGTCGACCAAACAAGTCCTGCCAAGCTCTGGTTTTGTCGCATCTCTGACTATTGTCCAGTTGTATGGTCAGGTGTGGCAAAAATGAACTAGAAAAGCTGCAGCTGGCCTAGAACAGAGCAGCACGCTAGCCCTCAAATGTACATGGAGGGCCAGTGTCAGTAACATGCATGTTAGTCTCTCCTGATTCATTTGAGGAGAGATTAACTGCATTACTGCTGGTCTTTGTAAGAAATATTAAAATGCTTAAAGTACCAAATTGTCTGTTCAGCCAGTTAACACACAGCTCAAAAACCCATACATACCCCACAAATCAAGCAATCAGGGGTGTCTTCACAGTCCCAAGTCCATAACAGAGGCTGGGAGACACATAGTATTGTATAGAGCAATGACTACATGGAATTCTGTTCCACCTCAGGTAACGCAGGCAAGCAATAAATTCAGTTTTAAAACAGATATAAACAACACCGCAAGGAACAACACAGACTGTGGACACCCCACACACACGATTGTTTAGTTGTATATTTTGTTGCAACAGCCTAAAGTGTCTACATGACAAAGCACTTGAATGTTTGAGATTAGTAATAATAATGTATTATTTTTCTTAACTTTTTCTATCTTATTATTATTTTCAAATTCACAGAGTTTTGAGTTTGTTTCTCTGGAAACCTGCCTCAATGGGAATGTTTACTATGAAACCTAAGATACTTTAGTCGTATTGTTCTTTAGTCGTGGTGTTCTTAGTTTAAATGTGTGTTGCTGTTCTTGTCTATTAGTGTTGTGTATTTTGTCATGCTCATTGTTTTGAGTGGGCCCCAGGAAGAATTGCTGCTGCTTCTTCAAAGCTAATGGGAATCTGAATAAAATCAGAATCGTACTCACCATGTGGCCATGCTTGAAAGCGCTGCAATCCCATCACCTGGTGATATTTGTAGGAGTGTGGCTTAACCTCTAGAGGACCCCTTCGAGATAAAATCCCGGTGAACGGGATTGGTTGGACCACAACCAGTGAGATAGCACGGCCGAAATTAAAAAAAAAAAGCTCAAACTTAAAATTCAAGTATTATACGGCATTTAAAGATACTCTACTCGTTATCCAATCAACATTGTCTGATTTCAAAAAGGCTTTACGGGTGAAAGCAAAACATTAGATTATTTTAGGATAGCACATTAGGAAAAAATAAATAATGCAATTTTCCAAGCACGGATAGCCGTCACAAAACCAGATATACAGCTAAAATTAAGCACTAACCTTGACAATCTTCATCAGATGACACTCCTAGGACATCATGTTCGACAATATAATGCATTTTTTGTTCGATCAAGTTCATATTTATATCCAAAAACCCAATTTTTACATTGGCGCGTGACGTTCAGAAATGTTTTCTCCCCATAACTGTCGGTGAATAGGCACATACATTTACAGAAGAACTCATAAACGTTGACAAAATGTATAACAATTATTTAAAGAATTAGAGATAATCTACTCCTTTACTCCTGACTTTGTCAGATTTCAAATAACTTTACGGAAAAAGCACATTGTTCAATATCTGAGTACAGAACTTAGCCTTCAATGCTAAGCTATACAGTTAGCCTACAACCACGGCGTCGACAAATCTCTAAAAATATGTTCGAAATATTTTCTTACCTTTGCTGATCTTCGGCGGAATGCACTCGGAAGGGCACCCACTTCCACAAGAAATGTTCATTTGTTCTGCAAAGTCCATCATTTATGTCCAAATACGTCCGTTTTGTTGACCCATCCAGAACACTTTACAATGCCATGTGGCGTGGACGCAAATCCATAGACGAAATGGTTGAAAAGTTCCATTACCGTTTGTAGAAACACGTCAAACGATGTTTACAATCAATCCTTTAGGGTATTTTTTAAACGTAAAATTGCGATAATTTTACAAACGGGCAATAGGTATTCATCCCTGAATAAAAATAAAAAACAACGAAGTCACCTGCATGCGCATCATAAGACACCGGTCATCAGACTGGCCAGTGATTGACTGAGCCACAATTTTCTGCCCTGTAACAGGTGACGGATGAAACCAGTTCCTAAAGATTGTTGAGAGCCAATGGAAGAGTTAGGAGGTGCAACGTAAATCCTATGTCACTGTAGTTTTTCAAGGGATTCAAAGAAAAACTACATTTTCTAATTTCTCCCACTTCCTGATAAATTCTTCTCAGGTTTTTTGCCTGCCATATGAGTTCTGTTATACTCAGAGACACCATTCAAACAGTTTTAGAAACTTCAGAGTGTTTCTATCCAAATCTACTAATATCCAAATCTATTTTCTGGCAAGAGTAGTAACCTGTTTAAATTGGGTACGTTTTTCATCCGGCCGTGAAAATACTGCCCCCTAGCCCCAACAGGCACATTCATTCTACAGTCGTTTAATATGTGTATTTCAGTAGAGACATCAAAAGGTGGTACAGCATTTTTTTTTATATGTAAAAAAAAAACTAAAAAACTACTAATTAGATCAGTATCTTTCAATGTATAATAGGACAACTCAAGATTTCCTACTGAAAAAATTGTGAGAAAAAAAATGCTTATTTTCAAAGTTTAGGAGTCAGGGTTGGGACAGCCACCTCTCAATAGAAATAGGTATATAAACCATGACCCTTGAACTGTGTTAATTTAACCAATATGCTTTTATTGCCTTGGAACTGCATTTGGCACCATTCTGTAGAATCACCCATATAATTAAAGATTTTTCAGGGTCACAAAGAGTTTTTGGGGTTAGTGGGATGATATGTCATACTTAGCGTGTGAGAACGATATTACGTTCCTGGCGTAACCTTATTGCGAATTCTGTCAATTTCCAAGCAATTAAGAGTGATGCTAAACCAGTGCAAAACACTTAGCTGGATCTGTGTTCATGACTACTGTAGAACTGCTTGTGGGATATTAATGTGATATTAAAATGTTACTTACTTTTTACATTTCTGAAAAATAACAGGCCCAGTGAGCTTAAAGAAGTGCATCCCTGAGCAATACATGTCCAAAGATGATTCAGAAACTCTCTCTCTTTTCTTCTTCTCTCTCTAACCATATCCTTACCTCTCAATACCTAGGTGTCTGGTTAGACTGTAAACTCTCCTTCCAGACTCACATCAATCATCTCCAATCCAAAGTGAAATCTAGAATTGGCTTCCTATTTCGCAACAAAGCATCCTTCACTCATGCTGCCACACATACCCTCGTAAAACTGACCATCCTACCAATCCTCGACTTCGGCGATGTCATTTACAAAATAGCCTCCAATACCCTACTCAACAAGCTGGATGCAGTCTATCACAGTGCCATCCGTTTTTGTCACCAAAGCCCCATATACTACCCACCACTGCGACCTGTACGCTCTCGTTGGCTGGCCTTCGCTTCATAATCGTCGCCAAACACATTGGCTCCAGGTCATCTACAAGACCCTGCTAGGTAAAGTCCCCCTTATCTCCGCTCACTGGTCACCATAGCAGCACCACCTGTAGCACGCGCTCCAGCAGGTATATCTCTCTGGTCACCCCTAAAGCCAACTCCTCCTTTGGTCGTCTCTCTTCCAGTTCTCTGCTGCCAATGACTGGAACGAACTACAAAAATCTCTGAAACTGGAAACACTTATCTCCCTCACTAGCTTTAAGCACCAGCTGTCAGAGCAGCTCACAGATCACTGCACCTGTACATAGCCCATCTATAATTTAGCCCAAACTACTACCTCTTCCCCTACTGTATTTATTTATTTAATTTATTTTGCTCCTTTGCACCATATTATTTATATTTTAACTTTGAACTTTCTTCAAACTACAAATCTACCATTCCAGTGTTTTTCTTGCTATACTTTATTTACTTTGCCACCATGGCATTTTTTTTTATATATAAATATATATATATTTTTTTTTGCCTTTACCTCCCTTATCTCACATCATTTGCTCACATTGTATATAGTCTTATTTTTTTCTACTGCATCATTGATTGTATGTTGTTTTACTCCATGTGTAACTCTGTGTTGTTGTATGTTGTCGAACTGCTTTGCTTTATCTTGGCCAGGTCGCAATTGTAAATGAGAACTTGTTCTCAACTTGCCTACCGGGTTAAATAAAGGTGAAATTAAAAAAATATTCACAAGTATTTATTAACATACATTTCTCAAGTATTGGATTATTCAAGTTCAGGCCTTGAAAAATTCATGGTGGGATTCAGTTGGAGGTTAATCAAAAAGCATTGCATTGTTGAGAAAATAATCTCTCAGTGTGTTAGTTGGACATAAATATCAATAAAATCCTCCTTTGATTATGATTTTTTTCCCATGACCATAATATTGAACTGTAAGGTGTATTTACAATGAAGAAAATACAGATTTAAAAGTATTTGGCTTTTCAGTTTTCAATAATACATGCAATAGAACCATTTATTAAGGCTACATAAGAATTGTTCAATTGTGACTGTGTGAATCCTTGAATACATTAAAGTTGTAGTCCTTATAGCGGCATAATAACAGTATGCTCTGAATTGCATTTTTTCAGTAGAGAGATACAGGTCTCCCTGGAAAATGTAACCATCAGGAGTCTACCATAATTGATGTGTGGGCACTCTCTCTCCATCTGGTTTAATGAGGAACAATGCACATGACTAGATATTGCACCACCGCATGTATGCACAGCTTGCTCAACAATCTACGGATTGGCACTGTCACGTTTCCTCTCCAGCTGTTTTGGAACCTCTAGTTTCTCTCAGAAGACCCACCTCAGTGAAATAAATTGCAATTCAGCTGGTGCATTTTCATTGTCTATGCATGCTATTGTAGTACATATTGGTTCTAATTAGGGCTGTCAGAGTTAATCAGTTAACTCAAGTTACCTTTTTGTCATTTTAGTGCACACATTTAAAAAAAAAAATACAATGAAAAGATAAAAAATACACAATCTATACAGCTAAAATCTACAACGCAAAGTAAAAAGAAGTTGACGTTGAGGATAAGGAATGTGTGATTTCTCAATTTACCTATTTTTGCTAACCGTTACTTTAGACAACATCAAGACGTCAATAGAACATATTCTGATTGGCTGGGCCTGGCTCCCACCCACGGCTAAACCCCTGCCCAGTCATGTGAAATCCATAGATTAGGGCCTAATGAATTTATTTAAATTGACTGATTTCCTTTGAAAATATTGCATGTTGCATTTGTATTTTTGTTCAGTATAGATTTTCAAACACGAAGATAAGTTATCCAATAAATTACTGAAAACAATAACGTTTTCCGAGAATGTTATTTAAAAAACATAACAATGAAACCCTCAAAAATATAATTTACAGTCTTGAAGCTATACCCATCAACATTGAATTTTTTTCCCCACTGGATAACAGTCCATTTGAGGCATACTGTACATAGATTAATAATGAGCTCCTATTGCTTTGTAGCTTCTTATTAGATTTTACTTCAGGTAATTCTTAAAATCCAAAATTAAGCTTAGATTCCTTTTGGCCTTTATGATTTATGAGCTCATCCGTAGTTCATTTTGAAAAGATCAATGCAGATTGTTGAAGTTTCCACATCCAAAACTTTGAAGTATTGCAACAAATTAGTAGGGATCTTTAGTTTCTTTGTAGGAGGGAGGGCTAAATGTTATTAGTTTAAGACAAACCAGCACCACAGCTTTAATATACAACAATGTGTTATACTTCATGATATATTGCCTAGTGTTGTATTCATTTTTTTATTGTAAGAGAATGATTAAAACCTGGCGCCAAGTGCAGATAGCATTAGCAAGCAACCAATATGATAAATAACCTTTCCATACCTTCATTTTCAAAATGTAATCAGTGAAAAAACTGTCTAATGATGTGATTCTAAGGATGCCTCTTTTCCAATAAGGGAACCTACAAAATGACGAAATGGGAGAGATGCAAGTGATTCAACGAAAAGAAGGCAATACATATCAATTTTATGTCCGAGTCTACCATCTGATTTAGAAAAACTTCTCCCCTAATACAGTTGAAGTCAAAAGTTTACATACAGCTAAGCCAAATACATTTAAACTAAGTTTTTCACAATTCCTGACATTTAATCCTGGTAACAATTCCCTGTCTTAGGTCAGTTAGGATCACCACTTCATTTTAAGAATGTGAAATGTCAGAATAATAGTAGAGAGAATGATTTGTTTCAGCTTTTATTTATTTCATCACATTCCCAGTGGGTCAGAAGTTTGCATACAATCAATTAGTGTTTGGTAGCATTGCCTTCAAATTGTTTAACTTGGGTCAAACGTTTCAGGTAGCCTTCCACAAGCTTCCCACAATAAGTTGTGTGAATTTTGTCCCATTCCTCCTGACAGAGCTGGTGTAACTGAGTCAGGTTTGTAGGCCTCCTTGCTCGCACATGCTTTTTCAGTTCTATAGAATTGAGGTCAGAGCTTTGTGATGGCCGCTCCAATACCTTGACTTTGTTGTCCTTAAGCCATTTTGCCACAACTTTCGAATTATGCTTGGGGTCATTGTCCATTTGGAAGACCCATTTGTGACCAAACTTTAACTTCCTGACTGATGTCTTGAGATGTTGCTTCAATATATCCACATCATTTTCCTCCGCACAATGCCCTCTATTTTGTGAAGTGCACCAGTCCCTCCTGCAGCAAAGCACCCCCACAACATGATGCTGCCACCCCCATGCTTCACAGTTGGGATGGTGTTCTTTGGCTTGCAAGCATGTTTCTTCCAAACATAATGATGGTCATTATGGCCAAACAGTTCTATTTTTGTTTCATCAGACCAGAGGACATTTCTCCAAAAATTACAATCTTTGTTCCTATGTGTAGTTGCAAACCGTAGTCAGGCTTTTTTATGGCGGTATTGGAGTAGTGGCTTCTTCCTTGCTGAGCGGCCTTTCAGGTTATGTCGATATAGGACAATTTTTTGTGGATATAGAAACGTTTGTACCTGTTTCCTCCAGTATCTTCACAAGGTCCTTTGCTGTTCTGGATTGATTTGCATTTTTCGCACCAAAGTACGTTAATCTCTAGGAGACAGAACGCATCTCCTTCCTGAGCGGTATGACGGCTGAGTGGTCCCATGGTGTCATACTTGCATACTATTGTTTGTACAGATGAATGCGGTACCTTCAGGCATTTGGAAATTGCTTCCAAGGATGAACCAGACTTGTGGAAGTTTACAATTGTTTTTCTGAGGTCTTGGATGATTTCTTTAGATGTTCCCTAATGTCAAGCAAAGAGGCACTGAGTTTGAAGGTCGGCCTTGTAATACATCCACAGGTGCACCTTCAATTGACTCAAATTATGTCAATTAGCCTATCAGAAGCTTCTAAAGCCATGACATCCTTTTCTGGAATTTTCCAAGCTGTTTAAATGCACAGTCAACTTAGTGTATGTAAACTTCTGAACCACTGGAATTGTGATACAGTGAATTATAAGTGAAATAATCTGTCTGTAAACAATTGTTGGGAAAATGACTTGTGTCATGCACAAAGTAGATGTCCTAACCGACTTGCCAAAACTATAGTTTGTTAACAAGACATTTGTGGAGTGGTTGAAAAACAGGTTTTATTAATGACTCGAACATTAGTGTATGTAAACTTTCGACTTCAACTGTATATCTTTGGGGAGAACATATACAGTATATTTGGGGAGGTGGAATAAAATGGTCCTAAAAAGGCAATTGGTTCTCTTGTAAATCGAAGCATGCTGATGTTTGGATATTTAAGAGCAGCCATTTCACAAACAAATTCATATGAATTTCTCGTGCCACTGTGCATTGTTAACGTGAGCCAGATTTGTATGCATTAATAGGACAAAATTGTATCTATCTTACACGAATATGGCATCTATGGGCCAAGAACCACTTAGGAAACCCATGATGATGCAGTAATATAGCCTTTCATTCAGGAAAGGTAGTTTAAGCATTTCTGCCCCTCAAAGTCATCTCAAACAGAATATGTCAAGCAGAGTTATAGTCCAGTAAGCAAAGCAGCATTTGATTAAAAACACAACTCTATGGATTATTATTTTTAACATTTGGATACATTAAGGACAGCAAGGGTTGGGCTGTAATTTATTAAATGTAGGCCTAATCAGTAAATGTAGGCCTAATCAGATTTTCTATGGGATTGACTAATCTGATTACAAAAAAACTGTAACTCTTATCAGTTACATTACCAGCAAAAATATTGTAATCCAATATACTTTTTAAAAACGAGATGTTTACTTATTGGATTTGTTAGGTTCTGAACAAACAGCGTAAAAACTCAGACAACTAGAAAAAGATCAAACCAAGTCTATTCACGCACTGGGTCACACAGCTGCAATGACAAAGACATGTTTACAACTCCTTGCACATCTAGACAGCCAATACATCTCTGTTGCTAAGTCAGGAACTTAATTGGTTCCTCTCACTGGTGTAGTCATGGCCATGCCTGATGCTACAACCTTCGTGGAAGTGTATGTGTGTGTAATAGGCCTGTTATATCTCACTTTATCTGACCTGACCTCGGGCCGAATTCCTCACTCCTCTCTAATCCACGACTGTCCAACCTTATCAGTGACTGAAACCAGACTGTTGACATTTGCCTCCCTCCATAGGAGCCATGAGATTTAACAATACCACGTTTGACAGAATGTATATTTTCTGCACTCACCCCTTGTCTCACTCAGTAACTTTCATACACCTAGTTCTTATCCACCCACCATTGACCTCAACATATACATTCCTTATGAATGTAAAGTAATCAATAAGTTCTAGTATGGTAACATTAATAAGTATACTTCAAGCTAGAACCCAACAGTCCCTCTTTTTTGAATAGTAACTCCGTACTGTTAAACATTATATAAACTTTGAAATTACTCAGAAATGAACAGAAAAGAAAACATGATTACCATTCTCAGTTGATTTCTATGTTTACACCTCCGAGACTTATGGCCTCTGAATTATAATCACGCTATGCACACTCTTATTCCCCTTCCTTTTATACAACTGATAATGACAATTCAGATGGAGTTTTTTACTTTCTCTTCCTCCTTCGGGTTTCTAAGAGAGTGATGGCAAAAGACTTGAAAAGCAAAAGAAAACACAAAATATTAGTAATCAAATCAAATCAAATGTATTTATATAGCCTATCTTACATCAGCTGATATCTCAAAGTGCTGTACAGAAACCCAGCCTAAAACCCCAAACATCAAGCAATGCAGGTGTAGAAGCATGGTGGCTAGGAAAAACTCCCTAGAAAGAACAAAACCTATGAAGAAACCTAGAAAGGAACCAGGCAATGAGGGGTGGCCAGTCCTCTTTTGGCTGTGCCGGGTGGAGATTATAACAGAACATGGCCAAGATGTTCAAATGTTCATAAATGACCAGCATGGTCAAATAATAATAATCACAGTAGTTGTCGAGGGTGCAACAAGTCAGCACCTCTAGAGTAAATGTCAGTTGGCTTTTCATAGCCGATCATTGAGAGTATGTCTACCGCTCCTGCTGTCTCTAGAGAGTTAAAAACAGCAGGTCTGGGACAGGTAGCACGTCCGGTGAACAGGTCAGGGTTCTATAGCCGCAGGCAGAACAGTTGAAACTGGAGCAGCAGCACGGCCAGGTGGACTGGGGACAGCAAGGAGTCATCATGTCAGGTAGTCTTGAGGCATGGTCCTAGGGCTCAGGTCCTCTGAGAGAGGAGAGAGAGAGAGAGAGAGAAAGAAAGAAAAAGAAAAAAAAAAAGAAAAAGAAGAAAGAAAGAAAGAAAGAAAGAGAGAATTAGAGAGAGCATACTTAAATTCACACAGAACACCGGATAAGACAGGAGAAATACTCCAGATATAACAGACTGACCCTAGCCCCCCGACACATAAAATACTGCAGCATAAATACTGGAGGCTGAGAGAAGGGGTCAGGAGACACTGTGGCCCCATCCGATGATACCCCCGGACAGGGCCAAACAGGCAGGATATAACCCCACCCACTTTGCCAAAGCACAGGCCCCACACCACTAGAGGGATATCTTCAACAACCAACTTACCATCTTGAGACAAGGCCGAGTATAGCCCACAAAGATCTCCGCCACGGCACAACCCATTTATGGCAAAACCAAAGTTTGATAACATGACAATTCCCACTCTCCCTTATCCTGGCTCTATACCTTTGGGATACTGTTTTGCTTGGGTCCACAAAAATGAAGGCTCTAAACTCCTCCTGCTTATACCCAGACTTCCTCCTCAGGCTGCAGGTTTACAAAAGTTGTTCCCACGCCATATGATACTCACTCCACCACCCGTCTCCTCCTTCTCCCTCCAAGGGCCACCCGACATACACGTGTGATGGCCTTAATCAACTGTACCTCATCTTGAGGTAAATCAGCACTGTATACGCGTTTCAACACGTTTCAACACCTTCAGAAGGTGATATCCCAGCAATCCCAGCAATGCTAACAAGGTAACCCTGCTATCACTAACACTGCACATGATGCACACTACAAAATACCCCAATTTCCAACAGTCCCTCATCTGGAACAATGATAACTCACGTGTTCCACGCCACCTAGAAAACGTATTGACTTGAACAGGGAAGAGAGATAATACATGTTTAAAAACCTCTTAAGGATCGGACCCTATTTTTCAATTTCTGCCTAAAGACATACCCAAATCTAACTTCCTGTAGCTCAGGACCTGAAGCAAGGATATGCATATTATTGATACCAAAAAAGGAAATACTTTGAAGTTTGTGAAAATGTGAAATTAATGTAGGAGAATATAACACATTAGATCTGGTAAAAGATAATACAAACAAAAAAGCATATATGTTTACTATTTTTGTTTTTGTTCCATCATCTTTGAAATGCAAGAGAAAGGCCATACAGTCAGATAGGAGTCTAGTTGTAATTTAGATTTTGGCCAAAATATTGCAGCAGTGTCTGTGCAAAGTTTCAGACTGATCCAGTGAATAATTAAGTCACTACACAATATTTTGTATCAAGTCTGCCAGGAGTTTGCCCAAATGTGCCTAATTTGTCAATTGATACATTTTCAAGTACATAACTATAGAGAACATACAAAAATGCTATGGTAATAAAACATTTAAGTTTACAAACTCTCAGTAATGTCACACAAGAAGGATAATTAGCTTCCCTACAGAAAATACATTAACCTTCACACATCTAGATGGCCAGGCCAGAGACAGCAGGGGTTCAAACTGTAGAACATAGATCCAACATTTCATTATAAATATTGATTTTATTTTAAAAAATGATGCTACATTTTCTCTCTGAAACCCTCCGGATGACAAATTAGAGCAAGACTACTGAATGTAAGTACATTATTTACCTTCAGAGGTGAATGTATAAAACCAGTTGCCGTGATAAAAGTTTTGTGTTGTTGTGCACTCTCCTCAAACAATAGCACGGTAGTTTTCACTGTAATAGCTACTGTAAATTGGACAATGCAGTTAGATTAAGAATAATTTAAGCTTTCTGCCGATATAAGACATGTCTATGTCCCGGAAAGTTGGCCTTTGTTTACAAAGTAATTCTAGTCACTTTAGCGCACGTTAGCAACAACCGTCCTGGATTAGGGACACCGATCCCGTAGAGGTTAATAATTTCACACCAGCCTTGATGAGAATGAGATTGGGACAAGGACCATCAATTAATTCTGTTCTATGCCAATGGGATGCCAAATCTTCACTGGGCTCCAATGAAAATGAGTTCCCTGTTGGATAACCCACTCACTATTACCCAGTCTTCCCCCATCTGCTTCAGATCATCAGAGACAGCTCACTCGCACCCTCTTCTTCATCTCAACATTCCAATTTGAGCAGCAGCAGCTGAAAAATGAGCTCCTACAAATATTGAAATTTACATGGTTTTTAGAGTGAAGTACATCAGAAAAAAGAAAAAGAAAACTGCAAGACTGAATAGGAGAAAAAACAAGCAACAAACAAAGAAGATAGGCTTTTGAAAAAAGTTACTATTTTTCATAAAATTGTAGTTATCTTAGCTAGCTGAATTGTTTACCAGTTGCTAAGTAGTTGCTAGGCACTCTTTTGGAAGAAGCTAGCTAGCTAACGAAGAATAACAAAGAATATCTAGTTAACAGAAGAAAAGAAAGAGAAAATCAGGACAGAAGAAAAAGGATATCAAAGTGAAACAGTTCTCTAAAGACACAAGAGACAATAATACAAGAAACAACACTTCTGTAGCTTGTCAACTATGTGTCTGTCTATCCCTGTTCTCTCCCCTCTGCACAGGCCATACAAACGCTTCACACCGCGTGGCCGCTGCCACTCTAACCTGGTGGTCCCAGCGCGCACGACCCACGTGGAGTTCCAGGTCTCCGGCAGCCTCTGGAACTGCCGGTCTGCGGCCAACAAGGCTGAGTTCATCTCAGCCTATGCTACCCTCCAGTCCCTAGACTTCCTGGCGCTGACGGAAACATGATTTACCACAGATAACACTGCAACTCCTACTGCTCTCTCCTCGTCTGCCCACGTATTCTCGCATACCTAGAGCATCGAGCCAGCGGGGTGGTGGCACTGGAATCCTCATCTCTCCCAAGTGGACATTCTCTCTTTCTCCCCTGACCCATCTGTCTATCTCCTCATTTGAATTCCATGCTGTCACAGTTACCAGCCCTTTCAAGCTTAACATCCTTATCATTTATCGCCCTCCAGGTTCCCTTGGAGAGTTCATCAATGAGCTTGACGCCTTGATAAGTTCCTTTCCTGAGGATGGCTCACCTCTCACAGTTCTGGGTGACTTTAACCTCCCCACGTCTACCTTTGACTCATTCCTCTCTGCCTCCTTCTTTCCACTCCTCTCCTCTTTTGACCTCACCCTCTCACCTTCCCCCCCTACTCACAAGGCAGGCAATACGCTTGACCTCATCTTTACTAGATGCTGTTCTTCCACTAATCTCATTGCAACTCCCCTCCAAATCTCTGACCACTACCTTGTATCCTTTTCCCTCTCGCTCTCATCCAACACTTCTCACTCTGCCCTACTCGGATGGTATTGCGCCGTCCCAACCTTCGCTCTCTCTCTCCCGCTACTCTCTCCTCTTCCCTCCTATCATCTCTTCCCTCTGCTCAAACCTTCTCCAACCTATCTCCTGATTCTGCCTCCTCAACCCTCTCTCCTCCCTTTCTGCATCCTTTGATTTTCTCTGTCCCCTATCCTCCAGGCCGGCTCGGTCCTCCCTCCTGCTCCGTGGCTCGACGACTCACTGCGAGCTCATAGAACAGGGCAGCCGAGCGGAAATGGAGGAAAACTCGCCTCCCTGCGGACCTGGCATCCTTTCACTCCCTCCTCTCTACATTCTCCTCTTCTGTCTCTGCTGCTAAAGCCACTTTCTACCACTCTAAATTCCAAGCATCTGCCTCTAACCCTAGGAAGCTCTTTGCTACCTTCTCCTCCCTCCTGAATCCTCTCCCCCTCCCCCCCCCCCCCCCCCCCCCCCTCCTCCCTCTCTGCGGATGACTTCGTCAACGATTTTGAAAAGAAGGTTGACGATATCCGATCCTCGTTTGCTAAGTTAAACGACACCGCTGGTCCTGCTCACACTGCCCTACCCTGTGCTTTGACCTCTTTCTCCCCTCTCTCTCCAGATGAAATCTCGTGTCTTGTGACGGCCGGCCGCCCAACAACCTGCCCACTTGACCCTATCCCCTCCTCTCTTCTCCAGACCATTTCCGGAGACCTTCTCCCCTACCTCACCTCGCTCATCAACTCATCCTTGACCGCTGGCTACGTCCCTTCTGTCTTCAAGAGAGCGAGAGTTGCACCCCTTCTGAAAAAACCTACACTCGATCCCATGTCAACAACTACAGACCAGTATCCCTTCTTTCTTTTCTCTCCGAAACTCTTGAACGTGCCGTCCTTGGCCAGCTCTCCTGCTATCTCTCTCAGAATGACCTTCTTGATCCTAATCAGTCAGGTTTCAAGACTGGGCATTCAACTGAGACTGCTCTTCTCTGTGTCACGGAGGCTCTCCGCACTGCTAAAGCTAACTCTCTCTCCTCTGCTCTCATCCTTCTAGACCTATCTGCTGCCTTTGATACTGTGAACCATCAGATCCTCCTCTCTACCCTCTCCGAGTTGGGCATCTCCGGCGCGGCCCACGCTTGGATTGCGTCCTACCTGACAGGTCGCTCCTACCAGGTGGCGTGGCGAGAATCTGTCTCCGCACCACGCGCTCTCACCACTGGTGCCCCCAGGGCTCTGTTCTAGGCCCTCTCCTATTCTCGCTATACACCAAGTCACTTGGCTCTGTCATATCCTCACATGGTCTCTCCTATCATTGCTATGCAGACGACACACAATTAATCTTCTCCTTTCCCCCTTCTGATAACCAGGCGGCGAATCGCATCTCTGCATGTCTGGCAGACATATCAGTGTGGATGACGGATCACCACCTCAAGCTGAACCTCGGCAAGACGGAGCTGCTCTTCCTCCCGGGGAAGGACTGCCCGTTCCATGATCTCGCCATCACGGTTGACAACTCCCTTGTGTCCTCCTCCCAGAGTGCTAAGAACCTTGGCGTGATCCTGGACAACACCCTGTCGTTCTCCACTAACATCAAGGCGGTGACCCGATCCTGTAGGTTCATGCTCTACAACATTCGCAGAGTACGACCCTGCCTCACACAGGAAGCGACGCAGGTCCTAATCCAGGCACTTGTCATCTCCCGTCTGGATTACTGCAACTCGCTGTTGGCTGGGCTCCCTGCCTGTGCCATTAAACCCCAAAACTCATCCAGAACGCCGCAGCCCGTCTGGTGTTCAACCTTCCCAAGTTCTCTCATGTCACCCCGCTCCTCCGCTCTCTCCACTGGCTTCCAGTTGAAGCTCGCATCCGCTACAAGACCATGGTGCTTGCCTACGGAGCTGTGAGGGGAACGGCACCTCCATACCTTCAGGCTCTGATCAGGCCCTACACCCAAACAAGGGCACTGCGTTCTTCCACCTCTGGCCTGCTGGCCCCCCTACCTCTGAGGAAGCACGGTTCCCGCTCAGCCCAGTCCAAACTGTTCGCTGCTCTGGCACCCCAATGGTGGAACAAGCTCCCTCACGACGCCTGGACAGCGGAGTCAATCACCACCTTCCGGAGACACCTGAAACCCCACCTCTTTAAGGAATACCTGGGATAGGATAAAGTAATCCTTCTAACCCCCCCCCCCCTTAAAAGATTTAGATGCACTATTGTAAAGTGGTTGTTCCACTGGATATCATAAGGTGAATGCACCAATTTGTAAGTCGCTCTGGATAAGAGCGTCTGCTAAATGACTTAAATGTAATGTAAAATCATCATCCTCGGGTGTCAAAGCAAGACTACGAGCCTTGTAAGTAATTAATTGGACTGTATCATCCAGAAATATGTCTTAATGCGCTTTAACATTAGGATTCTGATGGCATGGTAAAACAAAGACCCTACTATCAATATCCCAATTATGGTTACCCCAAGCCACAATCTAGTGGGTTCTCCGATAACCTCCATCTCGGAGGACACAAAAAGATAGGGTTTCCTGGGAGAAACCCTCCCTAGACTCAGTAGATTCTTACAAATATTTAATTTGTTTCAGAAACCACCTGCAGGATAAGCAGTGCACCCTCCCCTCACTTTGTGCTCTCTTCACAGCTTAGGGGCAACGCACTCTGTCTCCTCGCCTTTCCCGAATCATAATTAGAAATACTGATAAATTATCCAACCCAAATTTAGAATGACAGTCTATGGCTGCAGTCCAAACACGTTATTTTTACCCCCTCAGCCCTAGTGCTAGCCACTTTCCCTCGGGCGAATCCTCGTCGAAACCAGATGCAGTTTAATTTCCATCTCAAGTGGAGGTTCACTAACGTTGCCCCCTCAGCCATCAATTTAGCTCAAGGGAGCGACCTGAACAACTTTGGTTACTTGTGGCGTTGATATTGACCCACAATTCAATGCAAACCATAGTCATATGTCAGTCTGGTGGCCGCGAAGTGTGACATTTTATCAACAAGGCTGCATTTTTTGGCATGTCAGAAAAATTATGAAGCTAGCTTGCTAAAAAATATACATAGACCTTGATTTTAACATTGGCTAATTGTCTTAGTCTTGTAGTGAGGAGCCTATAAAACATAGCAGATTCATAAACATATATTTGGGAATTCTGAAATGTTGGGAATTACTTTGAATATTTTGAATACTTTCAAGGCCTATGAATACTTTCTGAAGGCACTGTATTTCTTGTTGTTTCCAAATGCTGACATTTGCTTTGCGACATTTGACAAGTGAGAATACGTCTCAGAATAGTATGTGTTGACAAAAGCTGCCCAGATCACAAAGAAAATCAGAGATCAATAGTAATTTAAAATCGATTGTCAACATCATGTGAAATACAATACCAGCCCAGCAATACAGCAATTTGAAGAGAACCACAGCAATAGTTTGTCTAAACTGCTGGTGACAGCATTTCTTGCTCTCTTGTAATTATTATGTTCATTAATTACTGTTGCCTTCATTAGGTTCCTTGATGTAGTGCCGTCTTGCTGTGTTAGTCTTGTTTACGGGCAGGGTAAAGGCCATGTTTCTATTAATACACAGGAGTCTCCATTAACACAATGAGTAGGGAGGAAGGTCTGAGATGAGTTGGCGACACCCATGACCCCCGCTCTAGTTTATGTAATATGCATAGTTCAACTTTGAGAACGGTAATTAGAATACAAAGACCATTCTTTTATGAAGACTGTTATGAAACCTTTTTTAACCATTACATTTTGCACTGCAGAGAGAGAGAGAGATGAAGTGTTTCAGGTTATTAGGACTTAAAGTCAGGATTGGTTCCAATAGCTCTCCTGTCTAATGCTGCGGGGAGTCAGACATCGCCAGGCAGCACACTCTCAGCGATGTTAGACACAAGCTATAATGAGAGACTTAGGGAAAGAGAAGCAGAAAATATAGTCCCTGCTCAGGAAACTAGCTCTTAGGCCCAATACTGTTGGTGACAAATGGTTAGATGGCAGAGCAGGCAGTAATATTGGTTAAAATATTATTACATTGCCTTACGTAATAACCTATGAATAGAGTTGATATATTTATTTACATTTGTTTAGGATTTTTATAAACTGTAGATATTTAATCAATGTCATGGATCTTTTTAAAGAGGTTTGACGATAGTCATTGAGGCAATTGCACTTCTAGAGAAGTGAGAATATTCTTTATAAACTGGAGTGAAGAAGGTAGAATAGAGGAAGTTGGGGCATGTTTAACCGTCTCAGTACGACTCAGATAGAATAATGGTGAAAAGGACATCTCAGTAAATGAACTTGTATGATAGTGACATTGCAGGGAAAATGCAAGAGGCTATGGATATTATTAATAGATACAGTATAGAAATGCTTAGATTACGGTTTCAGTAATTTCCCATGCAATAAGAATGAATGTATGACTCAATGAAATACAACCACATGCTGAATGCAATTTGACTTGGCTGTATTATCAAGTTATCACAAATTATCAGTTACACAATAAAATCAATTATAGTGTATAGAAATAAAAGTACAACCCTGGGTGTTAGAGTGCACTTTTATAAAACTCAGTCACTGACACTGTCAAACCTATCATGCTTGCAATGTAACGCTTGTCATTTGTAGTTGAAGGAGAAGTGGACCAAAACACAGCGTGGTAAGAGTTCATGATATTTATTTTCAAGAAACACACAAACAAAAATAACAAAAGGGGAAAACGCACAGTTCCGTCAGGCACATACGCTAAACAGAAAATAACTACCCACAAAACACAGGTGGGAAAAGGCTGCCTAAGTATGATTCCCAATCAGAGACAACGATAGACAGCTGCCTCTGATTGGGAACCCTACTCGGTCACAACAAAGAAACATCACACATCACACCCTGACCTAACAATAGAGGAATAAAACGTTTCTCTAAGGTCAGGGCGTGACATGCAAGCTAAAGTTGGCACACGTTGGATCTCAGTGACTGTATGACGAATGATACAGCAATTGACTCACTGTCCCAAACTCCCAGAAAAAATAATTCCAAGGCCGATACCTATTTGTAATCCCTGGTGGAATATGCCTTGCATGCAACAGAAAAGATGTCCAAGTCACTAAAGTCCTCACTCGTCTCGGAACAAAGCAAGCTCCGGCTCCGATGGAGCCAGGTTAATGCCTGTATTGCAACAATGGCTAGCTATATATACGTAGATCTTTAACTAGACTTTCTCTAGACTTGTAACAGGTCAGTAAGATTAAGTCTCTTGCTAAATGCAATTCGTAATCTCTTCAGATGTAATAGTTGGAAGCTCAAAAACACCTCAAGTCTTGAGCAAGAATCCTCCAGTTCAATTTAAAAGTCCCTTGCAACAGCAAACCCAGAGTTTACACGATTGGCCCAAAAACTTAACAAGGCTTCTTAGTTGCTAAACCCAATTAGTCCATTCTAGTTATATAAAAAGTAAAAGATCAAATAATCAAGTGGACAGCACATCAAGGGACTCTAAACCAATGGTGCCTCTTAAATGATTAACAGGTCGTTTCTTTGAAGTTTGCATATGCAACGCAATAAAAACAGACTCAACCACAAAGCTGTAGTAAATGTAGTGTTTCTCATGCATGGTTTTAACAGGGTATTACACTCTCCCCTACCAAAATGTCCATGTCCTCATGACAAGTAAACCAGGGTAAAAATCACGTCATCTTTCGAATGGGATGTTAACCATTTTGTGGTGTACGGGTCTGTGGGACCCATTTTCAATGTTTATTGAAAGACAAATGATACAATTAGTAATTTTTTCAACCTGAGACTCTTCTGTGAGGAACATGTAAAATAACACATCTCATTGACTGCACCTGTTCACCCCGCTATACATTTATATTACTTATGTTGTGTTTGGGTCCACTGGACCCGAGGGTAATAAAAGTGTGGAAAAGTATGTGTGTAGGTAAAATGAAATAAAAAGGTTTACTGTGTGCCTTCACTCTGTCTTCCTCCTCCCTGGGCCTTCTGTTTCAACATAGCACCAAGAACCTGTCTGTCACCCTGCCTGTCTGCCTGTCTCCCGATTTTCTTGCACTCTTTACCCTTTGTAGTGTGTGAAACTAAACAATGTCTTAGGAAACTTGCACATTGTATTACAATACATTATTTCAGTATTATATACATTATTTCAATACATTGTAAAAATTCCCTATTTTCCCACATTCTACCCCAGCCAGGTGCAAATTGGGGAAGGGAGACAACAAATAAATAGCTTTTCATGTGTGGCTCCTTACCACAATCAATCAGTATTGAAAAATAATCTCTGCTCAGATGGCCTTAGAAATACTTTTTGCAGCAAGAGAAGCTAGTGTGGAAGGAGCTTTGGAAGATGAAGAATTTTCAGAATATGAGGATCATGTCTCTGTCACTTTGGAGTCTGACAGTGAGTTGGAAGAAGAGGATAGAATTGACCCTCAGCCAGCCCCAGGACCAGCCCTTCAACAACTAGGTCATCAGCAGCCTGCAGGAAGAGAAATAAGGACATGCATTTTTTTTTATTGAAAGGTCTTCTTGCCCATGGAATGAGCCACTCTGCATGGCTGCCTATCAAGGCTCAGGAGAAGACACAGTTGCAGACAGACAGTTTTGAAGTAGTAACAAAATGTATTACAGAAACAGGAACAACAGGAGCAAAGGATAGGTCAAGAGCAGGCAGAGGTCAGTAGTCCAGATCTGAGTCCGAAAGGTACAGAACGGCAGGCAGGCTCAGGGCAGGCAGAGGTCAGTAGTCCAGATCTGAGTCCGAAAGGTACAGAACGGCAGGCAGGCTCAGGGTCAGGGCAGGCAGAGGTCAGTAATGCAGGGGGGTGTGACAAGGTACAGAATGGCAGGCAGGCTCAGGGCAGGCAGAATGGTCAAAACCAGGAAATCTAGAAAACAGGAACTAAAGAAAGATAGGTGCACAGCAAAACGCTGGTAGATTTGACAAAACAAAACGAACTGGCAACAGACAACACAGGTATAAGTACGCTGGGGATACTGGGAAGATGGGCAAACACCTGAGGGGGGTGGAGACAAGCAGAAAGACAGGTGAAACCAATCAGGTGTGTGACACTGCCAATGTGATAAGAATGCAACCAGGGCCGAGCAGATGGTGGTTACTCATGTGCAGGACGTAAAGTCTTCTTTTGAACTGTTCATCCCAGACACTATCCAGAAAATCCTTCTGGACTACACTAATTTGGAGGGAAGGCTGTTTTTGGAGAGAGATGGAAGGAGATGGACCAAACTCATTTAAATGCATAGTTTGGGGTTCTCATATTTGCTAGTGTTTTCAGATGCAATGGGGAATCCACAGAATCCCTGTAGGATGCAGAAACTGGCAGAAAACTTTTTATCTGCAACAATGTCTCTGGAAAACTTCCACATTAATTCCAGAATTATCGCTTCGATAACCGAGACACCAGACCAGCTCGGCGGCAGAGAGACAACTTAGCTGTAATCAGGTCCAGTGTGGGTGAAGTGGGTGAACAGCCTTCCCCTGTTTTACAACCCTGGGCCCAACGTTACTGTGGTGAGCAGCTTATGCCATTTAGGGGCCGCTGCCCCTTCAGCCTGTACATATTGTCTAAACCACAAAATATGGAATAAGATCTGGGCTGCCTGTGATGCTGCTTCATCATATGCGTGGAACTTGCAAGAGTAATTTGGGGAAGCCAGATGGAGGAGCCCCTGAGAAGAACCAAGAGATGAGGGTTGTCCTGGACATGACACAGGGACTCCGTGGCCATAACATCACATGCAATATTTTTTTTTACTTCGCACAAGCTGGGACAGGAGCTCCTCAAGAGGAAGCTTACGATGGTAGGAACAGTATGAAAAAACAAGCCAGAGCTCCCCACCTCAGCTGTGAATACACTGAACAGGGCTATCAATTCCTCTAAAGTTGTGTTCATGGCTGACAAGTCCATAGTGTCCTACATGCCAAAAAAAGGCAAAAATGTCGTAGTCATGAGTACGCCTGCATAGTGATGGGAGATCTGTGGCCAGGAACATCAAAAAAACAGAAATCATCATGGATTACAATGCCACAAAAGGAGGGTGGACAATTTAGACGAGCTGTTGACTGGCTACAGCTGCAAAAGAAGAACCCTACGCTGGGCACTTGTGACATTCTTTGACCATCTTGGGCATCCTCGGCGTACACCGTGTTTGTCATCTGGATGTCATTAACCCAGAATGGAACAGAGGAAGCTCCAGAGGAGATGGCTCTTTCTTGAGGGAACTGGGCAAGGCATTGGTAAGACCTCAAATACAGAGGCAACATGTCGCAAGAACCCCAGCTTCTGCAGCCATCATGAGGATTCAGGAGGAGGATGCTTGTGCCCCATCTGCCCAACCCACAGAACCAACAACTCCAATACTAGAAGTAAGTGTGAGGGATGTTGTTGCATGTGTGTGTTCTGACTCTCTACCTTGGCCTGCTGTAACTATACTGCTCAAACCGTGGAGAACATTCTGCTGCCTGCAACATCCCTCCAGCATGACCGGTTTTGGCGGTGGGTCAGTCATGGTGTGGGGTGGCATTTCTTTGGGGGGCCGCACAGCCCTCCATGTGCTCGTCCAGAGGTAGCCTGACTGCCATTAGGTACCGAGATGAGGATCCTCAGACCCCTTGTGAGACCATATGTTGGTGCAGTTGGCCCTGGGTTCCTCCTAATGCAAGACAATGCTAGACCTCATGTGGGCTGGAGTGTGTCAGCAGTTTCCTGCAAGAGGAAGGCATTGATGCTATGGACTGGCCCGCCCGTTCCCCAGCCTGAATCCAATTGAGCACATCTGGGACATCATGTCTCACTCCATCCACCAACGCCACGTTGCACCACAGACCTGTCCAGAAGTTGGCGGATGCTTTAGTCCAGGTCTGAGATGAGATACCTTAGGAGACCATCCGCCACCTCATCAGGAGCATGCCCAGGCGTTGTAGGGAGGTCATACAGGCACGTGGAGGCCACACACACTACTGAGCCTCATTTGACTTGTTTTAAGGACATTACATCAAAGTTGGATCAGCCTGTAGTGTGGTTTTCCACTTTAATTTTGAGTGTGACTCCAAATCCAGACCTCCATGGGTTGATAAATTGGATTTCCATTGATTATTTTTATGTGATTTTGTTGTCAGCACATTCAACTATATAAAGAATTTGACGTATTTAATAAGTATTTAATAAGATTATTTCATTCATTCAGATCTAGGATGTGTTGTTTTAGTGTTCCCTTAATTTTTTTGAGCAGTGTATATATGTGAGTGAGATGTTAGTAAAATTCCTGAGCTAAGTGTTTATCATTCTAGATTGCAGCCGGTAGCAACAAGAAGAACCGCTGCGATGTTCGTGGACCCAAGAAGGACAGGAAGACACAGTACACATGCATGAAGTGCACGAAATACATATGCAACACACGACCAGTAAACTCTCTCCCTCAAGTGGTGTGTTAGACCGGCCTTCATTTGTGTTCAATGGGGCTCATTTATCATTTCCATAAAATAATGTATGTAAAATTTTTCCTTCCAATTTGTTAAGTTCAAAGCAATAAACATCAATAGTGATAACCTTGCTTCATTCATATTTGTACAAGATAAAGATGATTTATTCCACCCATGTCTGATTATAATAGATTTCTGTTTACAAAACACACATTTTCTAAAAAAAAAAAATAGCACTTTTATTGATAAATGTGATCTAGCAGAGGTAAAAGGCAAATATTAACCATGTTTGCTGTCTATGTTGCTTGTAATTGATAGAAGTCAACTAAGTATTTTTATGTAAATTGTTACGGCTCTATTGTTTAAAAATAAATAAAAAAACATTTTGACAGTCCATCAGACCTGCGAACATTGGGTGAATAACAAAAACATGAACCACACAAGGGTGACGGGTGTCCTGACTCTCCATGGTCACTAACGATCCCATGGCGCTTCTCGTAAGAGTAGGGGTGTTAAACTCCGGTATCCTGGCTAATTTCGCAATCTGGCCCTCATATCATGCCCAACTAATGATCCCCAGTTTCCAATTGCTAATTCAATCCCCCCTCTATCCCCTGTTGTAATGAACACAAGGGGAGACAGAGAGCTGGTTCAAGAGCAGGGCAAAACAGGTGTTTATTGCAAAGGGACCACAGGAGGCAGGTAGCTGAGTCCAGGGGCAGGCAGGTCATACACAAGGGGTCCAAAAGGGCAACAGTACAGGCAGGGAAGGTTAGTAACGTAGTCGGGGAGATCAGGGCAATGGGTAGATAACAGGAATCCGATAGGCTAAAGTACAGGCAAGGAATAGGCAAAAGCTGTCATTAGTGAGGCAGGCAAAACATCAACATGGGGAGGAGTAAATCACGGGAACCCAGCACTCTGAAAGACGTGTCACAAAACAAACAATACCTCAGTGATGGGGTGAAAGAACTGAACTAAATAGTGTTGTGATAATGACATACAGGTGTGTGAATGGGTGATTAGAATTCAGGTGATTGGGATCTGAGAGTGAGCTGCGTTCAGGGGATCTAGCTGGTTGAGTGTGAGCTGGAAGTGAGCTTCGTACAGGAGATCTACGTGTTTGAGTGGTGTGAGTTGGAAGTGGCCGTTACATTCTGTAACTATTCCCCAGGTTGTTGCTGTAAATGAGAATATGTTCTCAGTCAACTTATCCTGGTAAAATAAGGATACAAATTATATTACAAAAACCGAATGTACAAACACAGGAAATATGTCAACTCTTGAGTTTTGGTTCTTAGAGTAACTCAAAGGGGAAAATGAATATACAGAGTAGTACCCAATCCACTGTTGCTTCTTAAGTTTATTTTCTTCTTCTCCGATCTTAGCTCAGGTTCTCCAGTCATTCCATCCATGCAATGTCCAAGTCCAAAATGAAAGGTTTTGACATTTCTTCAACTTCTCTGTCTTGACAGTTTTGTCAGTTAGATCATACCACACTGCAATGTCTTCATCTTCCTAATGGATATCTTCAAGGTCTTCAGATTTCTCTAGATTGTCCTCAGGCTTCTCTTCTTCACTTGAAGTAAGCTTTCTGGCTTGGTCAACGTCCACTTAATAGTTCTTCTTCTTTGCAGGGTTCTCCGACTCTGTTGGCTCAACGTCAACCACATGTTCTAGGCAGACTTTCTGTCCTAGAGGTAACAGGTGATTCCGATGAAGGATTGTAATGGGTCCATCTCCGTTCTCTGGCTTCAACCGGAAAACAGGTAAGTTTTGCATTTGACTTCCAACAACATAAGGTGTAGAGTCCCAGCAATCTGCCAACTTGTGCTTTCCTTTCAGTACTAGATTCCGTATCAGATCTCTGTCTCCAAGCATAAAATGGGAATAGTGAATCTTGTAATCATATCTTTGTTTCTTCTCTTTGATCTGCTTGTCAGCAGTGGTCTCTGAGTTTTGCATGCAGCTAGTAACTATTTCCTCATGTCAGGACACAAATTTCAGGTACATCGTCACTTGAAACTCCGAAGCATAGATCTACAGGTAATTGTGCAGTTTGTCAATGACGGCCACCTTCAAGGCTAGGAATTCAAATTTATGAGCAGAGTAGTTGTGTTCAGACGGGAATAAACTTTAAATGATAAATCCAACCAGTGGGTAAAGCACTTAAGTAAAAATACTTTAAAGCACTACTTAAGTGGTTTTGGGGGGTATCTGTACTTTACTTTTAATTATTTCTATTTTTGACAACCTTTACTTCAATATATTCCTAAAGATAATAATGTACTTTTACTCCATACATTTCCCCTGACACCCCAAAAGTACTAGTTACATTATGAATGCTTAGCAGGACAGGAAAATTGTCCAATTCACTCACTTATGAAGAGAGCATCTCTACTGCCTCTGATCTGATGGACTCACTTAACACAAATGCTTCGTTTGTAAATTATGCCTGACTGATGGAGTGTGCCCCTGGGCTATCCGTAAATAAATGGTTTGCTTAATATAATGAATTTGAAATGCTTTATACTTTTACTTTTGATACTTAAGTATATTTCAGCAATTACATTTACTTTTGATACTTAAGTATATTTAAAACCAAATATTTTTAGACTTTCTCAAGTAGCATTTTACTGGGTGACTCTCACTTTTACTTGAGACATTTTCTATTAAGGTATCTTTACTTTTACTCAAGTGTGAGGATCGACGCTGGAGACGAGAAGCAGGTACAGGGAGTGAAAACATTTAATAAACAACGAACATGAAACAGAACAGGAACAGTGTCTGGACAGGGGAAAAATAATGACATCAATGCTCACACAGGGAACAAACGGGGAGCAGACGATATAGAGGGGGTAATCAACAAAGTAATGGAGTCCAGGTGAGTCAATATAGCGCAGCTGCATGTAATGATGGGGAGAGGTGTGCGTAATGAAGTAATGAAGGGCAGGACCGGTGCCCTCAAGTACCAGAGTGGGAAAGTAGGAGCAGATGTGACCAGTACCGGGGCGTCCCACCTGGGCAAGCCTGACAAGCTGGCTGAGGCGTAGAAGCTGACGAGCTAGCAGAGGCGTGGGAGCCTGGCCAACCGGCTGAGGCGTGGGAGCCTGATGGTCCGGCTGAAGCATGACGTGGGGTGGGAGTCTGCCGCGCATACCGAGGCAAGAAGACCTCTTGGTACAGTACTCCACCTAACCCTTCACTGCTTGCATTAACATGTAGTACATATGGCTGTTGAGGGTTTGCAAAAGCCAGCACCGGAGCTTTCATCTGACTTTCCTTTAGTTTCTCAAAAGCCATTTCACACTTCTCATCCCACCTAGATCTGAAGGTCCGTTGGTCTTCAAGTACACATTGTATTTTTCTTCCTTGGGCTTTCTTCCTTTCTTGGCTGTTTTTTGTCGTTTGCTTTTGGTCAAAAAAATACTAAAATCACCAGGAATTTAGCAACAAACTAGTTATTTTAGGAAATCTGTTCCTAGTTATTCCCATTAATACAAAGAGACATGATTGTTTCTCAATGTAATTCAAGTATGAAATTATTGTTCTTTTCAAATACAATCTCTTTTTGGGCTTAGCTGTGGTCAATTGCAGTGTACAAATTATTATAATTATGATCCAGCCTCCCAACCAATCATTGCAAAAAAAACATCCCTTGACTGAATCTAGTTGCCTACCCCTAGCCGTATGTGTAGAGCAACCATGTCGTGTGACAGTTCACCTCTCACTACCTGTTCAATGCGACTAATCTTAGACAGTTCAATTCCTACATGAAAGCTTCTCTCCCTCATTCTGGAACATGTGTCTGAACCTTCCCATCAGGTCAGATGCACTCTCAGTGGTTTTGAATACATTTTCAAGAGCTTTCATGTAATCAGTAGCAGTTTGCTGTGGGATTTCCAATCTTCAAAAACCTCTTTAGACCCTTAAGACTTTCAAATATTCACATTACAGTACATTGCATTCATCCAGCAATTGAGTGGTCTGCTCAGCCCAAGCATCGTACTCCTCTTCTCCCCTGTGAGTAGGCTTCACACCAGAGAACCTTGCATCTCAGTACGCATACTGTGACATTTCTTCACCAATGAGCTAATGGCGCCAACCTGCTCAGTGTTTAGATCAACAGCAGGCGAGGAAATGATCAGGCCTTTTAACATCGCCAACATTCTTCAGTTCATTCTTCAGAAATGACAGGAGCTTTGACTGAAAATTATACAACAATGACATGCACAGGCCAGGGACCAACTTCTCCAGGTATCCCTACAACATCTGGTACTGTTATCTCAGTTAGGTCATGTGATATCTCAACCAAGACATAGTGCTTTTTACCAGATGCATATGAACATCGATTGCGTACCAAACCCTTCCCAAAAGCTTTGACATGGCTCAGGGCTTCATTCAGTTCATCATCTGTCATTTCAACAGACACATTACTCAGTACAACAGTATTGTGTGTAGCTACTATTTGCTCAGTGCACCAGCTACAATCTCAAGGTTAGGGATATACTAATAAAGGCTTAGCTTACTGTTTCCAAAATATTCTCCCATGCAACAAAAATAATGTGTGACTCAATGAAATACAACCACACACTGAATGCAATTTCACTTGGATGTATTATTTAAATATGGAAAATTATCAAAGTACAATTATAACACCGTAAATAAATAAAAATAGAAATACCCTGGGTATTAGTGCAATCTTATAACATTTTAAGCTCAACAAACAAGTGTCGGTCTCTGTTCTCCTCACGTCACGAGCAGAATTTTCCTATTCGACTCAAAAGTCCCTTTCCACAGCAAACCTTAACAAGGCTTCTCATTGGCAAACCAAATCAGGCCCTTCTAGTTTACATGAAATGTAAAAAAGTCAAAATAATTAAGTGGACGGACACATTAAAGAACTCAACCCAATAGTCCTTCTTAAATGATTGACTCGAAATGTGCTCATGAAAGTAACACATTTGTTTGATGCAATGCCATTAAGACATAGGCTCAACAACATAGCTGTAGCAAAGATAGTGTTTAGAATACATGGTTTTAACAGGGTATTTGTAACATATACGCCTGGAGTTAGGAAGGAGGTGAGTTTAATAATGAAGCGAGGGCACTTACAAGACTCTCAACTGGTGTGGAACCACAGGGGTACGAGAAAGCATCATGGTCCCCAAGCGGTGATTTTCATCCTTGACCAGGAGATGGTGGGGTTGTGATGTTGGAACCATGGGAGGCTGAAGGATTACTTTGTCTACCGGTGCGGTGGTGAAGAGGAAGGGAAGGTTTTCCTGGTGCATGGGTCCCACGGTGAGGCTGAGGGGTTGCTGTGTGTGATTGTGCTGGATCCCAATGGTCACTTATCCAGGGCTTGGACTGGAAAGGAGAGGAAAGCGGGTATGAGGTGATGTTCAGGGCAGAGGCAAGGGCCACCAGAGTCCACTAGAGCTGTAGAGACGATACATGAGAAACAGCCAGCAGAGAAATTCAAACGAGAAAGGGTTTGGTGGAGAGAGATAATTGATTACTCACACCAACCCTGGGAGACGGGTGATCACAGGGCTGTCCCTCTGTCCTCGTGGACCCCTGGTTAGGACGCACCGGACACCATTGAAGCTGGTGCCCCTCCTGACCGCAATAGGCCCCAGCTGTGTCCGACGGCGTAACTCTACCGCAGAGAGGTTTGTGACCCTACCTCCATGGATTCAGGCTCTGTCTCAGGACTACAAAGGAGGATGGCGAGAGGCGATGGAGGTGCCGATATTACTGAAGAAGGTTATTCAGACTTATGGCCATCGCGATGAGTGCATCCAAGGAGAGCTTATCGTCTCAACACGCCAGCACCCTCTGGACCTCTTCGTGGGGTCTTCTTCTGAATAGGGTGCGGCGCGCCTGCTCATTCCATCCGCTGGAGGCTGCCACTGTCTGGAAGGTGAGCAGGGTGGGCACCCTGCCAAAGTTAGAATAGTTGCTCACCTCCCTCTCTGCCCACCGGTGGATGATCAAAGACCGTCCTGAACAAAGCCATGAACCTCTCATAGGAACCTAAAGTTAAAGTCAGAAGTTTCCATACACCTTAGCCAAATACTTTTAAACTCAGTTTTTCACAATGTAATCCTAGTAATAAATCCCTGTCTTAGGTCAGTTAGGATCACCCACTTTATTTTAAGGATGTGACATGTCAGAATAGTAGAGAGAATGATCTATTTAGCTTTTATTTCTTTCATCACAATCCCAGTGGGTCAGAGTTTACATACACTCAATTAGATTTGATAGCATTGGATTATAAATTGTTTAACTTGGGTCAACGTTACGGGGGGTCAGGGCTTTGTGATGACCACTCCAATACCTTGACTTTGTTGTCCTTAAGCCATTTCGCCCACAACTTTGGAAGTATGCTTGGGGTCATTGTTCATTTGGAAGACCCATTTGCGACCAAGCATTAACTTCCTGACTGATGTCATGAGATGTTGGTTCAATATATCCACATAATTTTCCTTCCACAGGATGCCCTCTATTTTGTGAAGTGCACCAGTCCCTGCTGCAGCAAAGCACCCCCACAACATGATGCTGCCACCCCCGTGCTTCACGGTTGGGATGGTGTTCTTCAGCTTGCAAGCTTCCCCCTTTTTCCTCCAAACATAAAGATGGTCATTATGACAAAACAGTTCTATTTTTGTTTCATCAGACCAGAGGACATTTCTCCAAAAAGTATGATCTTGTCCTCATGTGCAGTTGTAAACCATAGTCTGGCTTTTTTTATGGTGGTTTTGGAGCAGTGGCTTCTTCCTTGATGAGCGGCCTTTCAGGTTATGTCGATATAGGACGCGTTTTACTGTGGATATTGTCTTGTTTTGCACGCTTTGTACAAAATAATAAAATGCAGTACTACAGGATATTTCTAACGTAGCTCTTTATTAGCTAGCTACAACTGGCATGTTCACTTATCTCCAACCATGATCAACTGACCATGACCTAACCCTCTGGGTGGTCTTAACCAATCATAGCACAGTATGATACGGGCGGTAAAATGCATCCAATTAATATTCAGTATGTTTACACACATATGAATATTACATCCCCCTTCTTTTAAAACAAAAGAAGAATGTTTACATATTCTAAGCGTTTCTTTTGAATACATGCTCTGCAGTTTGAACTCAATGTAAGTAACCATTTATATTGCATATTACACCAACTGAATCAACATAGACTTTGAAACAATGATTCAACATACTGTTATTTTTTGAACAAGGGATTCTCAGCAACTCAGCTTTCACTGTGGAAATGACATCTTAACATTTCAAATTAGGGCAGCGTTTAACTCTTTAGCGCAGCGATCCGCCTACACCCTTTGACATTTCACAGGTCTAGGACAGCTCTGGCTTGACCTCTCTCCTGACCTTGTGCGATATGATGCTGAGCATGCTTCTGTGTCAGTCAACAGTTCTTGTGGTGTTTGCAGGTAGTATGGTGTATGTTGTGTTGTGTGTGTGTTTAGTCCATCACGTTCTCTTGTCAGGGGAACAGTTCATTCTCATCAGTGTGTTGTTCTTTGTGTTCAGTAGGTGACGACGATTGCGGCGGTACATCGCTCCTTCTGCGGTGCGGACCGTGATATGAACGTTCAGTGTCAGCTGGCTGGATGATGACTGCTGGCTTCCAGAGGCCATGCTCCTGGGATTCTAACTGACTCTCCGTCGATCAGTGGTGGCAGTGGTCTAGCTGACCTGTCATAGTATTGCTTTTGTTGTTGTTGTCTCTGTGCACGTGTTTCATGCATTTCCTTGTAGCTGGACAACCTCAGGTTGCAGCTATTGGTTGGTGCTTGGAAGGATTGAGCGTCTAGCGGCTCATCAACAGCGTTGGCTGGTGATTGGAAGTTGTCAACTGGAGTGTTGCGGTATTCAAGGAGACTGAGGTAGGGGTCTCTCTTGACTGCTTTTGCTTTGTCCATGAGTGATTTAGCAAACTGCACAGATTTTTCAGCAAGGACATTACTTTGAGGGTAATGTGGACTTGTGGTGACATGTAAAACTCCCATGCTTTTGTGAAGGATTCAAACTCATTTGATTGTAACAGGGCCCATTGTCAGATATAAAGTCTCTACAATGCCATGCCTGGCAAAGGCTGCTTTCAGCTTGTGTATCACAGCTGCAGATGTGGTGCTGTGAAGCTTGTCGAGTTCGAAGTATTCTGCTGTAGTAGTCCACTGTTACGATGTAGTCCTCGTTGTTCCGGTGAACAGATCGGTTCCCATGACCTGCCAGGGTCGGTCTGGGATACAGTGAAGTAACCATTGGCTCTTTGGTGTTTGAGGGGCGTCGTTCAAGACAGATGGCGCATTTACCAACAATGTCCTCTATTTGTTTGCACATTCCGGGCCAAAACAAAATGTCCCGTGCTCTCTGTTTGCACTTTTCCATGCCCATGTGTCCAGCATGGATCTTTGTCAAAATCCCTTCTCTGAGACTGGTAGGAATAATGATTTTCTCTCCTTTGAAAATGATTCCGTTGATCTGTGATAGAATTCTGGAACCATCGTGATGAACTGAGACGCTCTGAGGGCATTTTCTCCTCTCCTCAGGCCGTCCATCCTGTATGACTTTCCTCAGCTGTGTGAGTTGTGAGTCCTTTTCTGTTTCTGCTTGGATCTCCTTCAGATTTGTGTCACTAACTGGTAAGTTTCTGTACACAGTGTGCACTTGCATGTCCATGCATTCACTGAGGCTGCTGTCCTTGTAGGTAAGAAACTTCCTGGAGAATGTGTCTGCGACAGGGATGTCTTTGCCTGGATGGTGAGTGATTGTGAAGTTGTATTTTTGTAGTTGAAGGATCATTCTCTGTAGCCTTGACGGGGCTGCGGCTAGTGGTTTCCTCATGATTGACTCAAGGGGCTTGTGGTCGGATTCCACAATGACTTGTCGTCCATATACGTACTGATGGAAACGTTTATATCCAAACAAAATGGCATAGAGCTCCTTTTCGATTTGAGCGTAATTGATTTCACAGTCTGTGAGAGATTTGGAAGCGTAGCCGATGGCTTTCCTTCTTGCAGTAGCACTGCTCTAGTCCATACTTCGATGCGTCCACTTGGAGTCTGAGCTCTTTGTTGGGGTCGTAGTAGGCAAGGATTGGTCCTGGTTCTCCTCGTGATCAAGTATTTCACATTCTGGAAAGCAATGTCGTGTTGCTTGTCCCAGAGAAACCTCACTGGAACTGCTTTAGCAGTTGACGTAGGGGTGCATTAGCATTGGAGAGGCTGGGTGCGAACTTGGCTAAGTAGTTGACCATGCCACGCACTGTTTCCAGCTCTGCACTGTTCTTTGGTGGCTCCATTTCTTTTATGGCTGAGATCTTCTGTGGATCTGGCTTGATTCCATTCACAGTGAGAAGATGTCCGAAGTAGCTGACCTCTTTAGCGCCGACTGTGCTCTTCTCGGGGTTGAGCCGGACTCCTCTCTCACGGGACCTTTGCAGCATAGCGCGGAGGTTTCGGTCGTGCTCCTCTTTGGTTCGACCATAGACAAGGATGTCATCCACAATTGCCAGAACTCCATCGAGGCCTTCGTACACTTCGTCGATCTTTCGCTGAAACTCGTCTTGGGCTGAGATAATCCCAAAAGGCAGGCGACGGAACCTGTAGCGTCCAAACGGTGTGTAGAATGTTGTGAGCTTAGATGACTCTTCTGTGAGCTTGATAGCCAGTAGCCTGATCTAGCGTCCATGACACTGAAGTAGTGTGCTCCCGCTAGCTAGTGTGTGATTGCTATCTAGCGTTGGTAAAGGGTATAGGGGGCGTTTGATAACCTTGTTCAAGTTTCTTGGGGCGAGACATACTCGGAGCTTGCCTGTGTGGTTTCTCTACCACCACTAAAGTGTTTACCCAGTCAGTCGGTTCTGTAACCTTGGTGACTATGTCAGATTGCTCTATGCTCTCCAACTCTTTCTTCAGATGGGCACGGAGAGCAAGGGGAATCTTTCTTGGTGGGTAGACCACAGGGGTTGCGTCTGGGTCAAGGTGAATGGTACATTCTCCTGGGAATAATCATATTCCTATAAAAACATCAGCAAACTCGTCCAGTACATTTCTGTCTCTACTGGTGCTGTCACTGATAAAACTAGCTTGATGAGGTCCATGTCTAAACATGCTTTAAGACCTAGCACTGCAGGTGCTCTAGTGTCAACAACGTAAAAGTCCAACATGTCACTTTCCTGTATTTGCATTTGAAAGCGCATGTGCCTTTTACTGGGAGCTGTTCACCACATAAACCAGTCAGTCTGCGCATGGTGGGCTGTAGGCTCGCACTCAGACGTCAAGCTGTGGTACGTATTCAGAGGAATAATGTTTACTTGTGCACCAGTGTCTAGTTGAACTTTAGCTCTGTGCCTTGTGTTCCTATCTCAATGTCCAGCAAAGGCTTTCTCTGTCTCTGATATTTAACTTTTCTGTCACTGAATCAATAAACAGTTCATCAGCGTTGACTCTTTGATTGACATTTCATCTTCACTCACTGAGTGTACTGTTTTTCCATGGTAAGCTCTGCACACTTTTGCAAAGTGATTCCATTTTCCACATTTAGTACACTGTTTGCCTTTAGCTGGGCAATTTCCTTGTTCGCCATGCATTTGTATCCACATGTTTGGGGCGTTTTGGAGTATGTCTCTCTCTGTTCTAAAACGTGCTCTCTGGGCACCGGAGGTGTGCTTTGATGTCTGCCTGACTGCGTGCACTGCTTGTTCACGTGATGCGCTCATGCTGCCGCGCGAAATGGTTTTCATTTGAGCCTGTGCTAGCTCGTGAGATCTGGCTATGTCGATAGCTTTGTCCAGCGTTAGCTCAGACCCAACATTCAAAAGTCTCTCTCTCACTCGCGGTGAGTGTATTCTAAATACAATACGGTCCCGGACCATCTCATCCTTGTTTGCATAATCACAGTCTTTTTCAGTACCTTTGATTCAGCCTCGGTAAGTGTCCATGTGTTGTAAATATCTCTCCCTTTTTCACCGATCCAGAGGAGCAGGTAGCTGCACTTTTCCTCTTCTCTTTCCTTCAGAGGAGCCGTGAACATTAGCTCCACATGCTGTTTGTACTTACGCCATGCATCGGGTAAGTTTGTAGACTCCCAGTCCATTCGAGGTGAAGGAACTCCAGAAAAATCCATCTTTTAAGACCTTTTACTCTGACACCATGTCTTGTTTTGCACGCTTTGTACAAAATAATAATGCAGTGCTACAGGATATTTCTTAACGTAGCTCTTTATTAGCTAGCTACAACTGGCATGTTCACTTATCTCCAACCATGATCAACTGACCATGACCTAACCCTCTGGGTGTCTTAAGAAATCATAGCACAGTATGATACGGCGGTAAAATGCATCCAATTATAATTCAGTATGTTACACATGTGAATATTACAGATATAGATACTTTGTACCTGTTTTCTCCAAGCTCTTCACAAGGTCCTTTGCTGTTGTTCTGGGATTGATTTGCACTTTTCACACCAAAGTACGTTCATCTCTAGGAGACAGAACGCATCTCCTCCTGAGCGGTATGACAGCTGCGTGGTCCCATGGTGTTTATACTTGCATACTATTGTTTGTACAGTTGAACATGGTACCTTCAGGCGTTTGGAAATTGCTCCCAAGGATGAACCAGACTTGTGGAGGTCTATATTTGTTTTCTGAGATCTTAGCTGATTTCTTTTCATTTTCCCATGTTTTCAAGCAAAGAGCCCTGAGTTTGAAGGTAGGCCTTGAAATACATCCACAGATACACCTCCAATTGACTCAAATTATGTCAATTAGCCTATCAGAAGCTTCTAAAGCCATGACATAATTTTCTGGAATTTTCCAAGCTGTTTAAAGGCACAGTCAACTGAGTGTATGTTAACTTCTGACCCACTGGAATTGTGATGCAGTGAATTATGGGTGAAATAATCTGTCTGTAAACAATTGTTGGAAAAAATGACTTGTGTCATGCGCAAAGTAGATGTCCTAACCGACTGCCAAAACTATAGTTGTTAACAAGAAATTTGTGGAGTTGGTTGAAAAACGAGTTTTAATGACTCGAAATTAAGTGTATGTAAACTTCCGACTTCAACTGTAAATACATCAACATTGGGACAGGCCTTAGTCAGTTAATTACCTTCAGCCTTTAAATCTTAACTTTGGAATAGAGTATTTGTACTACAGACACAAAAGTATGACCTGAGTAGGCAGAATAGGATTTGGCTATGCACCTTTTAATTAAAGGCAATGTTACCGCGGGTCCCGGAGATCTCATTCAAAGTAAACGCTGCAGATAAGAAACCGCAAACCAGATTGAATCTTAAATGAAAACTCCACATATTTGGAGGATAACAAAATAAATGGCCCAATTTCTCTTACTTATTCCTCTCTAAGTGCAGCTGACAAGCTGTCAATCAAATACCTGCATGTGGTGCAGTTTGATCGGATACTGTAAATCTGTGGTGAGGAAAAAGCCTGTCAGTCATGCTACACTAGAGATACTGTAGGAGGCTTCCATTGTGCTTAGACACAAGAAGGGCTAATTAACCAGTAGGTTAAGGTGAGCCGGACTGCTGAATGAATGAAACATGCTTGCTAATCAACCAGAGATGCAATCTCTCCCTCCCTTAATTAAAAAAGGGGCTGATGGTGCAAAGTGGAGGCTAAAAATGGAAGCAATTCAATTTAAAATAGTTTTAATGAATTGGCTACAAGGGCTTTGCCAAGATGGATGTCAGAATACGTTAGCATGTACTATAGAAATGTGCTACAAATTAGAGCATTAACATTTAGCATCAAACAAAGTACTGCATTATGTAGCCCATAGCCCAACCTTTGTTGAGTTGCTCATGAAAACCACAATCCCAAGACCTGACTGCTTTACAGGTGAAAGCTTTCCACCCTGATAACTATAGGCGACTGTATCATGTAGTATTACTATTTTATTCTGAACATGAAACTTCCAAGACTCTCATTTATACTTAGGAATCAGAGGGATTCATGGTGATTGATAAAGTAAATATTGTTATAATAACTAATTGTGGTCGGGAAGATTGTTTCACTGATTGATTGATGGATTCAGTATTCTGGATCTTAGATTCGAGATTCATTCAATGTCACAGTGCCCTGGACAACTATTGATGTTTTTTTTTCAGAATTTGAAATTACGTGATTCACTGTCATTATGTGAGTTATTTAAAAAAATCCAGAGGCACGTTCATTGTACAGTTCATTCAGAAAGTATTCAGACCCCTTGACTTTTTCCACATTTTGTTATGTTACAGCCTTATTCCTCAGCAATCTACACACAATCCCCCATAATGACAAAGCAAAAATCTTTTTTTTTTACATTTTTGCAAATGTATCACAAATAAAAAACAGAAATACCTTATTTACATAAGTATTCAGACCCTTTGCTATGAGACTGGAAATGGAGCTCAAGTAAATCCTGTTCCCATTGATCAACCTTTAGATGTTTCTAAAACTTGATTGGAGTCCACCTGTTGTAAATGAAATTGATTGGACATGGTTTGGATAGGCACACACCTGTCTATATAAGGTCCCACAGTTGACAGTGCATGTCAGAGCATAAACCAAGCCATGCGGTCAAGGGAATTGTCTGTAGAGCTCAGAGACAGGATTGTGACGAGGCACAGATTTGGGGAAGGGCACCAAACCATTTCTGCAGCACTGAAGGTACCAAGAACACGGTGACCTCCATCATTCTTAAACGGAAGAAGTTTGGAACCACCAAGACTCTTCCTAGAGCTGGCTGCCCGGCCAAACTGAGCAATGAGGGGAAAAGGGCCTTGAACAGGGAGGTGACCAAGAACCCGATGGTCACTCTGACAGAGCTCCAGACTTACTCTGTGGAAAAGGGAGAATCTTCCAGAAGGATAACCATCTCTGCAGTTCCCCACCAATCAGGCCTTCATGGTAGAGTGGCCAGATGGAAGCCACTCTTCAGTAAAAGGCACATTTGCCAAAGGTCACATAAAGACTCTCAGGCGATGAGAAACAAATTTATCTGGTCTGATGAAACCAAGATTTAACTCTTTGGTCTGAATACCAATCGTCACATCTGGAGGAAACCTGGCACCATCCCTAAGGTGAAACATGGTGGTAGCAACATCATGCTGTGGGGATGTTTTTCAGTGACAGGGACTGGGAGACGAGTCAGGATTGAGGCAAAAATGAACGGAGCAAATTACAGACAGATACTTGATGAAAACCTGCTCCAGAGCACTCAGGACCTCAGACTGGGGCAAATATTCGCCTTCCAACAGGACAACAACCCTAACCACACATCCAAGACAACGCAGGAGTGGCTTCAAGACAAGTCTCTGAATGTCCTTGAGTGGCCCAGCCAGAGCCCGGACTTGAACCCAATCTAACATTTCTGGAGAAACTTAAAAATAGCTGTGCAGCAACGCTCCCCATCCAACCTGACAGAGCTTGAGCAGATCTGCAGAGAAGAATGGGAGAAATGTAATATTTCAGTATTTTTTTTAAATACATTTGCAAACCTTTCTAAAAACCTGTGTTTGCTTTGTCATTATGGGATATTGTGTGTAGATTGAGGAGGGATAAAACAATTTAATCCATTTTTGACTAAGGCTGTAACGTAACAAAATGTGGCAAAAGTCAAGGGGTCTGAATACTTTCCAAATGCATTGTAGGTACCTGCATAGTAACTCAGACATCTCACTGGCAAAGCACAACAACCAGGCATGGATAAGAAGTTCCAATGAGGGTCTGCACACTATTGTCATTTTATCTATTCAATATTGTAGCCTAATGTAGTTGTTTGCAACCTATTCATGCCACGCTATATAACATTACTTTGTTATGAATACAGTTTCAAACTTTTCATAACATAATATACCTCAGTAACGTGTTACTACCTTTGGTCTACTTTTACAGTTCTCAACGTCACATCAGAGGATGCTAAAAGTGAAATTATCTGAGGTTTGCGAGGTGTGCATGGATACCTCTCTTCTTCCTTTCATTAGCTGTGAGAACAGCTGTAGTCCCCTGGATGTTGTGAGTGGTCCAGATGTTCTCGCGGCACATCCAGATGATGGCCCACTGACTCCTGTGAATGTCAGACACATCTCTCTGCTACCCCTCAGGGCTGGGTTTGTTTCATATGCAAAGTTAAAATAATCAAGAACAAGTGTTAGGGAGAACAGAACAACCTTCTTTTTCTGGCTCTTCTCACATAGCTTCTCAGAGATGTTCATATCTATCGGCTTGAGATTAGTGAATTGTTAGTGTTGGGTGGTCTTTAAATATTAAACCTTTACCTGAGGGCTAAGCATTTTGACTTATGATGCAGAGAACCATCATTCATTTTCATACTTATTCATCTTGAGGGAGTCATTGCCGTAGTGCTGCAGAGAGCTAACTACTTTTCCAATGGCATGGTTAAGTAATATCCCTATTAATTCTCTCACAGGCCCCAATGGCATAACATTATCTATCATCTCATGACCCAGCCAGTGGGAGTAGCTGTAACAACAGTCTGTACTGATGTATCTGGGGATTAATTCAACTGCTTACAATTAATCCTAAGGTATTGAGAAATTGTTGTGTTATTGCATTTGCTCGGCCTCTTTTTCACACTTTATATATTTTCAATGAAGGCATCACTGTAATACACTATTTATTTGTCATGTTCTACTGTATTAGCTTTACTATGCACCATTTGCAAAATATGTGTAATTTGCAGCAGGAGGGAGGCAATGCCCTGGTAAGCCCGGACATCCCTCCGACCAACAGTCTTGTGTACCTACTGTAGCCTCACAGATGCTCACCTCAGCACTCATCAGGAACACATTTAACGTTAGGCTAATGGAAGCAAGCAGACAAAGCACATGTTCAGCTACCACCCTCCCAACAACACACAGGGAGCCAATTACTGAAGAATAACCTCCACCATACAAAGTCAACTCTTCACTTACAAGCACTAAAGAGAGAGATGTCTTAATAGGCTGTTTGTTTGGATTTAGGCAGTGTGAAATAAATGAAAACCTAACATCATCCTCATGGTTGTGAAAGGTTCTTCACATTTACTGTATACACTGTAGGTATTCATAATACAAGTGCACATAACACAGGTACAGTCCATTTCAACAGTAACTGACCTTGCATTCTGCTTTTGCTTTGAAACCATGATAATGCCGCTCTCTCATTTGCCATAAAAACCAAGGGATCCCTAATCACTTAGGCTTTCCACTTGTATAATCACAGTAATTATATCCTGCTGATTATCTTCAGTTGGTATTTCCTCAATCAAGGCCTGTCAGCTCCCTCTGTTACCCATGGGGTTACCCAGGAGGTGAGGGGGCAGCACATGGTTCCTGCTGCTCCAGAGACACAGTATTAGCCATAGGGAGCTGACAGACTGACCCTGCTGGCAGAGATGAAACTGTAGACACACAGGGACTAGAGACATTACAGACTCAGTGGCCGAAGCCATCATCTCAGAGGTTGTAGTGCAGGCCAGTGAATAGCAATATCATTGCCATCTCAGTCTCTCCACTCTCTGTCAACATGCCAGTACTGCTCCATCTCCAACCAACTCTGTTTTCTAGAAGGACTTTGCTGGAGTTGAAAGTGACTGACCTCATAAGGCCTCAATGGAGCAACTTGCTATATTAAGAACCACACAGCTTCCTATAAACCACAGTGGTCTTGCCACCTTTGTGAGCCTTAGAGAAGGGACCAATAGATCTTCTCATCACCTCTTGACTTTATGCATTTTAGGTGTAATAATAAACTGCATAAGAAGCATTTAGAAGGGTGCCCTTCCTTCTGGAAAGAAATGATGCTCCTCTTGTGAGACATAAGTCCCACATCTTACTTCTTGGAAGGAGTCCAGAAGAAAATGAGACGTATACAGTACAATGTAGACACAAGCACAATAGGGTGTGCAAAGCGCTTTGGTGAAATCAATTTGACAAACAACCTGACATCTGTATAACACTGGAAAATAAACTAAATGGATTGAGCGGAATTATAAAAATGAATCGTGGTCTCAGGGAAATTTAGATTTTTCTGTAAGTAAATCTGTGACATGCCTTTTAGTATGTATTTTACGTTAGGTTACATTATGAATTAAAGTGTGGTCACACAATATGATAAGAATTAGAGGATGTACGGTGTCATACGTCTTACCTGGTCGTACAATAGCATTCTAATTGGATGATGTAACTTATCATATGTCTTGGCTGACGTATAGTATTGCATGTCTTTATCTGAGACCAGGTTGCTTGTTGCGCTGTAAAAATAAAGGACAATTACAGGAACAATTTAAGTTGGCGGTTAGGAGAACTAACAACAAAGGTTAGGAGAATTAAAACAATAAAGGTTCGGTGAACAAACATAGCAAGCTGGGTAAATTGGGTTAAGTTTAGAATAAAGGTTATGGGAAGGGTTAGCTAAAATGCTCCAGTTGTCCTTGACGCTACTCTAACATGCAACATTTGATTGCTAGTGTCACGGGTGTCGTAGGGTGTAGACCAAAACGCAGCGGGAAAATGTATACTCATCTTCTTTTTATTTAGTGAAGAAGGAAAACACAAACAACGAATACAAAAACAACAAACTGGACAGTCTCGTCAGACACACAGCTAAACAAGAAACAATCTCCACAATTCCCAAAACAAACACACTCCTAAATATAGGACCTTCAATCAGAGGCAACGATAGACAGCTGCCTCCAATTGAAGGCCCCAATCCCCATGACCAAAACATAGAAATACAAACGCCTAGACAGAACATAGAAATAAACTAACATAGAACGATAACCCAAAAACCCCGGAATACATAAATCAAATACCCCTCTACATACACAACCACCCCGAACCATATACAGTGGGGCAAAAAAGTATTTAGTCAGCCACCAATTGTGCAAGTTCTCCCACTTAAAAAGATTAGAGAGGCCTGTAACTTTCATCATAGGTACACTTCAATTATGACAGACAAAATTAGAAAAAAAAATCCAGAAAATCACATTGTAGGATTTTTAATGAATTTATTTGCAAATTATGGTGGAAAATAAGTATTTGGTCAATAACAAAAGTTTATCTCAATACTTTGTTATATACCCTTTGTTGGCAATGACATAAGCCAAAAGTTTTCTGTAAGTCTTCACAAGGTTTTCACACACTGTTGCTGGTATTTTGGCCCATTCCTCCATGCAGATCTCCTCTAGAGCAGTGATGTTTTGGGGCTGTCGCTGGGCAACACGGACTTTCAACTCCCTCCAAAGATTTTCTATGGGGTTGAGATCTGGAGACTGGCTAGGCCACTCCAGGACCTTGAAATGCTTCTTACGAAGCCAGTCCTTCGTTGCCCGGGCGGTGTGTTTGTGATCATTGTCATGCTGAAAGACCCAGCCACGTTTCATCTTCAATGCCCTTGCTGATAGAAGGAGGTTTTCACTCAAAATCTCACAATACATGGCCCCATTCATTAATTCCTTTACACGGATCAGTCGTCCTGGTCCCTTTGCAGAAAAACAACCCCAAAGCATGATGTTTCCACCCCCATGCTTCACAGTAGGTATGGTGTTCTTTGGATGCAACTCAGCATTCTTTGTCCTCCAAACACGATGTGTTGAGTTTTTACCAAAAAGTTATATTTTGGTTTCATCTGACCATATGACATTCTCCCAATCCTCTTCTGGATCATCCAAATGCTCTCTTGCAAACTTCAGACGGACCTGGACATGTACTGGCTTATGCAGGGGGACACATCTGGCACTGCAGGATTTGAGTCCCTGGCGGCGTAATGTGTTACTGATGGTGGGCTTTGTTACTTTGGTCCCAGCTCTCTGCAGGTCATTCACTAGGTCCCCCCGTGTGATTCTGGGATTTTTGCTCACCGTTCTTGTGATCATTTTGACCCCACGGGGTGAGATCTTGCGTGGAGCCCCAGATCGAGGGAGATTATCAGTGGTCTTGTATGTCTTCCATTTCCTAATAATTGCTCCCACAGTTGATTTCTTCAAACCAAGCTGCTTACCTATTGCAGATTCAGTCTTCCCAGCCTGGTGCAGGTCTACAATTTTGTTTCTGGTGTCCTTGACAGCTCTTTGGTCTTGGCCATAGTGGAGTTTGGAGTGTGACTGTTTGAGGTTGTGGACAGGTGTCTTTTATACTGATAACAAGTTCAAACAGGTGCCATTAATACAGGTAACGAGTGGAGGACAGAGGAGCCTCTTAAAGAAGAAGTTACAGGTCTGTGAGAGCCAGAAATCTTGCTTGTTTGTAGGTGACCAAATACTTATTTTCCACCATAATTTGCAAATAATTTCATTAAAAATCCTACAATGTGATTTTCTGGATTTTTTTTTCTCATTTTGTCTGTCATAGTTGACGTGTACCTATGATGAAAATTACAGGCCTCTCTCATATTTTTAAGTGGGAGAACTTGCACAATTGGTGGCTGACTAAATACTTTTTTCCCCCACTGTAAACCAAATACCCCCTCTACATGAACACATACACAAACACACCCTGAACCACATAAAACAAATACCCCCTGCCACGTCCTGACCAAACTATAAGAACAAATAACCTCTTTACTGGTCAGGACGTGACAGCTAGACAATTGCAGATTACGCCCACCCATCCTCCCGACCTCCCTACTTTCGTTTCTGTCTCAAGTAACTAGACTATTAGTATGTATCATATGTCTTGGAGGCGCTCAGAAATAGATAAAGTATATTTCATATGGCTCTGAGGCCAGGCTGCAAAATGTGAGAGCAGTATTACATTCATCAATAGGAAGTAAATGCAGAGGATTAGCTGTTTGCACCGCATGTCAATAAAGTCAATAGATCCTGATTCTAAAACACCAGTGAAAGAGAAATCGATTAGCTGTAATATACACTAAACTGAGCACATAACAACACCTAACGAAACTGATGTTACTCTTACAAGTCTTGTTGTTATGGATGGGCAATTCCTTAATGGACTGTAGAAAGAGCAGATTAGTTAATTGATTTGCAGTATGAAATGATACTCTGTTTGTCTAGATAAAAGAAATGCTTTGCTGAAGAGGGAGATATTCTAATGGATATTCATAATGAGTAGACCATTCCTGCATATCTGGAGACTTATACTGTGCTGGAAAGTGTCATCTACTGAGCGTTGGTAATGCAATGTACAGCAAGATTATCTAAGATTTGTAAATATTTCACAAGTGGTCCATAAAGTATAGAAAGGGCCTTGATTTAATTTGTGGAAAGCTGCTGGCCACTTTTCAGCCAATAACGGTAAGATGACGAACTGTATGGTGACGCTGAAAATCTACAGCAATAGCCTATACCTGTAGTTTTCATAAAAGGTTAGAAATAGTCTTGGGTGATATATACTGCATGGGCTTAGCTTAGTGTGCTGCCAGGCAAGATGTCATGCATAATTAATTGTGTGCAATATAGTCTATTCATTAATGGAGATGACATTTGCATTTAGTCGTTCTCTGTCATAGAGGGCCATAAAGATTGACATTTTAGCTGTCAATGCACGGCACCAGTGATGGAATGCTGCCATTCCCCTCTAGCTGTGTGTACAGTGTACAGCGTGTACGGCCTCTCTATGCTCATTCCCTGTCACACCTCATATATCTGTTTCATAAACATGTCTTCTACATGTGTACGGTGTCACATGACGCAGTCATCTATTACTCACCAGACAGCTTCATAGCACAACTGCTGTGGATTTGATGGAACTTATTCAACTATATTGGCTACTTAAAGAACGCGTTCCAATATGTGAGGCCAGAAATGCATACCAGGGTGTGCACATTGTAGATTGTTCTGATTTTCAAAACTCTTTCATGTGGAGTTGGGTTCTCGAGTCTAGGAATTCATACCCATTTAAACTGTGCCCTCATCAAAGGCATGACTTTTCACACCCGCCTCCACAAAATTGTTTAGAAAAGTTTGGTTCTAACCCCCCGGGCATCAGATGAAGGTCTTTCTGTTAAAGTAATCTATTCCCTTCTACTTATGCTGTCTTCAAAAAGGGGGATCTCAATAAGCCGAGCCCAAAACCCTTGGTAGGCAGGAAACTGTGTGCCAAAACTGTCTGCCCTGCATCAATGACTCTTCTGCCCGAATGTCAGTGAACCAAAGAGACAGATCTTGTTTACTCGAAAGCTTCATGACACTGCAGAAATCTGAAGCCTCTCTCCATCTTTGCATCAGTGCACTGACATAGATCGAGGCGTTCACGGTCAAGTTTATGGGCCTGCCACGAATATCCAATGGTGACACCAGGGAAGCAGTGTGATATATAGTCTAATCACCGCTATATCAGGCTCATTACAAACCCACGCTGACGTATTTATACAGTAGATTTTCCCTCTAGTTGAATAAAACCATTGTATCAACATAATAGTCAGAAATTGATGTCAGTATCTTTGAATCTAGACATGTTGAATCCAACGGAATTGTTCCAGCAATTAGGTAAAACCATTGAATAACTAACTAGTGGTGCCTTTAAAACACTTTAGTTTGGAGACATAGATTTGTATCACTCCATTTTACAATACTGTGTTATTTAAGCTTTGAGACAGAGAAAGACATGTTTTTTTTCAAGAATGGGAGACATAGAAAAAATAGGATTTGTCACTGGCAGGAATGTATGTATTGCAGGAGGCTGCTGAGGGGAGGACGGCTCATAATAATGGCCGGAACGGCGCAAATGGAATGGCATGAAACACATGGAAATCATCTGTTTGATGTATTTGATACCATTCCACCTATTCCGCTCTAGCCATTACCACGAGCCTGTCATCCCCAATTAAGGTGCGACCAATCTCATGTGGGACATATACAGTACATAGCAAACTTGTGTTATGAAAAATGTTAAATCTCCTTCACAATAATGGTGTTCTGCACAAAACATCAGAGTGTACTTAGTGGAGCACTTTAAGTCACCGTGCTGCTCAAGATGCATTATTTGTTTTTCCATTTCTCCTTATTAAGTGTCTGAAAATGTGATTTTTCAAACAATTTAACAAATCTCATAGGAGAACTGTAACAAGATAGCATCTGTACTTGGGAAATTAGTTATAAACCTCTTGGTCTGTGTTTTCTATTGGTATTTTTTGTGTGTCCCTGATGTATGTACATATACTATGACTTCTACTACTAGGTGTGGGCATTATTGTCACGTCCTGACCAGTAAAAGGTTATTTGTTATTTTTGTTTGGACAGGACGCGGCAGTGGGTGTTTGTTTAATGTGTTTCGGGGTTTGTTGGGCAATGTTCTATGTTAGTCTATTTCTATGTCTGTGTCTAGTTTATCTATTTCTATGCTTAGTTTATTGGTTTGACATTCAATTGGAGGCAGCTGTTTCTCGTTGCCTCTAATTGAAGGTCCTATTTAGTAGGGGTGTTTTTTCATGGGTTTTTGTGGGTAGTTGTTCCGTGTTTAGCGTTTTGCCTGACAGGACTGTCTTCGTCGTCATTGTTTGTTATTTTGTTTTGTGTTCACGTTCCTTCTAATAAAAGAAGATGAGTTTACACATTCCCGCTGCGCCTTGGTCCCATCTTTACGACAAACGTGACAATTATATTGCACATGTAAGTGCTTTCATCCATAAGGTTGCTGCTTCCAGATTTTGCCTGTCAACCCTAATTTGCTAGCTGCACTTTAGACGTAATATCTCATTTAGAGATGCAATTACTGAGATACTAATTCACTCCCTGATCATCTAAAAACACATAATGCATGGATATTATGCCCATATTGCACATATACAGTAACCGGTATTATAAACGCATATTAGATACTATATTCCCCATGATAGGAATCATCTAAATGTCAAACTCATTCCAGAGGGAGGTCCATTTATTTATCATTCAAATATTCCATTTACTCAATGTTAATTATATAGGTATGTTTCTTTGGCCCTGCTGTGCAAATGCAGGTATACTGTAATATAATTATAAATTATTCATAATTAAAACACTGTAATTTCTCTATCTGCATCAGCCACTGTTATTTTCACTCCCATTGTCTCAGAGATCCCTCTAGGTGGAGAGGCCTATGTATTATCGTTTTTTTTCTGATAGCTTAGGCACTATCTTTGAAACTCTAGGCTATTTTTGCAAAACTTCACACACTAACCACAAAACTTTGCACCAAACCAGCAAAACATTATACATCTCTTGCAAAAGCAAACAATCTTGCAAAACTATTCAAACTCTTTAAAAAATATATTTTTGTGTTAATACAGTACACACACAAACTATCATTTGAATAAGCACACGAAGTACCAACTACGCACTGTTAGTATGAATGAAAAACACTTGTGGCTTTTTCTTTTTCTGTGTGCAGGCTATAGTAGTTTGCAATAAAGTTTTGTCATACATGTAGTAAACACACATACACACAGGTATCCAAATGTGTAAAGTATGGATGTGTGTTCCAAACATAACACACTATAAATACAAGGGGAAAACGTTTTTTTTATTTGTTTTTTTATGTTCTAACACTCCTCAAACAACAAAAGAAAACAAGAAACAAAAACATTTGTGCTAGAAAAAAAATAACAGGTCAAAATGTGGCTACATCTCGCCGCCTTTGTGGGTCTGGCCATAAGACCTCATCCACATCACATGCGATGTTGGCTTGAGCAAGTCAGCATGGAAAGTATCGCCTGGAGTGTCATATCCAGGCCTGGCATGACCCCTGATCGAAGTCTCCACAAGCCTCCTCCATTGCCTGTAGAAGGGGTATGCGTTGGTGGGGCTGGCAATCATACACCTTCCAACGCCTTCCTACGATTCAAGAACGGAGAGTAGGGGGGGAGATTGAGTGTGATGAAAAGTGGGTGACCTGCGAAACAACTGCGGACCACAGCAGCCCGGTGGAAACTAACATTGTCCCAGATGATAACGTATCTGGGCAGCTCTGGCCCCTGGTGTCCAGAAATGTGATCATATGTGCAGTGTTGAATGGGCCTAGGATTGCATGATGGTAAAGGACGCCGTTTTGACTAATAGCCACACACATTGCTATGTTGCCACCACGTTGTCCCGAGACGTTGATGATGGCACGGTGTCCGATGATATTTCTGCCGCGGCCCCTTGTTTTTGCAAGGTTGAAACCTGCCTCGCCAACATATATTAGCTAATGATGCACTGCATCTGCTTCTAGCTCCATGAATCTCTGAAAGAGACAAGACAAAACAATGTAGCACAGTACGAAAAGACAGGGATCAGTCAATATGATGTAGCACCATACACCTCCAGATCCAGTACCAATGATAGGATAGTATAGCTTCATATCTCAGTTGTTTTACACGGTCTGAGTTTCTTTCGAAAGGGACTGTGTACAGCTGCTTCTTCCTAATTCTATTGCGTTTCAGTAGACGAGACAGTGCAGAGAGACTCACTCTGTAGACATTTGGAATATTGTGTTCTCTGCCATTTTGTGGTCCTGCAGTTCTCTGAATTTGATGCAGTTATTTGCAATGACCGTATTTAAAATGTGGGTCTCCTGCTCTGGGGTGAACAGTCGACCTCTTCCACCAGATACTGGTTTCCTGTAAAAGTTCTGTAAAAACTTTTGAATGGTTTTAGTGACAGATCCTTCTCATTATGAAAGTACAGTACATATTACTGTACCAGTACGATTACAGCACTTACAGTTACTTACCGGTTCTCATTATGAAATATCCGGATGATACCCGCAACAGTATAGCGGCTCAGATTTGGTTGAACCCGTTGCCCAGCCTCCCTCATGCTCATCCCATGGTTGACAACATGGTCAACCACAGTCGCTCTGATTTCATCAGTTATTGTGTTCCTGACTCCCCTTCCTCTTCCTCCTCCCCGTCCTCTCATTCTCCCCGTCCTACTTCACCTCTTCCTTCTCCTCCTCCTCCTCTTACTTCTTCACCTTCTTGTCCTCCTCTTCCTCCTCCTCTTCCTCCTCTAGTTCTGACCCCTCTTACTCTCTTTCCAATATTGGCCTCCATTGTTGTCCTAACCAAATGTTTACCTGTGGCCTATTTATAGTGCTCAAGCTCTGGTTTGTAAATGAACTCATTATCTAAAAGTGTTTTCACATGTGTCAATGCAGAAAGGAAATTGTCAAAATAATGTAGCAATGTAGAGACCAATGTTTACAGTTTTGCTAGAAGTGTGTTATTAAATTGCAACCTGTGTGTAAAGCAGTGAGTTGTGTTTACAGTTTTGCAAAAAGTGTGTTAGAAAATTACAAACTGAGTCTAAAGCAAAGTATGTGCATTCAGTTTGGCACACTTGGTAATGAGTTAAGAGTTAATGGTTCCAGAGATAGTGCTTCAAGAATCACTGTTAGTGTTTAAGCATTCAGAAAAAACTGTAAGACCTATGTAGATCAGCATACTCCTATTTTGACACAAAACCTCTTGGCCTGTGAAAATGTAAAGCATCTGCAATGTCTGCTTGAATCCAAACGTACATGTTTCTGTGAATAATATAATCGACTTAGGTTTTATTTATCCTAGGCCTAACCAAACCAGAGCAGAACCCGCTGGATAATGGCATTTGTATGATAAGAAGTCATTTTGAACAGAGCAAATTGCTTTCCTTGCTTCTTAGTTTTTTCAATTAGTCACCCTACTCAGATCACTGATGAGTATCTTAAAATATGCTTTAATGTGTTGTATTGAGAAAATACAATAGGGAAACTGAAACTAATAATGTAGTATTTACTGGGGTCTAGGGCTAGATTCGAAAGCCAGGGCCATGACGTTCTATTAGCTCACTAGACAGAAGTCGAAGTCTAGCAAGGGTTCACCTTACCTATCCTTGCTTATTGATGTTCTCTTTCCTGTGAATAAGCCAACCTTCTTTTGCTGAATTTAAGGTTAGCGAGCCAACATAGCTTACCTTGTAGGCAGTTCTGGTGCCAACCCCCTCCCCTTTTTAATGCCCAAGCACAGATATGCCTGCACACTCTATTCACATACATATAATCTCCGCCCCTGACACATACTGGCTGAAATGTTAGTGAAGGCCTTCACACAGTGAGAGGCGGACTTTATAAAGACATTTATCTGTGAACTGCTCATGTGGCAGAATGAAATATCCATAGAACATAAACATATTATGGCATGCATTACTCTTGAATGACAGGCACATGCTAAGACCACCTTCCTCCGCATGTGAGATATCACACCAGGAGGGAGAGAGCATCCTCATTAATGTGTAGTTACCAGAGGAAGCCACATTTGAACTATTTTATTACTGTCATTTCACTTGTGAACTGCATTTTACATACCAGCCACATACTGTAATGTCACATACTTATCCAAAACACTCAAGATGTATGTCTAAAACTGCTTCTGCATTAGAAAAAGTGCATAAACAAATTATGGCTCTCAGTGGGCTGCACTAAGTGTTAAGTCCATTTAAAACAGTATGAATTATTAACACCACAACCAGCATCAAGAGCAAAACACACATACCATATTCACACAAATAGGTTATGCATTCTTAGCAATGGCAGACATTATATAGCATTCTGACCCTCCTTTAATTGTTTACTCCTTGTTCTGCTGTAATTCCTGAGAGCGTCTCCCAGGCCTTCGTGAAAAGCATTCTATTTCTAAATCAAATCACCCGGTGGGAATGATAAACAATGCACTGAGCCTGAACTTCAACTTGATGAATATGGTAACCACATGATTTTTCCCCGGCCTCTGCTAAGCTTTTGGGTTGTTCTACGAAATTAGTAAGTTTTGGATCACTTTGATCTTAAGTAGAAATTATGCACCAATATTTAGCGAAGTGCCCTTTAATATAGACCACATGTAAAATTCTATAAATCATATTTGTAATATTAATAAAGACTTTCTAAAGTGTCCGAATTCTGCATTTTGACATGTCTCTCTGTGCACTCATCACGTTCACCATCATTGTAAAGCCTTAGTTATGTTGTTGCTTTGGCAAAGTCATTTCTGAAGATTATTATTTATTTAATGATATTAGTCATTAATTTTAAGGTAAACCCTGTTACGTGAATTGAACTCTCATTTTAATATGGTGAAACTTCATTTAAAGTATTTTTTTCAAAAGAAACATTGAACATCAAATCATACTGTAAACTCAGGCGAGCTGGTTCTACTCTTTTTGGACATTTGCTGTGTTTTGTGGTGGAAAACAATTAGTGGGTTGAGCACAACATGTCAAACTTGTTACTCGTAGATAAACAGGCTAGAAACGTTTTAACAATTTACATTTGTTTGCGAAGCTTGCATTTTCACTGAGCCTCAAACTTTTGTGTTTTGTTTTAACCTTTCATTTATGCACTTTCTTGCACTATGATTTTTTTGGGCATTATGATGTTTTAATAAATATTTTTGCATTGAAGCCCAAGTTCTGGTTTTATTCATTTGCTTTCTTCATTCCTTGTCTTATCTCTTCCAGTAACTTAGTTAGCTAACATAGAAAATAAGTTACAGTGGCTTGCGAAATTATTCACCCCCCCTTGGCATTTTTCCTATTTTGTTGCCTCACAACCTGAAATTAACATGTATTTTGGGGGGGTTTGTATCATTTGATCTACCCAACATGCCTACCACTTTGAAGATGCAACATGTTTTTTATTGTGAAACAAACAAGAATTAAGACAAAAAAATCTGAAAACATGAGCGTGCATAACTATTCACCACCCTAAAGTCAATACTTTGTAGAGACACCTTTTGCAGAAATTATAGCTGCAAATCTTTTGGGGTATGTCTCTATAAGCTTGGCACATCTACCCACTGGGATTTCTGCCCATTCTTCAAGGCAAAACTGCTCCAGCTCCTTCAAGTTGGATGGGTTCCGCTGCTGTACAGCAATCTTTAAGTTATAGCATAGATTCTCAGTTGGATTGAGGTCTGAGCTTTGACTAGGTCATTCCAAAACATGTAAATGTTTCCCCTTAAACCACTCGAGTGTTGCTTTAGCAGTCTGCTTAGGGTCATTGTCCTGCTGGAAGGAGAACCTTCGTCCCAGTCTCAAATCTCTGGAAGACTGAAACAGCTTTCCCTCAAGAATTTCCCTGTATTTAGCGCTATCCATCATTCCTTCAATTCTGACCAGTTTCCCAGTCTCTGCCGATGAGAAACATCCCACAGCATGATGCTCCCACAACATTGTGGAGATGGTGTTCCCCAAGGTGATGAGAGGTGTTGGGTTTGCGCCAGACAAAGGTCTCATCTGACCAGAGTACCTTCTTCCATATGTTTGGGGATTCTCCCACATGCCTTTTGGCAAACACAAAAATGTTTGGTTATTTGTTTTTATAATTTTTTTCTGGCCACTCTTCCGTAAAGCCCAGCTCCATGGAGTGTATGGCTTAAAATGGTCCTATGGACAGATACTCCATTCTCTGCTGTGGAGCTTTGCAGCTCCTTCAGGGTGATCTTTGGTCTTTTTACTGCCTCTCTGATTAATGCCCTTATTGCATGGTCTAAGTTTCGGTGGGCGGTCTTCTTTTGGCAGGTTTGTTGTGGTGCCATATTCTTTCCATTTTTGAATAATGGATTTAATGGTGCACCGTGGGATGTTGATAGTTTAGGATATTTTTTTATAACCCAACCCTGATCTGTCCTTCTCCACAACTTTGTCTCTGACCTGTTTGGAGAGCTCCTTGGTCTTCATAGTGCCACTTGCTTGGTGGTGCCCCTTGCTAAGTGGTGTTGCAGACTCTGGGGCCTTTCAGAACAGGTGTATATATACTGAGATCATGTGACAGATCATGGGACACTTAAATAAAGTCCACCTGTGTGCAATCTAACTAATTATGTGACTTCTGAAGGTAATTGGTTGCACTAGATCTTATTTAGGGGCTTCATAGCAAAGGGGTGAATACATGTGTACATACCACTTTTCCATTTTTTTTTAAAGAAGTAATGTTTTTCATTTCACTTCACCAATTTGGACTATTTTGTGTAAGTCCATTACATGAAATCCAAATAAAAATCAATTTAAATTACAGGCTGTAATGCAACAAAATAGGAAAAATGCCAAGAGGTGTGAATACTTTTCCAAGGCACTGTATTTTAACTGGCTAGCTAGTTAGCATTAGCAATGTTCGGTGGTCAATAAGGCTGAGAGCTAGCTAGCTAAATAGCTGAGTTAGCAAACAATGTAACAAAAGTATAATTTCAGATTTAAAAAAATATTTAACAGGCTCTGCATTTTTGGAATCACAGTAGCAAGTACCCCTGGAACACTGTTAAATTATTTAGCCATTGAAAACTCACAATTCTAGTAATGCCCTCAATGGCTTTCATGTGTTTCCAACATCAGCTTGTCCGAGGTGTTGGACTCGATGACAGTTCCTATCCATTGGAGCGCTAGGAATGGTTTCCCCAAATTCTGTGGCAGGCCTTAACAAAGGGCCAATGACACTTCTTGCTGCACACAACAAGCTTCCATTCCCTCTGTCACAAGGGGATTTATGGCTGATTTAAGATGAAATCGCGGATTTATGGCTGATTTAAGATTCAATCGTCAACCCTGTTACTTTATTTGGAAATTACTGTAGTGATTATTTTATTTGACCTCTTGAAAGGGATTTTAGTTTTTTTATAAGTTGAACATATTTGTTCAAATTTGTTGAAATACTACCGAAAAGGGACTCAATTTGTGGAACGACCCTTTTACTCTGGCTAGAAAATGAAAATGGCACAGGTGTGAAAACAATTAAGTCCAGAGTAGCTCCTTAAATGAAGAGCATACATTATTGAACGTTACCCTCAATTATAGAGACTTGGCAGTAAGTATCAAACTGACCGATCTATGCAACTGTAAGCTATTAGTTTGTGATGTATCCAAGAGGAGTGGGTAAGTAAAAAAGCATTATGTTTAACTGAGGTCTGTTTGTGATAAATAGAGTTGAGTTAAGTGTTTGTTTTAATTAACGCTTCTCACGACTTATGAGTGTTGCCTTGTTTCCTTGCCTCCACCCTATGGCTGCGTATCTATTGACTGACTGGGACGAGACTTATGGTGGGCGATCCATAAACACAGCGCCTTTTTAATTGCCACAATTTTCCTTTCGAGAAATGGAACAACTCCAGATTTGACAAGCCTGCAGATGGTATGCAGACTGTGGAACAGGGACATAGTCCAATTTTTTTCAGAAACAGATGTTGGGAAATTGTCACAATTACATTAATTTCTCCGAAAAACACATTGTCTCTTTGTCCATTATGGGCATATTAGAAATGGAGGCAGGTATGACAAATGTACTCTGCAATACTGTATATCTATTTATGACTTCAGTATGTCCTAAACAGGCTATTTGTGAATTAAAGTAGTTGGTACACTGTCATAGAGAAAAACGTGTGATGCATACACACGTTCCCCCATGATTCACTAGTAACTTATTTTTTCAGGGAATAAAATATTGAAGAAAATGTGAAATACTTGATGGTCTTTATCTGTGTTTAACTTATTAGTATTTATTCAAAACTGGAGCTCTAAAGGGGCATCCTTTTGAAATATTTGTTTGTATAATTTTGCCAGATTTTGTACATATTGATAGGTTGGTGTGTTTTTGTGAAACACAGAATTCCCACCTTTCTGTTAGATGGGATGTGTAGATGGGTTGTTAACTGTAATTACTGAACACAGTGTTACATCTGATTGGCTTTCTCAGAGGACTTCACACACGAGCACACACATACGTATGTACGCACACACACACAGTCTGAAGCTAATGACAACTGGAGATCTATGGATGCTTTGTTTGGCTCTATGGTTGGGCAGGTATGTGTGTGTGTTTACATGTTTAAGCATGTACTGTACCTGTGCCAATGTATTCAATTCAATGTCTCTGTACGCCAGTGCTAGAGCGTCTGAGCAGCTGCCATTCTGATACTAACATACCTTGTGGGTCTAGCCAATTGCATTTCATGGATGAAAGACACTCAACCGAGATTCATTGAAACACAAACACATTGCAACGAAACCTACAACAGTCATGAGGTCCATGCTCAAGGGGAAATCAGTTACTGTGTTTACTTTCTCTCACTGAGCTAAAATGTACGTTGCCCTTGTGGAGAGGGGAGACACTCTGGGGACCCGGGTCCCCACTAAACTACACGGAATGATATAATTTAAATGGAAATTACTATTTTCTGTTCCTCAGTCAGCAGAGATTTGACTGAGTTCAGAAGAGCTATGAGGAGCGGATTTAACTACTGAAATGTGAAGGGCAAAAATTGCCTCAGCACGATCTTCACATGTACTATAGCCAATGTAATTATCCATTTGGAACAAATACATGTTTTTTTTAGAGACGTTTCCGAGCGGTAGATTATACTCAGCTTTAGATTGTTTTACACACCAGAGTGATCACAACAGCCATTAATAGTATAGCTGCTCTCATTGAAGAGGGGGAAAGAGAGCATTTGACTGAGGGAGGGAGGGAGGACAGAGGTGGCGGCTGCCGGCGAGAGTGAAACGTTTCATTAGTGATGCATGCCAACCTGGGAGCTGTTTAACTTGCAGGTGACACATTGACCTCAGCGCTCAATTACTGGCTCACAAATCTCCTGGTGCAGCCCAAACTCAGCTTTTTATCTCACAGGACTGTCACTCGGAAAAGCAGTGTTTTGGCAACAGTTGCAAACCCTCTCAGGTCCGTGTGCATGCATACGGGTAAGGGAACATTTTGTGACTACAGTTGCAACCGAGTCTTATCAAAATAACTCCATCGTAATTTGTAAAGTCACTCCTTCGCAGTACAATTACCACAAAAAGTCCAATAATCTCTCACTTCAAATATGCTTCTAAATGTAGTTGCGCATTCCAATAGCCCATGGACTAATGAGGGAACTGTGAGGGTATTTGGGCTCATTAATAGTAATACCCACACTTGAGAGAGGCTTATTAGAATAATGAAAACAATGGAGGTGTATTTTACACCAGGCTATAGCCCGGCAGCCTTGCCTCTCATGGTAAGTAACACTTAAACAAACAAGCTCTGGGCATGTCTATTATGGCGGCACAGATTCCTACTGCACCTTCCAAGATGAAAGAGAATATATTCCCAATTGGCCAACTTTTTCTTTGATTAATGAGGGAATGAAATGGTGTTCCTTTATCTTCTGTAAACTATTAAATAACTTGTTCTGAGCATTAATAAAACATTTGAATTAGACAGATCAAAAGGAAAGTAACATTGGAAATGTTTAAATACATTCAGAAAATCTAATCAAATTGTATTTGTCACATGCACCGAATACACCAGGTGTAGACCTTACCGTGAAATGCTTACTAACAAGCCCTTAACCAACAACTCCATTTTTAAGAAAATTTTGAGTTAAGAAAATATTTACCTAACATACCAAAGTCAAAATAAAATGTACACAATAAAATAACAATAACGAGGCTATATACAGGGGGTACCTGTACCGAGTCAATAGCGAGGGTACAAGTTATAATAAACAGTGAGCAGCAGCGTAAAAAAGGGGGCAGTCAAAACAAATAGTCCAGGTAGCCATTTTATTAACTGTTCAGCAGTCTTATGGCTTGGGGTTAGAAGCTGTTAAGGAGCCTTTTGGACCTAGACTTGGCACTCTGGTACCACTTGCCATGTGGTAGCAGAGAGAACAGTCTATGACTAGGGTGACTGGAGTCTTTGACAATTTTTAGGGCTTTCGTCTAACACCACCTGGTATAGAGGTCCTGGATGGCAGGAAGCTTGGCCTCGGTGATGTACTGGGCCGTACGCACCACCCTCTGTAGCACCTTGCGGTCGGATGCCGAACACTTTCCATAACAGGCAGTGATGCAACCAGTCAGGATGCTCTCAATAGTGCAGCTGTAGAACATTTTGAGGATCTGAGGACCCATGCTAAATCTTTTCAGTCTTCTGAGGATGAATAGGTGTTGTCGCGCCCTCTTCACGACTGTCTGGTGTGTTTGGACCATGATAGTTTATTGTGATGTCGACCTTCTCCACTACAGCCTCGTCGACGTGAATGGGGTGTGCTGGGCCATCCTTTTCCTGTAGTTCAGGATCATCTCCTTTGTCTTGCTCACGTTGAGGTGAGAGGTTGTTGTCCTGGCACCACACTGTCATGTATCTGACCTCTTACCTCTAGGCTGTCTCATCATTGTCGGTGATCAGGCCTAACACCGTTGTGTCATCGGCAAACCTAATGATGGTGTTGGAGTCGTGCTTGGCCACACAGTTTTGGGTGAACAGGGAGTACAGGAGAGGACTAAGCACGCACCCCTGAGGGGCCCTTGTGTTGAGGATCAGCGTGGCAGATGTGTTGTTACCAACCCTTACCACCTGGGGGCGGCAAGTCAGGAAGTCCAGGATCCAGTTGCAGAGGGAAGTGTTTAGTCCCAGGGTCCTTAGCTTAGTGATAAGCTTTGAGGGCTATGGTCTTGAACGCTGAGCTGTAGTCAATGAGCAACATTCTCACGTAGGTGTTTTTTTGTCCAGGTGGGAAAGGGGTGTGTAGAATGCAGTAGAGATTGCGTCATCTGTGGATCTGTTGGGGCGGTATTAAAATTAGAGTGGGTCTAGGTTTTCTGGGATGATGGTGTCGATGCCATGACCAGCCTTTCAAAGCGCTTCATGGATACAGACGTGAGTGCTATTGTCGGTAGTCATTTAGGCAGGTTACCTTGACGTTCTTGGGCAGAGGGAATATGTTGGTTTGCTTGAAACATGTAGGTATTACAGACTCGGTCAGGGACAGATAAAAAAAATGTCAGTGAAGACACTTGCCAGTTGGTCAGTGCATGCTCTGAGTACACGTCCTGGTAACCCATCTGGCCCTGCGGCCTTGTGAATATTGACCTGTTTAAAGATCTTACTCACATTGGCTACGGAGAGCGGGATCACACAGTCATCCGGAACAGCTGATTACATTTTATTGTCTATTATCCCTTGAGCAGATCTCAAAAGAAAATAAGGTAACATATGGATTGATCGTATCTATTGCATACGACAGGGACACCGTGTCTGAGATGCAACATTGATTGAACATTTACTTTAAAGTAATACACATTGTTTTGTCATGGATGAAGTTGCTTCATTTACCACCTACAGGATATGTCTAGTTGAAGTTTGAATTTGACAAAAAAAATTATATGGGGGCAGATGTGGGTCTAATTCGGTGCCTTTTGAGAAGTGTATCTTGCTCCTAACCAATTTGTTCAATACATCTGTCTGAAGTACCTACCAGGATTAATGTAGAAAGTGTGATAATGTACGTGTTACACAAAAGGACAAGTAAAATAAGTCTTGCTCCTCTGGAAGAGGACACAATGCCTATCAATGTCTGTGCGGGGCACTAAGTCAGGCAGTTCCTCATTGTCTCCTGCTTGGCCTAATTAAATCCTTAACAGGTCATGGTGTTCTTGGCAACAATGCCCCAGATTCTCACAATTACCACCTCTCCCTTACTTATCAGCTGAGAACAGGTGGCTATTTGTTACGTTGTCAACTACTACTTGGTCCCCAATTTTGGATTCTACTGGCGAAGACCCTGTCACTCTTGTATTTTTGTGACAAACGGGGACATCCTCCAAAACACCATCTGTGCTGTATTAGGGGGCAGTAGAGGTTGTCATGGTTGATAAAGCTTGTAACAGTGACACCCATTTCAAACTCCTGACTGGCTGTGGGTCTTGAAAGATTAAAAGAGTGATAGACTGTCACTCAGGCTCTTCACCATATGTTCTCACTGGGGGCCAGATTTAGAGGAAAGGAGAGGGAACAAATAGACTCTGGCTCAGAGGAGGGTGACAATATGCCACATTCTTGATAATGACTCCACACCTGAGACAGAGAAACTGCCTGATATCTATAATGAATGTCTTCTGCTAGGGTAGATCCTCTGGGCAAGCTGATAATTCCTGCTCCAGGTGCCTTGATAAGTAATGTGCTTCCTTTTTTAAGCTTGTAAGAAGCTGGTTTGCTAGAAGGTATGTACACTTTTGAGTTTAAAAACTTGTCAATTGGAAAGAGGCTAAAAAAATACTGGAATTACTCTGTTCAGAAATGGTGGAGTACACCAAGGTTTCTTATGAGAGGCTACTTTAATCATTCTCAAAGAGGCAGTGAGTACAATCATTTCGGTAGTTGGCTATCATGATTTTCTCTTCCTCTCTACACAGTGTTCATTCTCGTTGGAGTGGTTGTGACCATACTCTTATAGAACAGTGTTCTGTCCACGACAGGAGGTCCTCCTGTGTTCCATGTGGATTTGTTTTCTGTTTATTCATTTGATACTTGCCTATGGTCTCCAAGTCAGTGATGTTATGTTACCAACCACATCCTAAGACTTTGGTGTTGATGGTCTTTTGCTGAGTACCAAGGTCAAATAGGTCCTCTGTCCTGGAAACTTTCTGTAGAAAGTTGCAGACACTGTTATCCAATATAAACCAGCTCTTTTATCTGTAGATTAGTGTTAAGCTGGATGAATCCTATGCTTACTTTTTATTCGAGGTCAAAATCTTTTTTACCACTGTCAAAGGAGACAAACTTTAGCTACACATAGAGATGCATGCTTGAAGTTGTCTGGGAAAGAGAATGGATCAAAAGGCTGCATTCTGAGTGTCTGGTGAACACTTGTCACTGAAATGACACTCGAGGGCATAGCTTGCTTCTACACAGTGTACAGTTATATTGTATACATACGGTATGTGTTCACACTTCGATTGCATATTCATTTTGCGTAGTTTTATTATCATCAAAAGACATAATTGATTTTCTCCAGGGAAGCAAAATAAGTTCTTTCCTCATTACATGTTCAACCACAGTTTACGATCAGTTCCATTCCTTGTGGTAATATCTCAATTTTAATAGCACCCTCGAGAGAAACATATTCTCCAATCTCAACATTTATGTTAACAAACAATGTTGTACTTCCTCCCTAAAGTGAATGTTGTGTTCAATAGTAAAGGTCACAACTAGTTGGTCTAACTGGGACTGAGCCTGAGGGTACCGGAGCTACCAGCTGGCATGTCTAGGATAGGACCATAGCCGCGGGAAGTAGGGGATTTAATAGAAATTACACAAGAAAATAATAATTACAACAACAACAAAAAAGTATATATATATATATAATAATAATAATAATAATAATACGGTAAATTGGGTGAACTGGGCCTTTATTACTCCTGTATTAGTGGAGAGAAATACTCCTCAGCACCCCCCTGTTTTGATCTCAATGCCCTGAGACGTGACTATCACTCCAAAGCCAGACAACATATTGGCTTGCCAGCAAACAGTCACAGACAGGTATACTGTGAATTGGAAAACAAACAGGAAATGATATAGTGTGGAAAAACACATTGTTAGTATGACACAACTAAGTGATGCAATGTTATTCCCTCCAGTGTTACACTCCACTGTGCCGCCCCAGCAAATAATACATTTGTTTTTATATAATTAGCTTGTTTCCATGCAAATAACAATAACCCTGTGCAAAATATGTTCCTGTTTGAAATCAATAACCCCTCTAACATAGTGATCTGGCGCTGGGTATACAAAGTGACAGAACTTGCCAAGAGACCACTTCTGAAGAGATAAAGTACACATTCTCTGTAACATACTCTATAAGAGCCAGCTTAGAGAGGAAGACAACATTTACCATGAATAAGCAGATATGCCATTTTCTGTTTACAACATTCAGCAGTTAACAGTTCTAAATGCCGTATATATCCATGGTCTAAAGAGTGGTTTGTTATTGAGGTACAATTCTGTATTCATCCTGATATGAATAATTGCAAACAATATACTTACATCCCAGTGGCTCACAGGGATACATCCTCTCACCATGTTAGAACTAATACCTGAGATACCCTCTGTATGACATTTATATGAGGAACCCTGTGTATCCTGCGAGGTGTTAGGGCCCCGTGAGGAGAGTGATGTACAACCCTCCACACACATGCGCACACACACCTTCACCTTAACATGCTCCTACCTACTTCCTACTGTACCGGTAACTGTAGAACCCCAAGGTGTCCTGTTTATTGGAAGACTGCAGCCCTGGAATGATTAATCATTGTTGAGAAACATTGGTTCACCAGTTAAAACAACAGCAGTCTCCCACCTCCTTCACCCCAACCAAGGTTAATTAGCATCTGTGTTTCTACCTCAAATAATTAAATTACTGCTTTCTGAAGATTATAATGATCAGTGATCAAGGTAAGACCTTTTTATAAAGCCATTCATGGGGACAGAGTAAAAACATATACATATACAGAATATATAATTTTTTACTCTATTAATTCTCATAGCCAATTTACTTAGAAAGCGCTGTTTGCAAAAGTAGAGGAGATTGAATTAGACTGCATGATTCTTTCAACTTCTTTCAGTTGAATATCATTTAATTCAAATATCATTAAGGCATGAAATCTCTATCTTTCCTCATGAACGACACCAGCTTGAATCTGAATAATTACCTAAAAAATGCACTTTGCACTCTGTAGCCAAGAGGATGGTTAGATCGGGAAATATCCCTGAAATATATATGCAATCTGAGACGTCTTCTAACCACACAGGGTTTCAGCCATCAAACTGACAGCTTCATTCTCATATGAGAAGAGGGGAGAGAGCAGAATCATGTCACCTAGTAGAGAAATCTTAGTTAAATGTGTCTCTTGGCAGCTGCCTGGTCTAAAAATAAGCTCTGCTTGTTCCCGCACTGTGAATATAAGATTGCCATATCGCTACCTCCTTCCATAACAATTAATCAAGCCGAGCTATGCTCAAACTAAGTTTCCCTTTCCCCAGGTATCAAAATGGCTGAACCAATTGTTCGAAAATTGCGAGATGAGAGATGGGCATATCCCACCACAGCAATTAAATGTGCTTTGAGAGCATGGTGTAAATAATTTTGGGATCTGAAATGAAACTGTGGCTGTAAACTCGGGATAGCACCTGATGCCTTTTACCAGGGGAAGCCGGGCCTCCACCCATTTAGGGTAGGCAGTGTTATTTACTGCTGAGAGATACCCATGTGTGCCACCAGCTGTGGTCCCTTGGAAGTTATCCTCCAAAGGAGTAGCTTAAGTTCTCATGCTAATTATTAGCTCAACATGACAAAATAAAGAAAGAGATTAATGTGTTTGCAAATTAATGGCTTGGTGTGCAAGCTTTTTCATTTGTAATTATGTGCTTGAGAAAAATATGAGAAAATTAGGCCTATTGTAGTAATTATTGGCAAGCAAATGCTAAGACTGTACAGTACCTTGTTCATTCCGTGTTGCCCAGTATAATGTATGACTGCCCTGTATGACTGCCCTGTATGACTGCCCTGTGTACGACTGCCCCGTGTATGACTGCCCCGTGTACGACTGCCCTGTCTACGACTGCCCCGTGTACGACTGCCCTGTGTACGACTGCCCTGTGTACGACTGCCTTGTGTACGACTGCCTTGTGTACGACTGCCCTGTGTACGACTGCCTTGTGTACGACTGCCCTGTGTACGACTGCCCTGTGTACGACTGCCCCGTGTACGACTGCCTTGTGTATGACTGCCCTGTGTACGACTGCCCAGCGCACGACTACCCTGTGTACGACTGCCAAGTGTGTGACCATATGACACGCAAGACAGGATGTGTGTTCCATCACCATACCATTTATGATCCTGACATTAGCAAACACCCTTTCCCTCTAGCGATAATGTATGGATTGCATTATCAATATCTCTTTCAAGGGCTATCAATTAAACATTTTATGGATGGGTACTTCAGCTTGCTGAGGCAGTTACATTTTAGTGGCCTGTTTGTCACCCACAGGGCCTGGGACAACCGAGAGATTTCTCCTCTTCCCTAGGTCTGTGCTCTATAGCACCTGTTCGAAATACAATATATCTGAATTTTTTACACACACCATCCTGTTTACATATGCACAGTCGTGGCCAAATGTTTTGAGAATGACACAAATATTAATTTTCACAAAGTTTGCTGCTTCAGTGTCTTTAGATATTTTTGTCAGATGCTACTATGGAATACTGAAGTATAATTACAAGCATTTCATAAGTGTCAAAGGCTTTAATTGACAATTACATGAAGTTGATGCAAAGAGTCAATATTTGCAGTGTCGACCCTTCTTTTTCAAGACCTCTGCAATATGCATTGGCATGCTGTCAATTAACTTCTGGGCCACATCCTGACTGATGCCAGCCCATTCTTGCATAATCAATGCTTGGAGTTTGTCCGAATTTGTGGGTTTTTGTTTGTCCACCCTCCTCTTGAGGATTGACCACAAGTTCTCAATGGGATTATGGTCTGGGGAGTTTCCTGGCTATGGACCCAAAATATTGATGTTTTGTTCTCTGAGCCACTTAGTTATCACTTTTGCCTTATGGCAAGGTGCTCCATCATGCTGGAAAAGGCATTGTTCATCACCAAACTGTTCCTGGATGGTTGGGAGAAGTTACTCTCGGATGATGTGTTGGTACAATTCTTTCTTCATGGCTGTGTTCTTAGGCAAAATTGTGAGTGAGCACACTCCCTTGGCGAAGCAACCCCACACATGAATGGTCTCAGGATGCTTTACTGTTGGCATGACACAGGACTGATGGTTGCGCTCTTCTTGTCACTCCGGACAAGCTTTTTTCCAGATGCCCCAAACAATCGGAAAGGGGATTCATCAGAGAAAATGACTTTACCCCAGTCCTCAGCAGACCAATCCCTGTACCTTTTGTAGAATATCAGTCTGTCCCTGATGTTTTTCCTGGAGAGAAGTGGCTTCTTCGCTGCCCTTCTTGACACCAGGCCGTCCTCCCAAAGTCTTCGCCTCACTGTGCGTGCAGATGCAATCACACCTGCCTGCTGCCATTCCTGAGCAAGCTCTGTACTGGTGGTGCCCCGATCCCGCAGCTGAATCAACTTTAGGAGACGGCCCTGGAGCTTGCTGGACTTTCTTGGGCACCCTGAAGCCTTCTTCACAACAATTGAACCGCTCTCCTTGAAGTTCTTGATGATCCGATAAATGATTGATTAGGTGCAATCTTACTGGCAGCAATATCCTTGCCTGTGAAGCCCTTTTTGTGCAAAGCAATGATGATGGCACGTGTTTCCTTGCAGGTAACCATGATTGACTGAGGAAGAACAATGATTCCAAGCACCACCCTCCTTTTGAAGCTTCCAGTCTGTTATTTGAATTCAATCAGCATGACAGAGTGATCTCCAGCCTTGTCCTTGTCAACACTCACACCTGTGTTAACGAGAGAATCACTGGCATGATGTCAGCTGGTCCTTTTGTGGCAGGGCTGAAATGCAGTGTAAATGTTTTTTTGGGGAATCAGTTAATTTGCATGGCAAAGAGAGAATTTACAATTGATTGCAATTCATCTGATCACTCTTCATAACGTTCTGGAGTATATGCATATTGCCATCATTCAAACTGAGGCAGCAGACTTGTAAAAATGTATATTTGTGTCATTCTCAAAACTATTGACCCCCACCCCCCCAAAGTCAATACCTTGTAGAGCCACCTTTTGCAGCAATTATAGCTGCAAGTCTCTTGGGGTGTCTCTATAAGCTTGGCACATCTAGCCACTGGGATTTTTGCCCATTCTTCAAGGCAAAACTGCTCCATGTCCTTCAAGTTGGATGGGTTCCACTGCTGTACAGCAATCTTTAAGTCTTACCACAGATTCTCAATTGGATTGAGGTCTGAGCTTTGACTAGGCCATTCCAAGACATTTAAATGTTTCCCTTTAACCACTGGAGTGTTGCTTTAGCAGTCTGCTTAGGGTCATTGTCCTGCTGGAAGGTCCCAGTCTCAGTCTCAAATCTCTGGAAGACTGAAACAGGTTTCTCTCAAGAATTTCCCTGTATTTCGCGCCATCCATCACTCCTTAAATTCTGACCAGTTTCCCAGTCCCTGTCGATGAAAAACATCCACACAGCAGGATGCTACCACCACCATGCTCCACTGTGGGGATGGTGTTCTCAGTGTGATGAGTGGTGTTGGGTTTGTGCCAGACGTAGCGTTTTCCTTGAAGGCCAAAAAGCTACATTTTAGTCTCATCTGACCAGAGTACCTTCTTCCATACATTTGAGGAGTCTCCCACATGCCTTTTGGCGAACACCAAGCATGTTTGGTTATTTTTGTCTGGCCACTCTTCCGTAAAGCCCAGCTCTATGGAATGTATGGCTTAAAGTGGTCCTATGGACAGATACTTCAATCTCCACTGTGTAGCTTTGCAGCTCCTTCAGGGTTATCTTTGGTCTCTTTGTTGCTTCTCTGATTAATGCCCTCCTTGCCTGGTCTGTAAGTTTCGGTGGGCGGCCCTCTTGGCAGGTTTGTTGTGATGCCATATTATTTCCATTTTTTAATAATGGATTTAATGGTGCACCGTGGGATGTTGAAAGTTTCGGATATTTTTTTATAACCCAACCCTGATCTGTTCTTTTCCACATCTTTGTCCCTGACCTGTTTGAAGAGCTCTTTGGTCTTCATAGTGCTGCTTGCTTGGTGGTTCCCCTTGCTAAGTGGTGTTTGAAGACTCTGGGGCCTTTAAGAACAGGTGTATATATACTGAGATCATGTGACAGATCATGTGACACTTACTTAGCAAACAGGTGAACTTTATTTAACTAATTATGCGACTGCTGAAGGTAATTGGTTGCACCAGATCTTATTTAGGAGCTTAATAGCAAAGGGGTGAATGCATATGCACACACCACTTTTCCATTTATTTATTTTTTGAATTTTTAAAAATAAGTACTTTTTTTACTTTCACTTCACCAATTTGGACTATTTTGTCTATGTCCATTACATGAAATAAAATAAAAAATGAATTTAAATTACAGGTTGTAATGCAACAACATAGGAAAAACGCCAAGAGGGGTGAATACTTTTGCAAGGCACTGTATGATAGTCAATGGAAGCCACTAATTTCAAACTCAGTAGGGAATGTATTTGTGTTAGTAATCCACACAAAAGCCACAGTATAATTCAAAACCTGTGTGTTACTTATAAATTGTGAGTCAGTAGTGGGTGTTGTTGTTGTTGTTTATATTACAGTGGGCAGATATCCACAGGCCTTCAGCATTATAGATGGAGAGAGTCCCCATTTCAAACCGGGCATATCCATTAAAGCACCTACAGAGAGGTTTTATTCCTACTCAAAGCACTCGGCAGGAGAGTGTTCTAGTCCTTTTTAATGCTTTGACATTTGTTTTGATGCATTTTAGAGAGAAAATATCACAGTTGTCTTATTGAAAATCTTAATGCTTTGACTTTCCACCGGTTGAATAATACATTTCCCAAGGAAAAAAAGAAATGAATCATTTAGAGCAGAGCCATTTTTAAATTTGAATCAGTTTGAAAAAAAAGAGAGGATTCGGCATCAATGATTTTGAAGACCTTGGATTTCATCAAAAACACATACAATATAAATGTGGAAATGGAAAACAAGAAAAGTCACAAATACTATCTTTAAAATGTAATATGTCAACCTCTTACCATTCTAAGCACTGCGGCACATAACACAATATATGCCTCAAATGTGAACTATGTTTTCCAAATGGAAAGACAGACCACAGTAACCAGACCTTTTCCCACACACAACATTAGTGCTTTATTTCTCTAGAATATAGACAAATATGTTTCTCCTTTCCTATACATTTCTCCTATAGAATCGCCTTATTGCCACTCTCATTTCTCTTGCAGAGGAACAATATCTCCCTCCTATGCAATCGGCTGAGCTTTCTCGTTCATTTCACTCAATATCAGTATATTGAGATCACCTCAGGTCATTCACCAAAGCAAAGTATTGGATAGTAAGGGTGTGTATTTCTATGTTCAAAGTATATGCTCAAACAAATGTATACAAACGATATTTCATTACATATGTTTGCACTGTATTTTCCATTTCAACAGGTGTAAAAACAGATACTTTGCAGGTTTTAAAAGCCCCCAAAACTCCTCTTCTTGCTAACATTTCCAGAACTTTAACTTACCACAATACCTTGTGGAACTGAACACCTATTTTCAAAGGTTAATGAATGTATTGAAGCCAGTGGCGTTCTATTCAGGGGGATGCATGGATTTCTGCAGGTGTCTGAACCTGCCCCACTCACAGCTTTAATTCAGCCTGACAGCTAGGCTAATGGGCTGCTGTAGATCACCTGTGCTCCACAGTGGTCTGCCTTAACAGAAGCAAAAGAACAGAGGGCATGTGTCTTCGCCCACCTCACTCACTGACAGCTTATCACAGTCCAACATTTAACAGAAATTTGGCATTTAAAACAACTCCAACTGTGACACCTCAACAAAAAAATTAGAATAATTTTGTTGGAAAATCAGTTCTCAGACTCCCATCTGTCAAAACCTAATGGACCTTACAAATATGTTCTTATCGAAAGCTTCATGTGCCATGAGTGATGGCAACACCTGATGATTTACAGTGGCTTGCGAAAGTATTCACCCCCTTTGTATTTTTCCAATTTTGTTGTCTTACAACCTGGAAATAAAATTGATTTGGGGGGGGGGGGTTGTATCATTTGATTTACACAACAAACCTACCACTTTGAAGATGCAAAATATGTTTTATTGTGAAACTATCAACAAATAATACAAAAAAACAGTCAAATTGAGCGTGCATAACTATTCATCCCCCTCCCCCCCGCCCCCCCCCACCCAAATTCAATACTTTGTAGTGCCACCTTTTGCAGCAATTATAGCTGCAAAGCTCTTGGGGTATGTCTCTATAAGCTTGGCACATCTAGCCACTAGGATTTTTGCCCATTCTTCAAGGCAAAACTGCTCCAGCTCCTGCAAGTTGGATGGGTTCCGCTTCTGTACAGCAACCTTTAAGTCATACCACAGATTCTCAATTGGATTGAGGTCTGGGCTTTGACTAGGCGATTCCAAGACATTTAAATGTTTCCCCTTAAACCACTCGAGTGTTGCTTTAGCAGTATGCTTAGGGTCATTGTCCTGCTGTAAGGTGAACCTCCATCCTAGTCTCAAATCTCTGGAAGACTGAAACAGGTTTCTCTCAAGAAATTCCCTTTATTTAGCGCCATCCATCATTCCTTCAATCCTGACCAGGTTCCCAGTCCCTGCCGATGAAAAACATCCCCACAGCATGATGCTGCCACCACCATGCTTCACTGTGGGGATGGTGTTGTCAGGTGATGAGAGGCGTTGGGTTTGCGCCAGACATAGCATTTTCCTTGATAGCCAAAAATATACATTTTAGTCTCATCTGACTCATGTGTACCTTCTTCCATATGTTTGGGGAGTCTCCCACATGCCTTTTGGCGAACACCAAAAGTGTTTGCTTATTTTTATCTTTCAGCAGTGGCTTTTTTCTGGCCACTCTTCTGTAATGCCCAGCTCTGTATAGTGTGCGGCTTAAAGTGGTCCTATGGACAGATACTCCAATCTCCGATGTGGAGCTTTGTAGCTCCTTCAGGGTTATCTTTGGTCTCTTTTTTGCCTCTCTGATTAATGCCCTCCTTGCATGGTCCGTGAGTTTTGGTGGGCAGCCCTCTCTTGGCAGGTTTGTTGTGATGCCATATTCTTTTCATTTTTTAATAATAGATTTAATGGTTCCCCGTGGGATGTTCAAAGTTTCATATTTTTTTTCATAACACAACCCTGATCTGTACTTTTCCACAACTTTGTCCCTGACCTGTTTGGAGAGCTCCTTGGTCTTCATAGTGCTGCTTGCTTGGTGGTGCCCCTTGCTTAGTGGTGTTGCAGACTCTGGGGCCTTTCAGAACAGGTGTATATATATATATATATATATATATATACTGAGATCATGTGACAGATCATGTGACACTTAGATTGCACACAGGTGGACTTTATTTAACTAATTATGTGACTTCTGAAGGTAATTGGTTGCACCAGATCTTATTTAGGGGCTTCATAGCAAAGGAGGTGAATATATATGCACCACTTTTCAATTTTTTTCATTTCACTTCACCAATTTGCACAATTTTGTGTATGTCCATTACATAAAAATCAATTTAAATTACAGGTTGTAATGAAACAAAATAGGAATAACGTCAAGGGGGTGAATACTTTTGCAAGGCACTGTACATTTGAAAATAGCATATACTTTTGTGATCATCGGCTTGCTACTGTATATGTACTACAAACTGTATTTACTTGTAATATTACAGAGGGTAGCTGAGAGCCGGGACAAAAGTAACAAAGCACATTACTAACATGGAGGACGAGCTCCCTGCAACAACAAAAAACAGCCCAGTCTGATCGTGTTTCGCTGAGTTATCAACAGAAAGTGGTTTGGAGTGATAATAGTAAAAAAAACTTTAAAAAAACTGGCCCGGAAGGTTTTTTCCGGTTATAGAGTTTTGTTTAGTTTAAAGATGCACAATGCAGAAATAGCTACGCCATTTCCTGGTTGTAAAAATTCTAATAGTTGGCTTCATTTCATTTTATGTAACAAAACAAGCAAGTGTAGTGTAGAAAATCATTGCACCATCTTAACCACTGTATATTGTATTTTCATCTGTTTGAAGATGGTGTAAAAACCGAAAGTAAAAGACAAAAAATGTAATTCTTCCAGGTAAACTGCAATATCAATACCATTGTAAAGCACAATTTATCTCCTTTCCAGCCAAATCAATGACAAGACCTTCATGCTGCCTGTCTCTGCATGATTGAAGAAGGCAATGAGCTCTGTCGGGTCTTTTAAAAATGAGGGTGGGGAAGCGAAACCTACTGCGTGATAAGGAAAGTATGGGGAAACAACTTTTTTCATCTGATCTGTCCAACATCACCTCTAAAATGTAAATGAAACACTATAAAGAGTTTATATAATGTGTCATTATGTACCTATTTGAAGGTTTGTGTCGAATTTGAATTGGGTTTTTAGGGTGGCGCTAAAGTTATCTTCAGAAGTTAACAGCGTCTGTCGCAGCTTTTGAGTCATGATGGCTTTGCAGTGATGACGCAAAAAATAAATGCGTTCAGTTGTACAATTGACTAGGTATCCATCCTTACCCTGTCCCTTTCTTGTTTTTAAACTGCGAGAGAAGCTCTACACCTGGTGGAGAGAGGCTGTACGACACAGAATGAGTTGAATTATGCGTGCTGTACGTTAAATCATGACACGTCATAATTTAACCTACAGCGTCAGAGGGGTCCCTTTTTTCAACTTTTCTCCAATACTATCGAGCCATTACCATGTCAATCAGCACTTGAATAGAAACGTAGTTCACACCCCAGATTTTGATGCCAACACAGTCGTTACAGCCCCATTAGTTTTCATTGCGGCCTCGTTTGAATACAGTGGTTGCGCAAATCTGTACGGAATGGGGTTAGTCAACAGTAGCTAGCTAGGTAAACAATAAACCATAATCCCAACTCATGACGTTACTACCATGCATGAATCTGCAGGTAGCTAACCAACCAGGTGCAATGTTAGCTAGCTAACATTAGGCTATAGCTAACTAAGCAAATGGCTCTGAGATATGAATAATAAGGTCATACACGTAACGTTAGCTAGCGAGCCAGCCAGCTAATGTTAGCTAGCTAGGTAAACAATGAACCATAATCCCAATTTATGACGTTACTAACCTGCATGAATCTGCAGGTAGCTGCTAGCCAAGCACATGGCTCTTTCTGTCAAAATTAGAAACATGTAATATCTGAAAACGTAGCTAGCTAGACTATCTTACCTGTATACATTATTCATGAATTGACACATCTCCTGTTGGATGCCATGGTTGCCCTTAGTTTGAAAATGTAATCCAGAGACAGGTGTGTCCTCCATCTCCTTAGCTATCATACTCGAATTCCACTGATTTCAAAACTCGGTCCTCCAGAAAGTGGAGAGCAACACTTTTGTCGTTTTAGGTAGACAGGATTACCTAGTCATACTGACCAGCTCAAATAGACAGAAGTGTGCTATGTGACAGATAAATCCAAACTCATCTCTCGGCATGTCCAGCCCACTCATTATCTCAGCCAATCATGGCTAGTGGGAAGGTTGGTGACTTTTTATGTGGCTAAACCAACTCGGCTCGTAATTGAATTTTTTTATTAATATTTACAGATAGCATATACATTTGTTATTAAGGCACGTGAAAGTTTACATGTTCGAGAAGGCGTTTCTGCCAAAAAAACGCATTGAAACAGCCCCCCTGTTGTCACGATTGTGTGTAAGAACAGATCAAGGCGCAGCGTGAATATCGTTCCACATATTTTATTATAATGTCAAACTATGCAAGACATACAATAAACAAAAACAACAATCCGTGACGACAGAGGTACAACATGCACTACCTCAAAATAATCTCCCACAAACAAAGGTGAGAAAAACAGCTACTTAAATATGATCCCCAATTAGAGACAACGGTGACCAGCTGCCTCTAATTGGGGATCATCCAAAAACCCCAACATAGAAAAACAGAAACTAGAACCAAACAACATAGAAAAATAGAATAACCCCCCCAGTCACGCCCTGACCTACTCTACCATAGAAAATAAGAGCTCTCTATGGTCAGGACGTGACACCTGTGAAGGAGTTCCCACATATGTCACCCGTTTCAGGAAACTAGGCGTATGTCACGTGACATACGCCTAGTTTCCTGAAACGGGTCACATATGTGGGAACTCCATCAAGACTGTTGGAAAAGCATTCCAAGTGACTACCTCATAAAGCTGGTTGAGAGAATGCCAGGAGTGTGCAAAGCTGTCATCAAGGCAAAGGGCGGCTACTTTGAAGAATCTAAAATCTGAAATCTATTTTGATTTGTTTAACACTTTTTTGGTTACTACATGATTCTCTATCTGTTATTTCATTGTGTTGATGCCTTCACTATGATTCTACAATGTAGAAAATAGTAAAAATAAAGAAAAACCCTTGAATGAGTAGGTGTGTCCAAACTTTTGACTTGTGCTGTATGTACTGTACATATTTGTCACGACTTCCGCCTAAGTCGGCTCCTCTCCTTGTTCGGGCGGCGTTCGGCAGTCGACGTCACCGGCTTTCTAGCCATCACCGCTCCATTCTTCATTGATCCATTTGTTTTGTCTTGTTTTTGCACACCTGGTTTGCATTTCCCAATCACAATGCATGTATTTATTCCTCTGTTCCCCCTCATGTCTTTGTGCGTTATTGTTTTGTGTTACGTGTCATTTTTGACGTGCCAGACTGGTGTTCGTATATTCCGTGTTTTGTCACAAGGTATGTTTATTTGTTTGAACATAATTATTGTGACTGTTTGCACGTTTTGCACTTTTGCCAATTGGCTGGAGGTTTTGACGCAGTGGCGTCCATCTGTTGGTTTCTCCTGCCTCAATAAGGTGTGCGCCTGTTCACAACTCTCTGCTCTCCTGCACCTGACTCCGCTACCAGTACGCACACCATTGACAATATTAATGATCCTAACCTGACAATTTTGTTAATCTAACCTGTAATTTACCTAACCTGCCACTGTGGACAATGGAACTGTTGCGAACATTGGAGCCCGACCAAATCAGGTAGTCCAACCTTATTGAGTAGTTACACATTAACCCCTAATTCTTCATCTTGTGTAGATTTTATTTCACTGACTCTCTGTCACATTATCATCAGGGTAACTGTCAACTTGTTAAAATACCTTATTTTAAAAATACATATGATAGGTGCACAGAGGTAATTTATATAGAATTTTTTAGACATGACCAACAAGTGACTTTCTGAGCTCACAAATGGAAATAATAGATTTGAGTCTTAATTGAGGAGGGAGGATAATGTACGTTCACAGAAGTAACAAGTAATGGTAGACCTAATCATTAGTTAAGGTGATTTTACTGACATCAGTTTTGTTTATGAATTGTTAAGTGATTAAAACTCGTAATTCTGTTACCAAATTGGTAACAGAATACCCAAAAAATCCGTAACGGAATTACTGCAACTGAATTGCTTACAATGGGAAATCATAATACTGACAAACCACAGTTGTGTCACCTGCTACTGTCCTCCCTTCCACTGGCACACTATTACGTTCAGCTCATAACTGTTTTATTTCTCTTTCTGTCGTCTGGTGGTCAAACCAAGAGTATTAAACAGTCTGAGTCTGGACACCCCCTCCCTCTAACCCACTGTCTCTCTCTGCCTTTCTCACTCCACAGTTGTCACTTCTCCCAGCTCTTATTGACACCTACCCATGAGCCCCCGATAACCAGCATCCTAACCCACTGAGAACCGACTGACATCGGCTGTCCATGGATGTTGAAAAGTAGTTGGTCAGTCCACCCTTGCTTGGATGTTAACGTCCATGTTTCACAGTAAAGTACAATACAATACAGTGAGTAGAGCACAGTAGAGTACAGTACAGTACTGTGTACAGTAGAGTACAGCACAGGACTAAAGTAGAGTACAATAAAATACAATACAGTACAATACAGTCCAATACAATACCATAGTACTGTACAATAAAGTACTGTAAAAAAGTAGAATATAGTACAGTACAGTAAACTAGAGTACAGTATATTGTACTGTACTCTATTGTACAGAACTATACTCTACTTTACTGAACTCTACTGTACTGTTCTCTACTGTACTCTACTGCACTGTACTGCGCTCTACCTTACTCTACTCTGATCTGCTCTGCTGTGCTGTAAACTTGTGAAACATTAGGAGAATGACATTCATATACATAATTATGCATTTCTGTGTAGTACAGATCAGGTACCCATAATGTAATTCCATTACCGTAATTCCGTTACCAGGTGTAAATCCACTTCACTTACTGTAGTGAAGTGGATTTTCAAACTCAAGGTGCCATGTCATAGCTGGCACCCCATTCTTTCTGCAGACATCTTTTGAATCTTAATTGAGAGCAGATGTTTAACAGAGTTTTGGAAAAATGTGGTTGCATAACAACCTGAGGGAGATTTTACCATAATTCCGTGGATTTGTCCAGTACCTAGCTAAATTGGTGTGGGTGACATGATTGCCAAACTCAAACCTTTACCCCTTATTCACATGTAAAGTCCAGGGCTGCTTCACGTTTGTTATTTTCTCAGAGTTTTGGTGTTTTCTTATTATATCTGAGGAGATCACTCTTCAGACAAGTATTGTAGTTAATTGTAATAATTCATAGTTACTGTCACGAACCGGCTCAAAGTTCGTAACAAAATGGAGACAACGTGGAGACAAGGAATAACAAAATATATTTATTAATTAAAGTAAACTAAATACAACAATGGTATGTGTAATCAGTAGTGTAAATGAGTGTTTTGCATGCATAAATGTGATAATGCAGGGTGTTGTAAAGGTGCCAAAGCAAACAAACAAAAGGCCACAACAATGCCACAACCAAAAACTATCAGTGTCTGCCTAGAGAGAGTCTCCCCCATGAATGGGGAAGAGGTGCATTTATCCTGGGACACACGACCCTCCCGGCTCCGCCCACCGACATCCTATTAAGGAAAACATAGAGCAAAGAGAAAGAATTCGGCAGACAGAGTGGGAGGGCCGTCACAGTTATATTGTAATAATAACATGTAACTGGTGGTAATTGCAGTCTGTAATTACAGACATGTAACAACAAATACTTGTTACAAATGGGAAAGTTTCCCTAAAATTCCCCAATTTAGTGTTTAGTTTCTTCTCAGCTGCATCCAATTCAGTAATAACTGTCACAAGGTTGTAATCTCTTGTGGACAGATGCGCTGGGTGCCCGAGATTACAAAGGTTGGAGGCTCTAATTACCTACCTATGAATGCGCACTATTCAAAATCTCCACTCATTGTAGTTGCTAGCACTTGTACCTTCTGGGTTAACTTGGTTAAGTTTACATTAACAGATCAGATAATAGGACAACCTCACTGACTGAGGTCTACCATATGGGTGTCATCCCAGATTATATATTTTAAAATATATATATAATGAATGTGTACATTGCCCATTATGACAACCTGACCCTCCTTGCCATCCAAGTTAGAGGGTAAACCCACAAGTACACCTCAGAGTAAATGTTATATCTGCATAAGTACAATGTAATTACTATTGTAACGGGCGTCGTAAGGATTGGACCAAGGTGCAGCGGGAACATGTATACTCATCTTCTTTATTTATTAAAAAAGAAGGAAAAACAAAAGAAACACGTATACAAAACAGTTGTATACGTGTTTCCTGTCAGTTGCACAGACACAAAACAGGAGACAACTACCCACAAATCCCATTACAAAAACACCCCTATACATAGGACCTTCAATCAGAGGCAACGAGGAACAGCTGCCTCCAATTGAAGGTCAATCCAATGAACTAAACATAGAAATAGATAGACTAAACTAACATAGCCCAACAAACCCCGAAACACTCTAAACAAACACCCCTCTTACATAGCAACATAGCCCAACAAACCCCGAACCACATAAAACAAACACGTCCTGCCACGTCCTGACCTAACTGCAATAACAAATAACCCCTTATACTGGTCAGGACGTGACAACTATGTGTTACACATGATTTAGATAGTTAAAATTAAGTGTATATTGAGGGGTACTTATTTGTAATTAAAGTGTACTTATAGTACATTTATCTGCATAAGTACAATGTAATTACTTGGTGTTACATGGGATTTAGCTAGCTCAATTTAATTATATCTTGAGGTGCACTTACTTGTAATTAATGTGTACTTATATAGTACATTACCCAACCTGACAACCTGGCCATCATTTTAAAGCTTCTGGAAACACCATCAAAGTGAGAAAATAATGACACTAGTACTTCACAGAGCACATGTAATATCTGCATAAGTACAATGTAATTAATAGGTTTAACAAAGGATTTAGCTAGTTAAAATGAAGTGTATATTGAGGGGTACTTGTAATTATTGTACACTTACAAAGTGCGTAACCCATCCTGACAATCTAATCGTCAGCTTCTGAAAGTACCATCCAAGTGTGAAAATAAAACACTAATACACCACAGAGTACATATCTAGGTTATCGCTAGTTGATTTGGCTATTTGAAGTGAAGTGTAGCTTTATAGTTATCCATGAGCACTTTCTATATAATTACTTACTACTCATTACCATGTGAAAATACCTATAAACAGAAGATGAGCTCTACTTTAGTCAACTTTATAACAAAGAAAATCAAATGTTATTTGTCACATGCACCGAATACAGGTGTTGACTTATGAGCCCTTTCCCAACATTGCAGAGTTACAATATAAGAAAATGTAGTTAAAAATAAAAAAGGAAATAGTAACACAAGAAACTAGCAATAACGAGACTATATACAAGAAGTACCGTTAATGAGTCAGAGAGCTGGGGTATGAGATAGTTGAGGTAATATGTACATGTAGGTAGGGGTAAAAGTGAGTTGGCAATCAGGATAGATAATGAACAGAGTAGCAGCAGCGTTCAGTGCCTTCGGAAAGTATTCAGACACCTTAACTATTTCCACATTTTGTTAGGTTACCGCCTTATTCTAAAATTGATTAAATCGTTTTTTTCCCCTCATCAATCTACACACAATACCCCATATTGACAAAGCAAAAACAGGTTTTTAGAATTTGTTGCTAATTTATAAAAAATTAAAAACAGAAATATCACATTTACATAAGTATTCAGACCCTTTACTCAGTACTTTTTGAGGCACCTTTGGCAGAGATTAAAGCCTTGAGTCTTCTTGGGTATGACGCTACAAGCTTGGGACAACTGTATTTGGGGAGTTTCTCCCATTCTTCTCTTCAGATCCTCTCCAGCTCTGTCAGGTTGGATGGGTAGTGTTGCTGCACTGCTATTTTCAGGTCTCTCCAGAGATGTTAGAAGAGGGGTTAAAGTCCGGGCTCTGACTTGGCCACTAAAGGACATTCAGAGACTTGTCACAAAGCCACTCCTGCGTTGTCGTGGCTGTGTGTTTAGGGTCGTTGTCAGGTTGGAAGGTGAACCTTCGCCCCAGTCTGAGGTCCTGAGCAGTCTGTAGCAGGTTTTCATCAAGGATCTCTCTGTACTTTGCTCCGTTCATCTTTTCCTCGATCCTGACTAGTCTCTCAGTCCTTGCAGCTGAAAAACATCCCAACAGCATGATGCTGACACCACCATGCTTCACGTAGGGATGGTGCCAGGTATTCCTCCAGACGTGAGGCTTGACATTCATGCCAAAGAGTTCAATCTCAGTTTCACCAGACCAGAGAATATTGTTGAGTCTTAGGTGCCTTTTGGCAAACTCCAAGCGGGCTGTCATGTGTGTTTTACTGAGGAGGGTCTTCAGTCTGGCCACTCCACCTACCATAAAGGCCTGATTGATGGAGTGCTGCAGAAATGGTTGTCCTTCTGGAATGTTCGCTGATCTCCAGAGACCAAGGCCCTTCTCCCCCAATTGCTCAGTTTGTCCGGGCGGCCAGCTCTAGGAAGAGTCTCGTTGGTTCCAAACTTCTTCCATTTAAGAATGATGGAGGCCACTGTGTTCGTGGGGACCTTCAATGCTGTAGAAATGTTTTGGTGGTACCCTTCCCCAGATCTGTGCCTCGACACAATCCTGTCTCGGAGCTCTACAGACAATTCCTTCGACCTCATGGCTTGTTTTTTGCTCTGACATGCGCTGTCAACTGTGGGACCTTATATAGACAGGTGTGAGCTTTTCCAAATCATGTCCAATCAATTGAATATAACGCAGGTGGACTCCAATCAAGTTGTAGAAACATCTCAAGGATAATCAATGGAAACAGGATGCACCTGAGCTCAATTTAGAGTCTCATAGCAAAGGGTCGGAATACTTATGTAAATAAGTTATTTCAGTTTGACTTTTTTAATACATTTGCAAAAATTTCTAAAAACCTGTTTTCACTTTGTCATTATGGGATATTGTGTGCAGATTGCTGAGGATTTTGTTTTTATTTCATACATTTTAGAACAAGGCTGTAATGTAACAAAATGTGGAAAAAGTCAAGGGGTCTGAATACTTTCCGAAAGCACTGTATGCGAAGAGTGTGAAAGAGTGTGAAAGTGCGTCTATGGGTGAGTGTGTGTGCGTATGTGTGGTGTCAATATGCGTGTGTATGTTTTGTGTGTGTGAGCGTGAGCGTATGTAGGCCTATGTAGTCCATGTGTATGTTGGAGTGTCATTGTAGTATGTGTGAGTGTGTCGGTAGAATCCGGTGCATGTGCATAAAGCCGGTGCAAGAGAGTCAGTGCAAATAAAAATGATGTCAATGTTGTCTTATGGCTTTGGGGTAAAAGCTGTTAAAGAAACTTTGGTCCCAGAGTTGGTGCTCCTGTACCGGTTGCCATGTGGAAGCAAAGAGACTAGCTTTTTTGATTTATTACGATTCCCATTAGCCGACGCCAATGGCGACAACTAGTCTTACTGGGATCAGACATTTCACGAAAAAGACATTACAGACAAAATCCTTTACAATTTACATGCATTTAACAACATTAACATGTGTGCATCTATCAGTTAAACATACATGTCAATACATACACTCAACAAGTAGGTCACATGGGGGAGAGGCGTTGTGTCGTGATGTGTTGCTTTATTTGTTTTTTGAAACCAGGTTTGCTGTTAGCTTGTTAGCAAGCTAGCTAACATTAAATTAGCTGGCTAGACAGTTCAAATAATGACCATATCATATAGCTGACAACGTCTTAACTTTAGCTAATTTGTATTCATTATTACAGAAAAATTGACGCACAACAAGATAATTGTTTACAACTTAATAGCAAGCTAATTCTACAAAATAGCTTATGGTTGTGAGCATGACAAAATAAAAGCAGGGCATTCTACCAGAGAATTTTTTTGAACATCTCATTGGCCTAATGTTACATCCTAATTTGACTTTGGTGCAGATGATGTTGTTCTTCACATTACCATCTCTGGTAAACACACACATGTCACATTTATTTGTTTAAATTTTGCACAGGATACAGAAGGTGTAAACGATACAGTGAAATGGTTACTGTAGAGTGGAGTCTCTTGTTCAGACATGTAGCTAGCTAGTTAAACAATGAACCATAATCCCAACTCATAACGTTACTACCCTACATGAATCTACAGGTAGCTAAAGATAACTAACTAGCTAGGTTCAATGTTAGCTAGCTAGCAATGCAAATAGCTCTGAGATATAAATAATATTGCTACACAGAGCACAAATGTAACGTTAGCTAGTGAGCCAGCCAGCTAACGTTAGCTAGCTAGCTAACAGTACACTTTAACTTGCAATGAAAACAACTTTCTGACAAAATTAGAAACGTATAATATCTGAAAATGTAGCTAGCTAGACTCTCTTACTGTATATTTCTCACTGCACTCTATACTCCTCTGTAAACTGGTCATCTCTGTATACCCGTCTCAAGACTCACTGGTTGATGCTTATTTATAAAACCCTCTTAGGCCTCACTCCCCCCTATCTGAGATATCTACTGCAGCCCTTATCCTCCACATACAACACCCGTTCTGCCAGTCACATTCTGTTAAAGGTCCCCAAAGCACACACATCCCTGGGTCAATCCTCTTTTCAGTTCACTGCAGCTAGCGACTGGAACGAGCTGCAACAAACACTTAAACTGGACAGTTATATCTCAATCTCTTCATTCAAAGACTCAATCATGGACACTCTTACTGACAGTTGTGGCTGCTTTGTATGATGTGTTGTTGTCTCTACCTTCTTGACCTTTGTGCTGTTGATTGTGCCCAATAATGTTTGGACCATGTTGTGTTGCTACCATGTTGTTGTTATTTTGTGTTGCTATCATGCTGTGTTGTCATGTGTTGCTGCCTTGCTATGTTGTTGTCTTAGGTCCCTCTTTATCTAGTGTTGTGTTGTGTGTTTTGTTCTATTTATATTGTATTTATTTATTTTAATTCCAGGCCCCCGTCCCCGCAGAAGGCATTTTGCCTTTTGGTAGGACGTCATTGTAAATAAAAATGTGTTCTTAACTGACTTGCCTAGTTAAAAAGAGGTTAAATAAAAATTAAATACACATGGATGAGCGCTTATCCCTCACTGTCTTGGATGCCACTGATGCCCTTAGTTTGAAGATGTAATCCGGAGATAGGTGTTTAATACAACAGGATTCTGTGTTCTCTTCTCGACTTCCTCCACATTTTCAATCAAATGACTGCATTTTTCTCCATCTACTTAGCTATCATACTCTGCTTCCACCGGGCATTCTACTGATTTCAAAACTCGATCCTCCAGAAAGTGGAGAGCCTTAGCCCCACTTGTGCAGTATTTCATGATATCTTTCAAATAAGCCACTTAACCCTCCTATTGTGTTCGTTTCATGTTAAAACCTGTTGGGGATAGGGGCAGTATTTGCATGGCCGGATAAAAAACGTACCCGATTTAATCTGGTTACTACTCCTGCCCAGTAACTAGAATATGCATATAATTGTTTGATTTGGATAGAAAACACCCTAAAGTTTCTAAAACTGTTTGAATGGTGTCTGTGAGTATAACAGAACTCATTTGGCAGGCCAAAACCTGAGAAGATTCCAAACAGGAACCGCTCTCTCTGACTTTTTCTTGGCCTTCTTGATCATCTCTAACCAAAACAGGGGATCCCTGGCATAACGTGACATTTTCTAACACTCCCATAGGCTCTCAGAAGGCGCCAGAACGATGAATGGTGGCTTTGCAGGCCATGGCTGAAAAATATTAGCGCATTTAGTAAGTGGTCGATCTGAGGACAATGAGACTGGAGGCGCGTGCACGAGCCGACACCATGTTTACTTTCTCTCTCTTTGAACGAAAACAACGACTCCCGGTCGGAATATTATCGCTTTTTTTACGAGAAAAATAGCATAAAAATTGATTTTAAACAGCGTTTGACATGCTTCGAAGTATGGTAATGGAATATTTTGAATTTTTTTGTCACGAAACGCGTCGGGCGCGTCACCCTTCTTTACCCTTCAGATAGTGTCTAGAACGGACGAACAAAACGCCGCTATTTGGATATAACTATGGATTATTTTGAACCAAACCAACATTTGTTATTGAAGTAGAAGTCCTGGGAGTGCATTCTGACGAAGAACAGCAAAGGTAATCAAACTTTTTTAATAGTAAATCGGAGTTTGGTGAGTACCACACTTGGTGGGTGTCAAAATAGCTAGCCTGTGATGGCCGGGCTATCTACTCAGAATATTGCAAAATGTGCTTTCACCGAAAAGCTATTTTAAAATCGGACATAGCGAGTGCATAAAGGATTTCTGTATCTATAATTCTTAAAATAATTGTTATGTTTTTTGTGAACGTTTATCGTAAGTAATTTAGTAAATTCACCGGAAGTGTTCGGTGGGAATGCCAGTCACATGCTAGTCACATGCTAATGTAAAAAGCTGGTTTTTGATATAAATATGAACTTGATTGAACAAAACATGCATGTATTGTATAACATAATGTCCTAGGATTGTCATCAATCCTGATGATGAAGATCATCAAAGGTTAGTGCTGCATTTAGCTGTGGTTTGGGTTTATGTGACATTATATGCTAGCTTGAAAAATGGGTGTCTGATTATTTCTGGCTGGGTACTCTGCTGACATAATCTAATGTTTTGCTTTCGTTGTAAAGCCTTTTTGAAATCGGACAGTGTGGTTAGATTAACGAGAGTCTTGTCTTTAAAATGGTGTACAATAATCATATGTTTGAGAAATTGAAGTAATAGCATTTCTAAGGTATTTGAATATCGCGCCACGGGATTACACTGGCTGTTGAGTAGGTGGGACGCAAGCGTCCCACTGGCCCAGAGAGGTTAATTAATTCTGTGTTCCTGGTCCAAAATGACCGCCCCATTATAGCTGATTATAAATCTATAATAATACATATATTATCACCTAATATTGTGTTAGCTCTTTTTATCAACTTAAGTTCTTGTGAACATTACAAGATGTGAACTTCTATTTGCTATTTATGGCCTGTAGGCCTCAGTGACCTAAGCACATACAACTCGTTTTTGAGTAAAAAATGCATAATGTATGGTTTATTTTGATTATAATAAAAACTCAGATGAAACATATTGTGCTATTTATCACAGACTACTTCACTGTCAGTTTCCTGGCCTCTCTCCTCCTCATCAGTGTCATGATCAAAGATATGATCAAGAGCCTCACATACAGTATATCCTTTGGTCATTGTGCTGCCACAGAATGAATTGTGAGGCCTCAAAAAAGCTTTATATACCAGAGCTGCGAGAAAAGTTCTATATATTATTGAAACAATGTTGCGATTGTTTGAGAGAATGCCAACAGGTGTGGTTCCCGTGAGGGAAAGATTCTATTGGGGAAAGGTTCCCGTGGGGGTTGCCATGGAAGCCAAGAAGGGGAGAGAGGTGTGTGTGTGTGTGTGTGTGTGCTCAAACACACATGCATGTGGGGGTCTGGGAGAGGAAGTGTGTCCATCTGATGAATGGGCATGTGCCTGAACTCAATTTTATACACTAATTGTAGTCTCACCAATTAATTTCTAATGACGGGGCATTTCTGACCGGAAACACCACAGGTCTACAAAAGTTTTAAAAAACACCCCAAATTTTATGGAAATCATCAAAATGTATTTTCTGTGTTCAGATGCCCTGTGTGGACAAAGTCATGGAACCTTATGACAATCAGATTAAGGATCTGCCCTTTTTCGCCTAAAATGACACCCAAATCTAACTGCCTGTAGCTCAGGCCCTGAAGCAAGGATATACATATTTTTGGTAACATTTGAAAGGAAATACTTTGAAGTTTGTGAATGTGAAATGAATTAGGAGAATATAACACAACAGATCTGGTGAAAGATAATACAAAGGAAAAAAACAACCGTTCTATTGAAAGGAAGGACATAATGTATTATTCCAGCCCAGGTGCAATTTAGGTTTTGTCCACTAGATGGCAGTGTATGTGCAAAGTTTTTGACTGATCCAATGAACCATTGCATTTCATGTTCAAAATTGTGCACTCTCCTCAAACAATAGCATGGTATTCTTTCACTGTAATAGCTACTGTAAATTGGACAGTGCAGTTAGATTATTAAGAATTTAAGCTTTCAGCCAATATCAGATATGTCTATGTCCTGGGAAATGTTCTTGTTACTTACAACCTCATGCTAATCGCATTAGCCTACGTTAGCTCAACCGTCCCATGGAAGGGACACCGATCCCAAAGAAGTGGGATGAAATTAACTACATTTTTCAGAGAGAAAACTTGTAAATCGGTCCAATTCGACTGGAACACAACAGGAGGGTTAAGAAATGATTACCAAGACATACTAAGCAGCTAATGTTATAGACAGAAGCGTGCTACATGGAAGACTCATCTCTCGGCATGTCCAGCCCATCCATTATCTTAGCCAATCATAGTTAGCAGGAACGTTGCTGACTTTTCCATGGCTAAACCAACTGGGATCGTAATTATTCAATTTTTTCTTATTTACAGATGGCATTCACGTTTGTTATTAAGGCACATGAACGTTTATATATTTATAAGGCATTTTGATATTTAAAAACAGTTTTACAGCCTCCCGAGTGGCACAGTGGTCTAAGGCACTGCATCGCAGTGCTAGCTCTGCCACTAGAGATCTTGGTTAGAGTCCAGGCTCTGTCGCAGCCGGCCGCGCCAGGGAGACCCATGGGGCGGCGCACAATTGGCCCAGCATCGTCTGGGTTAGGGGAGGGTTTGGCTGGCAGGGATGTTCTTGTCCTATCGCGCTCTAGCGACTCCTGATGGCGGGCCGGACGCAATGCACGCTGACATGGTTGCCAGGTGTATGGTGTTTCCTCCAACACATTGGTGCAGCTGGCTTCTGGGTTAAGCGGGCATTGTGTCAAGAAGCGGTGCGGCTTGGCTGGGTTGTGTTTCAGAGGACGCATTGCTTTTGACCTTCGCCTCTCCCTAGTCCGTACGCGAGTTGCAGCGATGAGACAAGACTGTAACTACCAATTGGATACCATGAAATTGGGGAGAAAAAGGGGTAATAAATAAATACAATTCAAATGCCTCTCCTGTGAAGTAGTGACGTGCAACATACTCTTAGTTTCCTGAAATGAGTCACAAATAACATACCCCCATGATATGCTAACCTCTCAACAGCATTTGTTGGTGGGGTATGATATTTATGATATTTGACAAGCTTCAGAGTGTAGTAGGATTTTAACTTGGTCCTGTATTGACACTTTTCTTGTTTGATGGTTCGTCGGAGGGTGTAGAGGGATTTCTTATAAGCATCAGATTATTGTCCCGCTCCTTGAAAGTGGCAACTCAAGTCTTTAGCTCAGTGCAGATATTGCCTGTAATCTATGGTTTCTGGGTGGGATATGTACAGCGCCAGTCAAAAGTTTAGACACACCTACACATTCCAGGGTTTTTCTTTATTTGTACAATGTTCTACATTGTAGAATAATACTGAAGGCATCAAAAACTATGAAATAACACATATGGAATTATGTCGTAACCAAAAAAAGTGTTGAACAAATCAAAATATATTTTATATTTGAGATTCTTCAAAGTAGCCACCCTTTGCCTTGATGACAGCTTTGCACACTCTTGGCATTCTCTCAACCAGCTTCATGAGGTAGTCTCCTGGAATGCATTTAATTTAACCGGTGTGCCTTGTTGGAAGTTAAATAGTGGAATTGATTTACTTCTTAATGCGTTTGAGCCAATCAGTTGTGTTGTGACAAGGTAGGGGTGGTATACAGAAGATAGCCCTATTTGGTAAAAGACCACGTCTATATTATGGCGTGTGAGGGATTCAAATAGAAATAAACATGAGAGTTTGGAATCAACAAACCCAGGCAGCTCATTCAACTAAACAGTGACATTGAGGGAAACTGAGATGCATCAGGATGGCCCAGGAAATGGTTTGGTGGATATTGGATATGGAGGCTCTTTCACAAAGGGGAGGCATTGTGAAATCTACATTTAATCTTGATTTGGCTTGAAAATGCATGGAAATGTCTTGGCAGTCTACAACACATTATTTGTGCTAAATTAGTTAGCTCTCTGCTCCCTTCTCAGAACCAATGGCTTCTTTGGCATTTAGAACATCCATTTACTGTGATTGAAGCTATCCAGCTGAAACTACTACAGGTCTTTTGACTCTGAAGTGCCAATGCTATCTCAGATATGATTTGCTCAAATATATTTAAGCGAGAAGCAATCTGCATATGAACAGTAAGAATTACATCCTGCATTTTGCCAAGAGAGCACTGGATACTTGACAGATATCCATGGCATTGTTACCTTCCATGAGGTTTTACAATATTTCGATTTTCTTGTCTGGCAAGTCGTCTCTCAGTTGGACTGAGATAATGTCAAGCTGATCTCGTAGAAAACTGTGGGACAGTGAGAAAGGAACAAAATAACAGTTATTTTGAGAAACATATTGTGCCATATTAGTTACTGGGTAACAATGGACAGAATGAATGCCAGATATTCTTATATTGTGAGTCCATAATGTATATGTATTTATATTATGTTGCGCTACATTACAATTAGAGTACATGTTAAAACTATGCACAGCCTGAAACAAAAACAGGACAATGTCCATTTCACCTAACTTGGGCACATATTGAAAACATCTCTAACATACACCAACATTGCCTCTATCAAAGCTGTATGTGGCCACCAGAAATCACTGTTTTAGTATTTGACACTGTCATTACCATCAGTGAAGAAGTGATTACACTCCCTGTCATTCAGGAGAGTACATTCTAATTGAACCTCATCCCCCCTGATGCATTACACTATTTGATAGATGACTGGAAGTTTTATAGTACAGACTGCATGATCTATGTTCCAAAGCCTGGATTGATTATAATATAATCTCCCAATCCTAAAGACACAAAGCACAGTACTCTGATATATGAATGTTAATTGATAATCCTTCAATGGACACCAGACGTGCTCAAGTAGTTCTCTTTTTAGGTAGTGAGTAACAGGCAATGAATACCAATGTTCTCTATGACTCTAGTGACTTTGTTCATCACTAGCTAAACACACAGAGAACTGCAACTACTGTACATTCCATTGTAATATATGATTATGTGTCTCTAGTAAGACACAGCTAAGCATTTTGAAATATCTAATGACATCTGGGAGCATTTCATGTACTACAGAACACACATGATATATGAAGCTGGAGATAATGAGACATGCTATTTCTAGGGATGAGCCTGCCCTTGAGAGCTGCCATGGTAACATGCTGTTAATCGCAAAATGCAAAGTGTGACTATGCTACTGACCCTCAGGAGCCCCTGCCCAAGAGGAGAGGGTACTGTCAGGTGCACACAACTGAGAGGCTGAGACCTGGGAGGCTTGAATATATTACAGTCCCAGGTTCAAATGGGTCTATGCAGGGATTGCAGGGATTACTGTCAGGTGAAATCCAACCATATCTTACACGCACCTGCTATTTTCCTCTGGAATTAAACAGGTATGAGATACATGGAGGATCGCTTTTGGGTAAAAAGGAAATTGAAGTTGTTCCAGTCGTGATTATACCTCAGCTTATCTTAAGTAAAATGTAACTTTTAACACTGGAGCATTTTGTGCCATTTCATGTAGACCATAGATGACTTATGTACCTACAGTATTATGTGCACAGTCTCTAACAAATGGATAATTCACACCATCTGGGAAATCGATAGCTCCCCTATGGTTTATGCGGATACACATATCATAGAGTGTCTCAAAAAGATTACTGCAGTTGGTGGGGTACTGAGACAGCTATGTCACCTCTGAGACACCTCTGTCACTTCTTGCTTGACACAAAGGTCACTGTGAACCTTTACACTGTGACTTAGAGGTCCCCTCAAAGCTCTATAATCTAGTGTCATTTCAAATCTCTACGCACACTATCACTTTCGTTGGACTTCGTGCAGTAAATAAAAAGTGCATGATTTTTTAAGCAATGAACATACAAGATAACAGGAAATACAGAGGCACTGGTGAGGATTCTCCAGTTATTGCTCTGAAATGCAATGCTCCTATTGTATGTCATCAACACAAGCCAGAGATATCGAGCAGGCTTTACCCACTGTCAACACATTTTTTTCCCAGGTGCCAACAGTTGTAGTAATTGTTTTTTGCAATTGACTTAACTGGGGCATCCAAATGGGATATGAAGTATTCATGCATTCACACCAACAGCGGAAAGAACAAACAGATTTATTTCCCCCCCGGCAATTCAATTATGCACACATGGTAACGAGGCCCAGAGTGCAGCTTGACACAAAAGTCTCTCTTTATCTGGGGGGAGACACCTCACGCAGCCCCATGCACCAGGCATCACCACATAACTGGCACCTTGTCCAAAGCTATAGCCATAATGCTGAGAATAATGCATTATGCATCAAGCCGGTGTTATGGCCTGTAGGACTGTTTGAACATGACTGTTGAGAGGAAGGGGAGTCAGTGAAAGGCCAAAAGGAGTCCCAGAAAACATCCTCTCCTCTCTTACGATGCTTAGTGGGATCAGTCAAAGCAAAATCCTCTCTGCCAAGGATGGAACTTGACAGCTTTGAGCACTTAATAACTGTCTTTCAAAGAGCTCACCTTGGACTTATCTGAAAGTGCAAGTGGAAACAAAACAACAACATGGCTGCCCTCTGGTTGCTGGAAAGCCTTGCTGCCATCTACCTACTAACCTAGTAGACAAACCTGGATGGAGCCTGACTGGAGTCTGTGAAAGGTTAACTTATGGAGTATAAGAGTGAACTCCTATTTAAATTGATAATATGATGATACAAGGAGGTGAGATACAAGGGGAGGTTGATATACTTTCCAAATGCAAGAAGACGCAGGTTCAATGCACAGCCAACATAAATATCCCTTGCCTCGAAGTTTGTTTCCTATGATATCATAGAAAAACAACATACACAAAAGCAGATTCTTTCTTCAATAGATATCAACTACATTTGGAGAAACATGGAAAATACTGAGAAGGGAAAGATTTCTTCTTTTTCTTTATTTCCTGCTGTGTCTGGGAACATTTCAAATAACGAAACTTCCGTAACAAAGTTCAGGATAAAGCTGTGAACACAGCTCTCAGCAGCCTACTAGTTCAAGCAGTTCAGGTTTTCTTCAGTCTGTTGTAAACATTCTTCTATGGTCTGTCACAGAGTCCTGGATGATATGGTAAATTCATGACTATACCTGGTCTGTCTCTCGGTCTGACTTACAATTCTGATCAACAGAGATCAAACAGCAACAACAACAACTGAAAAATTCAACATTTTGAGGAAGTTCTCTTGATATTCAATACTTTGCTACAATGGGGAATGAATTATCATAACCACTTCTCGGAGGGCTTGTGCAGCATAAAATCGGGTTGCGAAGCACACTCAATCAGACAACTCTGCATTGCTTGTGTGGGCGTATTTATTGTCTGGTTTTAGTGGAGTTTGTGACTGTCTCGAAACGTTTAGCTCCTAAGCCATGGAATTCCGCAGCATTTTGATACATTTGGATCCACTCTATCTATGCCATTTATGACCACGTATTAGCCTGGTGTGGTCCACTTGTGTTTTCTCAAGTAAAGGTAAATATGGAATGTATAGTTTGTGTGGATACTTATACATTATGTGCTTATTATTCTGTCACACTTTCAAAAGCAAAGTGTCCAAACCAAAATGTCATGTTGAGCAAAAAACTATAATAAAAACATGGAGGTTTCACATCATTAGCTATTGGTGATTGACGGTCCGGAGGCAACATGTGTGCAGACATCACCCAGTTTCCAGACAACTGAACCAGAGGCAAGCTTAGTTTTAGGCTTATTTCAACTTGAATCAGATGTATTGTAGCATTGATCTGGGAGTCCATATCACAGAGTGATACCATCGATTGGGGAGCCCGTATTGCCACATCCTCTACCAGTGTGACATAAAATGACAATATCAGTCTCATCAGCTGACGTGGGATGGCGCGACGAGATAAGGGTGCCGATTTCAAATAAATTCAATACCTTATCAAAATCCCAACCTCAAATAAACAGGATATTCACAAGCCTGTGGTGTCTGTACTAAATACCCTGCAGGCTTGTGAATATGACAATTCCAATGGCTTCATGTATGAATTCTGTGGTGTAGAGGCTCTCTGAATTGAATGCCAACACTGGCTTTCACTAAAAAAATGATCAGCTTTAACCCTTTATACTCATGGGAATTGGCCTACAGTATATGGATAGGGCTAAATTGAAATGTTCCTTACAGAAGAAATATGAAAAGCTTATGCATAACCATGGTAGCAATTGAAAGGGAATCGTTTTGAGATTATGGGAAAATTATTACACCAAAGGTGAGGACGCAACAGTTCACCTGACACAAGTCTGAATCCAAACATTATACTGTTGAGTTTATGTGCATTTGACATTTTCTGTACTTTTTGCCACATTTGTTGATAACAAAATCAGAAAATACTCTGGATACATTCAATAGCATGATAAGAATATTCTTGGAAAATGTGTTGTAGGTGCAACATAAGATTTTACAAGAGTTTGAGTGAGAGAACCAACTGGTGTCTCCAAGTGGCCCCACACCCCTCTAAAGTGAGCACATTTCCAAAGTAATTTCAATGCACTTTTATGACAAAGAAGAGTCTTCAACTGTAAGGTCCTTTTTTGAGCTCTCCTAGCTGTGCCGTTGAGGAACTAGAGCAAGCACACTTGCTTATCAATACTTATTTAACCTCCTGGTGTACTTAATACTTATTTCCCTAATTAAAATGCAAATCAATTTATAACATTTTTGACATGCGTTTTTCTGGAATTTTTTTTGTTATTCTGTCTCTCACTGTTCAAATAAACCTACCATTAAAATGATAGACTGATCATTTCTTTGTCAGTGGGCAAACGTACAAAATCAGCAGGGGATCAAATACTTTTTTCAGTCACTGTATATTTGTTAGTCATTTTGAAGCTGCAAAAGGGGTTTACTCTAATGTTGAGCTGATTCCATGTATTTAATTATAGGCTGTAGGCTTTAAGGTTCATACCTAAGAGCCCTGCAAACCATGTGCATATGATGATATATTTACACTAATTCAACTAACATAATTCACCTTGTTTTTTGGTTCTTCATCAAATATTTGGCAGCCATCTAATAATACTTTTTTGTTTTCTATTAACTTACATATGCCTTCTAATATTATTTGGTTTTCTGAGAGGTATTCAATACTTTCAAATATGATTATCTTTTTCTGAGACCTGTATTTGAATATCGAATAAAAAAAGTTGCCTTTTATTTGAAACTCTATATAAACTACAGTATATTCGACTATCTCAAGTATTTTCACATGAACTCCAAATGCAACACTTTTTTGCCCATGTGTGGTATTTATTTTAATCCATAACATCTCATCTTTGAAAATACATAGAGTCCTACTAATGTACAGCATTTCCCTTATTTAGGGAACAAAAAATGTGCAATTAGCAGAAGGGATGGGGGCAAATTCTTGTCGCTCACATACAGCGCTGTGAAGCGCAGAGCCCGGAGTCTTTCATCATGTATAGCATGTTACTGTACAGCCACTGCAGTCCAATGTAGGTGTTTATCAGTGCCCAAATCTGCCATTTTCAATCCGTATACAGGTACACGTGTAAAGGGCCACGTGTTACCAATTTGTTCAAAATGATCCTATTGAGTGTTTGGCATATGGAGGAAAATGAATTCTGATGACTTAATTTCGAAGAAAAAAAATTATTAGAGACAGATATAATCAGATATTCTTAGTATATTTACTATAAAATGTTGGCCATACATAGAGAATATTCCCAAGGCCATTCTAAACCACACATTTTGGTTACACTTTATTTGGATAGTCCCAAGTAGATGGTTATAGATTGTTTGTAGATGTTCAGTAGATGTTCAATAACTGTCAACAACATTTCAACAAACCCTAACCCTAACCCTAGTCTTAACCCTTACCCTAACCATAACCTTGTTTTGTCTCTAGTTTTGTCTTTTATATTTATTACATTTTATTATATTAAGCATAGCACTTATTTTTGCAGCATTAAATCCATTAAACCCTTGGTGTGATTTTTTATTATATACTATATTATTTACTTATTAAATGATTTACCTATTCATTTATTGATCCAGCTTGCATTATTTATTATAATTGTTCTATTTGTTTTCCCTCAGCACTTAATCAACCCTTGTCCTCCTCTCATTGAACCATCGCAGGTGACCCCCCTGAGCTCTGGGTCTCCATTGATCCCTCAGGCAAAAAACGCTGCATGTTCAGTCACCCTCTCCAGACCATATTATCTTGCAATATGCAGACAAAGCAGGAAGTTGCAATAGGCCTGTGCAACCCATTGTTTGATACCAGCACAAACAGAGACCATCTTAAACCTAACCCGTATTTTAAACCTAACCCTAAACGTAACTGTAACCGTAGCAAGCATTTGCTTATCAACAAATAGTTTGTTGATAGTATGACCATCTGTAGATTATCTACACTTAGTATTAATATTGCAGATAGATTGTAGCTTCCATCAATGTAATTGTGTGCATCATTCCCAATCCCCCCATATATTTTGGTGTAAATATATATACATATCTTTTCAAAATGTATTTTACATGAATTATCTTGTTGTTTTTGTACACCTGCTCTTTCCATGACATAGACTGACCAGGTGAATCCAGGTAGAAGCTATGATCCCTTATTGATTTCACTTGTTAAATCCAATTCAATCAGTGTAGATGAATGGTAGGAGACAGGTTAAATAATAATTTTTTTTAGCTTTGAGACAATTGAGAAAGCCTTTAGGCTTTATGAAGGTTTTTCTTATGTTTGGTATTATCAGTGTACAGTATCAGTCAAAAGTTTGGACACACTATGGTTTTCTTTATTTTTAACCGGTACCCCCTGTATATAGCCTCGTTATTGTTATTTTATTGTGTTACTTTTTTTAAATTATTTTTTACTTTAGTTTATTTGGTAAATATTTTGTCATTGTAAATAAGAATTTGTTCTTAACTGGCTTCAAATAAAGGTCAAATAAAAAAATAAAAACATCTTTCTTGAACTGCACTGTAGGTTAAGGGCTACTACACCTGTTGTATTCGACGCATGTGACAAATAAAGTTTGTTTTGATTTGATATGGGACTATCCAAATAAAGTATGACCGTAATTTCATGATAGATGTGAGACTGTTGAGTGACAGCATGACTGTGAAAACCACATGCTGTTGCCAAAGGATACTTTAATTATTCTATTAAAGATGACCATGTTGACTCTAGCCATTGGGTTTTGAATGTTAGGTCACTAACCGCAGCCGTGACTCAACACTGCCTGTCAGTGGGTTTGTAATTATAGTGAAGCAAGTACTAAGGGTGATGTTTCTACTGGATTTAGAGCAGACAAATGCAGAGAGAGTACTTTAAAGGCCCAGTGCAGACAAAAATTCTGTTGTTTCTGCATTTTGTATCATATTGTACAAGAGCTGATGAAACTAACACTGTAAAGGTTTGGAAAAAGATATCAGTGTTATTTCCTAATAGTTGCTGGTTGAAAATACAGTCTACACAGGACCTAATCAGCAGTTTTAGCATGGGTGGAGTTTTGGCTTACCTGGTGACATCACCATGTCGTATATTTTTAAACGACAAATAGAGTTCCAAACCTCTTTGCCAATTACAGAGTTTTCAGTTTCCCGCTCCCCACTCCCCACTAAAAAGCTATTTTTGTTTATTTTTGACCATTTTAAATGTTCTCCAGATATTATTTGATATTGAGATAAAAACAGCTGCATTGGGCCTTTAAAAACCTTACACATGAGAATAAATAGTGTTCCAAAAGAAAGACACTCCTTCCCAAAATGGACCTCCAAACTGTGAACAACAGTGGAACAGTATTTGTATCATCCGTCACACATAGTTTAATTTTAGCGCTTGGGATGGAATGTAGAGAACTCCTGGTGTGGAGTTCTACCTCATTTGTCACTTGATGAATTGATCAGCCATTCAGTGGCTCAATGCCACAGTTTGAATTCCTAAACAGAGAACATTTGCATTAATCTGCATGGCAATTTTAGAGATCTCCTGCTGTAAACTGAACTTTGCAGTCTATAATGACACATTATCTCACCGTACAACTCCATAAAAGTTCCATTGCAGTCAGATAGTTCAGTGTCTTGAAAATATTGATGATTTGCCCAATTTCAAAATATCACTGGGATTCTGGCACTATTCTTTTCCTCTTTCTTCCTTTTCTCTTTTTACAGATTGTTTCAACACATTGAATGTTGTTAAATATCTCCCTGACCAAGTTTTTGCTAATTTTCATATTTAAGTTTAAGATTAATTTATTAAATACATATTTATTTAGAGGCCAAAGTCATGCTGTTGGCTGGCACAATCTGGGCACATTACATTGCCATTGGTGAAGTGTGTTAAAGGTTTAAAAACTTGCTTCAGAGGTTAAATCTCTTGCTGCTCCAATTTTGAGGCAACATTCTAAACCATACACTCCCTCTCACTAGGACATTCCCCTTTCACACTGATTCCTTTTCACTCTCACAGGAACACTTTAAACCAATGACTTCATGGTACTGACGCTTTGGTCAAATGATGGCAACCATCCAAAGTGGTAGACTGTAGACCAATCACAGCAGAAAAGATTACTGGTATGACAATATCAAACCAAGCTGCCATTGAGGTTTAAGCACTGCACTGATGAGAGGAAAGTGTCCATAGGCTGTCGTTAATAGCTAAGGTCCCTGCTGTCAGGCCTGTGATGAAGGACTGGGAAATGTTTGCAATATGTGGGTGTGGAACATGTTATCTAGCACTCTAATGGTGCCCACACCATCACCCGGAGCACCATCACCCGGAGTCCACCTTACTCTCTTGTCTCCCTGTTGTTTAAAGCAGAGCTTATAAGTCATATAGAGGTTTTCTCAAAAGTGCCAAAAGCTACGCCACAGCCGATCGAGTTGCTTTCATGGGGTAGAGGGAGCTAAAGGGACAGCCCTCGTTATCTCTCTCTGGAAAAGGAGTGGATGAGGACTTGGTTCTCTGAGAGGATGTGGTTGTCAATATCTCTGTCACCTGACACAGGGGAAGCCACCAATAATGGATCACTGGTGTCTCGGTTTGTTTCTCAAAGGTAAATATGAGAACGGTCATTTGCTTTTCCTCTAGGATAATCTAGCCGTTTCATCTCTGAGCAGCAAAATACTAGGAAGGCATATAGGAGAAAATAACAAGAAACCTATGGATGATGATGCTGCTACTGTGACATGAAGCACCATCATCAGTGTACAGTACTTATGTATCTTTGAGCACAACAAATATCAACATGAATGTGGAATTTTCCTACAAATGTATATAATCTTCTTATTGCCTTGAAGTTCAATCATGAATGCATGCAGCATGTTATTGCTTTGACTAAAACTACAGTAAAGCAAAAATAAAGCTCTTATGCACAAGCATGTTTTATGCACAAGCAAAAAAATGTGTGATGCATGAACACAAAAATAATACAGAAATCAACGTTGGTCTCTGGATCAGGTGATTCTCAGAGCTCTACCTTCTCTAGCTTGGAGCTGTAGGAGCTGGAGTTGAGGAGTTTTCAGTGCCGCATGGCTGAGCTCTGTCTCTGAGATGATGGCTCATTAACCAGCACTACATGGTTTGCTTTGCGGCTGACTGAGCCCCCACCTGCAGGAGGAGAGCAGAGAAGATGAGAGCAGGGAGGAGAGGAAGGAGGAGGAAAGCAGGGAGGAGAGGAGAAAGGAGAGATGGGAGGAGGAGTGAAGGGAGGAGGAGAGCAGGGAGGAGTAGAGGAGGGACGAGGAGAACAGGGTACCTGACAGCGGGAGACCCATCACTACCTAGTGATAAGAGAGGGACATCTCCCTGCCCCTTTCATTTTCACTCTTTTACTCAACATGGTAACCATAGGAGCAGATTGTCCTTCAGCTGACCATAGCCATTTAGTGGTTTAATTTAAACCATTTTATTTATTTTTTGGAGGATTGCCATTTGTGCTCCATTGTTAAACCCATGAACCCATACAAACGCTTTAGCGATGTTTTTCAGCTCACCAGTTCATATTAGCTGGAATTCTCATATGGTCCACAATAAAGTAAGCACTCTGGATGAAGGCAATGAAGACAGGTGGGAAAGCAGCTGTTCCCACTGGGTACATAGAGCCCCATTTGAACTAGCCAGATGGAGCTTCTTATTACCATGAAAAGGTCTCAATGCTTCCTATGCCAGCCTGGAATCATACGCAAGCCTGCAAATAAGTAGCTGAATTACTTGGTGGAACAATAGGGATGATAAAAATCGAAGAAGATAAATAATAAATACAATTGCAAAAATGTTGGAATTAACATTGTTAGGTCGTGATGTTAATTTAATGATTTGACTGTAAAATATCTGTTTGCTGTAAACGTCCTTGGGGTAGTTGTTTCCCCTCCTCAAGACTATAGACAAGGAGAACACACCAACAAACAAACAAAACATATCTGAATATCAAGTGAGACGATATCAAGATGAATCAGCAGCTGTCAGATCCTTCAAAGCTGTTCATTTGGTCTTCACTTGTGTAAAAGAATGGAAGTTGATCGGTGAAGTACATTTTCCTCGGGGACAATGACGTTTTGCATGTGGAGTGTAAAACAACACATGCACACTTGATGTGATGACAAGAACAGGAGATTTCAGATCCTTCAAAGCTACGCGTTTGGTCTTCACTCCTGATTTGCAAGAATTAAAGTTCTTCGGTAATGTACATTTTACTCTGGGACAATTGAGTTTTACGTGTGGAGTGTAAAACCACACACATACACACTGTTGCTGTGGTGACAGCAACAGAAGGTGACTAGTGATGAGGCTTGTCTGGCACTATTTTTCACCGGGAATCATACGAGGGGGATAACTTGAAGAACAGCCATTTTCTGAGTGAAACGGCTAATGAAATCTGACAGGCTTTCTACAGTTGGGAAAGTGTTTACTGAGATTGCACATTGGTATCAGATTAACTGACATCACGGAAGATAGAGGCTGCCTTGTTGGATTAATGCTAACAGAAAATCCTTTATCATCCCCTATCGAACAATAACCCATGGTGTGTCAAAGGAGAGAGTCCACGGGTTTAGATGCAGAAAATAAATGTTCAGATAACATATATACAGTGTAGATGGAAAGAGGGGGGTGAGAGAGGGGGGGATGGAGGGAGAGAGAGTAATGGGAGATGAGAGAGTAATGGAGAGGTTAGGAAAGGGGGACAGAAAGAGTGGGTGAGAGAGGGCGATGGGGAGTGGGAGAGGGCAGGAGTGGGGAGAAGGATGAGGACTACACCATCGTGAGGTTTACACTCCTGAGAAGGAGCACCTGGAAACAACAGGGAACACTAAAATGTGTTATTTGCAAGATTATGTACTGCAGTGATACCGTTCTCCTGTTCCTCTGGCTTTCGAAAGTAAACCCATCCAAATAGTTAATGTTATGTCTACCTCGAGTGGGAATCACTCCTGTGGAGATGCAAAGTGAAAATCAGCTGGATTCATCATGGGCGGGGGGGGGGGGGGGGGGGGGGGGGTTGACGACAAAACCCAACATTGCATCTTATAAAAATATACAATCCTGCAGAGGTTATCTCCTCAGAGGTATTCATGGTTTAAATATGTTTTCCTCGTTATTGTATAGATGCTAATGGCAAACAAACAATCTCACTGTTCAAATTTGTTAATATTTAAAACGTTTGTGAGGTAGATATATAACGGCTATGGTTTGAGGTGTATATTTAGTAGGACATAGTGTTATGAATTATTGTGCAAAGGCACCGTCAGCCCACTTAGACCAAATGGACGACCAAAACCACTTCACACACTAACTACTCAGCATATTCAGCACAATGGACAGCAACCTCAAAGCCATCAGACACTGGCCGTGTCCAAAATCTGGTTTGCCTACTACTTAAACTTGCATGCTGTGTACTAATCATACTACATAATATTTAGCACGTACTGTTTAGTACGATAGAATGGAGTATGCCATGGCCGAAACGTACTACTTTTGCTGTATTCAAGGCAACTGGGAATTTGAGAAAACAAAACGAGCTCAGGCTGGGAATGACGTCAGTAAACTTCAGGTCAGAGAAGTCGATGCACTAGGATGATGCCCGAGTTTCTGACTTGTGATTCTGAGTTGGATGACCGTTCAAAACTATTTTTCCCAGTCGCAGGGGGAAAAAAAAACGTAGTTCCCTGTAGTCTTGAACCCACCATCAGTTACATTTGACATTTGAGTCATTTAGCAGACACTCTTATCTAGTGCGACTTAGTGCATAAAATGTCATATTTGTTGGTACTGGTCCCTCAGTGGGAATTGAACCCACAACCCTGATGTTGCAAGTGCCACGCTCTACCAACTGAGCAACACGGGACATATGAACCAGAAAGGATCGTCTGTAGTACCACCCAGTGACCTTTCATTTTGTTGTTTTGGATTTGGAACAACATATTTGGAGTAATCTTGAGTGTACAGTAGGCCTACGCATGTATCAATTGAAGAGTCACATGAAACTTGAAAGGAATGGGAGACGCAATAGAGGAATGCAGTGCTGAGGCAGAGGGCTCGTAGTGAGGATGACTGGCTACAATTCTGAACTGTGTGTGGTAAGCTTTGATGCTGAAGCATCACCCAAGTGGGTGCCATACATTGTGAAGGAGTGGCTACACGACTCAGGCTGGTTCCCAGAGTAGCCCTCTACAAGATCATCACCAGACTCCATCTTCATCCATCATCTCCCTGACCATCTTCATCTGATCAAGCCATGAGCTGTCACTCTCCATCATGCACTCAGACTTTGCCTCTATTGGTTGACCTATAGCTAGGCTACTCATGATGTATTGCTTGTTTGTTTTTTGCTTTGGTGCGCTTTGAGATTATGAAAAGCGCTACTGAAATGTAATCAATTATTATTATACCAAAGATGATTTAGTTTAGTAGAGAAAAAAGCTCTGACGAAGACCAAGAGGCCTACACACAAGCTTCAATAAAAAATATATACTAGCAAGAGCAGTGTGCAGGTTCCTTTTTTCTTTCAACTTATGCAGTTGTTATCATGCACCTGCAACAAGACAGCTCAGATTTCTTTTTTATGTTGAAATGTTGAATGTAAAACACACCAACAGATGTACCAGTATTAAATAAAAATGTTTGAGAACAAGAAACACTTTTTAATGAGAAAACAGAAATTCACTTTGGGTTTAAAAAAAGGAACGCACCAAAAACAGAAAATGAATAGCTATAAATAAAATACATACAAAATACGTAAAAATACTTCTTAATCATGGCCTCTAAAATGGCAGTCTTCTCCTGCCTCCACATATGGACCCTTCTGCGAGTGAGAGGAGGAGACGATGACCAGTGGGGTGATGGAGTGACATCTCCTGCAGCACCTGATCTATAACCGCATACCACTTGCTGTATGGGTAGCTTTCAGCATCAAACATGATACACGTAAAGGCCTGTAAAAGCTATTATGTCAATTGCAGTACATTTCTCTGGAATACTTGGAGTTTTTGGATCTTAAAAAAAAATATTTACACTTAATGTACATGAATGTGCCAGTGAAGCATAGGAAATATATAGATGGGAAAGTGTTGTTGCGCTCAGAGAAAAGGTACAGCACAGCAATAAAATGCCAAGATAACATACAGTATACAGTGTACAGTTTATTTTTGCTTATGGTATTCCTACTTAATTTTCACCCATGCAGGTGATAGCTGCCCCTCCAGCTCACACTTGTTCACGTAGATCCTGAAAAGACATAAGATTAACTACAACATTAACCAAAACATCAGCAAAGTTATCAATGTGTGTACTTTCTGTAGAAGTCTAGACTGCCACATACTTTATCAAATCGGAGTGGCAAGGTGAAACAATATAATAAGTGCAGCTTACCATTACTTTCACCATAACAGGTCATGTGCAATGAAACTAGCTTGATCCATTCAGGCTTTAACCGTTCAGATAGAAACTAATATTGCATAGCATGAACATTACAATCACCTCAACACAAATAAACAGACGTGACAGTTAGCTCAACACAAATAAATCGACGTGACAAATCAAAAAAACTAGAAGAAAAGAGAAGAGTTGGAACGAGCACCGCTTTGTAAAATAGGAATATAGCTAGGGTACCGCGTTCCTAACGTTAGCTATAGCTAGAGGCAGTGCAAAGTGCAGTGGCAAGAACGCCAACTACGGACACATTTTCTGGCGGCATTTCATATGCCGTGTTTGCCACTGAATTAAATGCCTAGTATTGTCATCAGACCCTGTAACAGTCTGAACACAAGCCCTGGTATTTAAAACAAGTAGCTAGCTAGCTAGATAACTACGCTAACGTTAAATATGAAGTCGACGCTCAGCAGCAAGCAAGTAACCATGTAGCTAACGTTACTATTCGAACAGTCAGTGTTGCCAACTCCTCAGTAAGGAAAGTAGCTATTGGCTGTCCTAAAAGTCGCTGAATGACATCAACACCTAATTTGCATAATTGGCCATGTGAATGTAATTGTGATGGACGCTGTAGGAGAGAGGTATAACGTCGTGGGAGAGGCAAAAAGTGAGTAAAAAACACCCTAAATATGTTTAGAACAACAAATGAACTATTTTCTGTTGATTCTTGTTTTTATTAATGTCACAATTCCAACCCTCCTCCTTCATCCTGGCTTGGGACCGGCAAAAGTGACCCAAAATAGACACTCTGGCGTAGTTACTTTTATTTATTTTTTAGTTTAGTTTTCTTAATTTGGTTTGGTTTTTAACCTTATGGTCCACTTAGGAGCCTACACAGTAAAACATGAACATTTTTAACCATAACATTAAAAAAAAAAAAAATTGTATACAATCTAAATGGACCAAAAAGAGACAATAGAAAAAACTGTCAATGGCAATGTTTGACAATTATGGTAACTAATCTGGCCCTAATTCCGGTATAAAAAAAAGTAAGTAAGCCCGAGCGGGATCAGCAAGCGGCGGGGCTTCCCGCATGCGTGATTCATTTGCAGTCTGGATGTGAAGGGGTGAACATATCCTGCTCTGACTGCAGCGCGAGGACTGGGCCGCACCCGCTGCTCATTGAGAAGAGTAAGAACGATACGTGCTTTCACGGCAGAGTCTCCAAAAGTCTTCAATAACACCAGAAAGTCGCTAGATTTGTCGCTAGTCGCTTTTTAAAAAATGTGTCGCTAGAGGGGTCTGAATAGTCGCTAAATATAGCGATAAAGTCGTTACGTTGGCAACACTGCGAACAGTTAGAACTTCTAGTCATACTAAAGCGCGTAGCTAGCTAAAGGCATGCCAGGCAGCAAGCTGCCGATCTGTTCTCAAAGATCTAATGTTACATTGAAATAGTGATTCTTTTAAGGAGAACAAAAACAACTTACTTTTGAACACCATCGTAGAATCTTCGCTATTTTCAAAGTTGTTTTGTTTTTTACTTGACAGATCTAGCTATCAAAACTTGCAGCCCCCCTCTTCCAATGCATTTCGGCTGTAAAATTCGCGAAAAGTGCAGCAAATTCTACTAGATGAAAGGCCGAAATTAGTATAACATCCTGGCATTTAAAGTATACTCGATTTTCGAAAATTCACATACTACAATATAACACTTTATATTTTTGCATAATGAGAATGCTTCATACGTGATTGCTTTGTATCCCGCTATTTGTTGATTTCGGAGGCGCGTCCCCATATCTAATTGATCAGCTGTTGTCAAACTGAAATGAGAACGACATCAGAGCTTTTAAACAATACTCGATTTTGGAAAGGTCACATACAATGAAATTAATTTGTTCGCATATTCAAACGGCCTACTATATAGGACGCAAGTATGGGTATTCGGTCACGGCCACCACCAACCAGTCAGTCAGCAAGCCACTACTACTCAGCCAATTCAGCACATTGGACAGCAACCAATGATTAACTCTGGGTCCATTTCCCTAACCATCTGACACACAGCTCTTATAGAACCTAGTTGACTTCAAAGTACATTACCTTTCCATCCAGCCTGCCCTGTTGATAGGTTAAGTCTATAGAGTGGGCCGGCTGCTTTGAAGTATTAAACTTAGCAGAAAAGAAAAAGTAGTTTTATCCCTCAGTCATGCTGGGTCACATCCCGGCCCAGAAATGAGGAAGTTCGGAAGCTTTTGAAATTCAAATCTGCTGAAAAAATGGGATATGATGTAGCATCGCAAAGAAAAATACATTTCCCAGCATTGGGAGCAAAGGGAGAGTAGTGTGTGTGTGTGCGTGTGTCTGTGCGTGTGTGTGTGTGTGTGTGTGTGTGTGTGTGTGTGTGTGTGAGATAGAGAGAGAGCGGCAGAGATCAAGAGAAGGAGAGATGGAGATGAAGAAAACGTAATAGATATTATTAGTCTCGACCCTTACAGAAACTTATTGGACAAGCACTTTATGTGAGACTGCTCTTCAACTTGTAGGCAGTAGATCTCCAGTAATTTTCACAGGGAGAATGTCGATATGCTAAGCTACCGTAGAGGTGGGAGCTCATACTGTATATTTGCAGATTTCCTAGGAGTACCTCCTCAGCAACTCAGCAGCTGCAACTGTCAGTGTAATTGTTACTGTAGTTCTAGGTACCCTGTGGTTTCTCCTAATTGGGTAAAAAATATATGTTGTCAGCTCTGCAATCCTTCTGACAGCTGGTTTAGCATTTTCTTTTTTATGAAAGCATTTTTGGTTCCACTTTTTTTGTCAAGTGATATTAAAACCATGTCTACATAGTTATAGAGGTAGGTACAGTGCCATTTCAGTCCAGACACACATTGTATTTACATCTGTGAATGCCCCCTTGACGATTTACAAAATAATATCCACTGTGCATTTACCTACAAACAGTATAGTGGAGCAAGCCCCAAACAGTTACACTTAGTAGGACACACTGTCAATGTATTTACAGTCCCACTTGATTTGGCTAATTACTGTATTTTCCTATGAAATGGCGATCTGTCATAGCTGGTTGAGCAACACTCCACATTCCTTGTCGAGGTTCAGCCCAGCGCTACTGTGTCACACCAGACAATGAGATGTGTTTGATCTTTATATTAGACATCTCTTCGGAAACTTCCATGAACCCCCATCTAGTTCCAGTCTATATATTACTATATACCAATCTCTCTTTACCATTATAAGGTTGTTGCTATCCTGCCCTCATTTTATTCTCTACATGATATTCTAGTTTGTGCCATTGGCAGTAAATGGACAATTCAAGTTCAAATTATTACATTAGCTAGTTGGTTAGTTAAGAGCAGGGGCAGATGGCCAGTAAATTATACCTGAACATCTTAGACTGGGTATCCTGGCAATTTCTCTCAGGAAGAGTGCAATTTTAATGACTGGGGTGCCTCCTCAGCAGCTCAGCATAGTACCACCATTAGTACCTCAGTCTCTGGGGTATCTTATTATGTGGGAAGCAACAACATTCACCTAATTGGTAACATAACACAGTTATATTTGGCATCATTATGTGACGATGATCTTGTGTACGAGAACACATTAGGGACCAGGTTCCATACGAGGTGTAGCAACATTTTTGGGCTATGCTAGCGGGTAAAATGTTGCCTAACTGTCAGTCCTGGAGGTGTTGTCTCATAATAGGCTTCCTGGAACCTCTGTTTCCTGCCTCTAATGATCCCTCTCTAGACTCACATTGAGGAAGCCCTTACCAACCCCAACGTCAATTACCACATACAGACTTTTGGGTTGTCTCAGCATTACTCACAGAGAAAAACTATTTTATGGGAGCATTCACAGACATATTCAATCTCACCATATCCCAGTCTGTTGACCCACTCAAGATTTCCACCGTTGTTCCTGTACCCAAGACAGAGAAGATAACTGAACTAAAAGAGTATCGCCCCGTAGCATTCACTTCTCTCATCATGAAGTGCTTTCAGAGGCTAGTTAAGGACCATATCACCTCCACCTTATTCTACACCCTAGACCCACTACAATTCACATATCACCCCAACAGATCGCCATTGCAATGCACACTGCCCTATCTCACCTGGACAAGATAAATACCTACAGTGCATTTGGAAAGTATTCAGACCCCTTGACTTTTTCCACATTTTGTTATGTTACATCCTTATTCTAAAATGGATTCAATTGTTTTTTCCCCCTCATCAATCTACACACAATACCCCATAATGACAAAGCAAAAACAGTTTATTTGACATTTTTGCAAATTTATAAATAATAAATAATGTAAATATCATATTTACATAAGTATTCAGACCCTTTACTCAGTACCATGTTGAAGCACCTTTGGCAGCGATTACAGCCTCGAGTCTTTGTGGGTATGACGCTACAAGCTTGGCGTTGGATGGGAAGCATTGCTGCACAGCTATTTTCAGGTCTCTCAGAGATGTTCGATCTGGCTCAGGTCCGGGCTCTGGCTGGGCCACTCAAAGACATTCAGAAACTTGTCCCGAAGCAAATCCTGCATTTTCTTGGCTGTGTGCTCAGGGTTGTTTTCCTGTTGGAAGGCGAACCTTCACCCCAGTCTGAGGTCCTGAGCGCTCTGGAGCAGGTTTTCATCAAGGATCTCTCTGCACTTTGCTCCGTTCATCTTTCCCTCGATCCTGACTAGTCTCCCAGTCCTTGCCGCTGAAAAACATCCCAACAGCATGATGTTGCCACCACCATGCTTCACTGTAGGGATGATTCCAGGTTTCCTCCAGATGTAACACTTGGCATTTCAGGCCAGATTTCAATGTTGGTTTCATCAGACCAGATTATTTTGTTTCTCATGGTCTGAGAGTCTTTTAGGTGCCTTTTGGCAAACTCCAAGCGGACTGTTATGTGCCTTTTACTGAGGAGTGGCTTCCATCTGGCCACTCTACCATAAAGGCCTTATTGGTGCTGCAGAGATGCCCTTCTGGAAGGTTCTCCCATCTACACAGAGGAACTCTGGAGGACTGTCAGAGTGACCATCGAGTTCTTGATCACATCCCTGACCAAGGCCCTTTTCCCCCGATTGCTCAAATTGTCCATTAACCTGTTTTCACTTTTATATTATGGGGTATTGTTTGTAGATTGATGAGGAAAAACATACATTTTAATACATTTTAGAATACGGCTGTAACACAGCAAAATGTGGAAAAAGGGAAGGGGTATGAATACTTTCTGAAATGCACTATATATATATATATATATGAGTGCATTTCAGAAAGTGTGTGTGTGTATATATGTGTGTGTGTATATATATATATATGTGTGTGTATATATATATATATATACTGCTCAAAAAAATAAAGGGAACACTTAAACAACACATCCTAGATCTGAATGAAAGAAATAATCTTATTAAATACTTTTTTCTTTACATAGTTGAATGTGCTGACAACAAAATCACACAAAAATAATGAATGGAAATCCAATTTATCAACCCATGGAGGTCTGGATTTGGAGTCACACTCAAAATTAAAGTGGAAAACCACACTACAGGCTGATCCAACTTTGATGTAATGTCCATAAAACAAGTCAAAATGAGGCTCAGTAGTGTGTGTGTGGCCTCCACATGCCTGTATGACCTCCCTACAACGCCTGGGCATGCTCCTGATGAGGTGGCGGATGGTCTCCTGAGGGATCTCCTCCCAGACCTGGACTAAAGCATCCGCCAACTCCTGGACAGTCTGTGGTGCAACGTGACGTTGGTGGATGGAGCGAGACATGATGTCCCAGATGTGCTCAATTGTATTCAGGTCTGGGGAACGGGCGGGCCAGTCCATAGCATCAATGCCTTCCTCTTGCAGGAACTGCTGACACACTCCAGCCACATGAGGTCTAGCATTGTCTTGCATTAGGAGGAACTCAGGGCCAACCGCACCAGCATATGGTCTCACAAGGGGTCTGAGGATCTCATCTCGGTACCTAATGGCAGTCAGGCTACCTCTGGCGAGCACATGGAGGGCTGTGCGGCCCCCCAAAGAAATGCCACCCCACACCATGACTGACCCACCGCCAAACCGGTCATGCTGGAGGATGTTGCAAGCAGCAGAACGTTCTCCACGGCATATCCAGACTGTGTCACGTCTGTCACGTGCTCAGTGTGAACCTGCTTTAATCTGTGAAGAGCACAGGGCGCCAGTGGCGAATTTGCCAATGTTGGTGTTCTCTGGAAAATGCCAAACGTCCTGCACGGTGTTGGGCTGTAAGCACAACCCCCACCTGTGGACGTCGGGCCCTCATACCACCCTCATGGAGTCTGTTTCTGACCGTTTGAGCAGACACATGCACATTTGTGGCCTGCTGGAGGTCATTTTGCAGGGCTCTGGCAGTGCTTCTCCTGCTCCTCCTTGCACAAAGGCGGAGGTAGCGGTCCTGCTGCTGGGTTGTTGCCCTCCTACGGCCTCCTCCACATCTCCTGATGTACTGGCCTGTCTCCTGGTAGCGCCTCCATGCTCTGGACACTACGCTGACAGACACAGCAAACATTCTTGCCACAGCTCACATTGATGTGCCATCCTGGATGAGCTGCCCTACCTGAGCCACTTGTGTGGGTTGTAGACTCCGTCTCATGCTACCACTAGAGTGAAAGCACCGCCAGCATTCAAAAGTGACCAAAACATCAGCCAGGAAGCATAGGAACTGAGAAGTGGTCTGTGGTACCCACCTGCAGAACCACTCCTTTATTTGGGGTGTCTTGCTAATTGCCTATAATTTCCACCTGTTGTCTATTCCATTTGCACAACAGCATGTGAAATTTATTGTCAATCGGTGTTGCTTCCTAAGTGGACAGTTTGATTTCACAGAAGTGTGATTGACTTGGAGTTACATTGTGTTGTTTAAGTGTTCCCTTTATTTTTTTGAGCAGTGTATATACACACACACACACTATCACACACACTAACACACTGTCGTTAAAACATTTGGGGTTACTTAGAAATGTTTTTGTCCATTAAAATAACATCAAATTGATCATAAATACAATGTAGACATTGTTAATGTTGTAAATGACTGTTGTAGCTGGAAACGAAGGATTTTTAATGGAATATCTACGTAGGCATACAGAGGCCCATTATCAGCAACCATCACTCCTGTGTTCCAATGGCATGTTGTGTTAGCTAATCCAAGTTTATCATTTTAAAAGGATAATTGATCATTAGAAATCCCTTTTGAAATTACTTTAGCACAGCTGAAAACTGTTGTTCTGATTAAAGAAGCAATAAAACTGGCTTTAGACAGGTTGAGTATGTTAAATAATAAATACCAAATGATTGTGCAAATACAAGATGAACGATAGTTGATCCCTTATAATCAGATCGCCGTGTGACGTTATGCATTGGCCAAAAACTCCATCTCACCCAAACAGCTCTTACAGAAAAGGGTCATTATCATCATTTGCACAATTTCGGTGTTATTTCCCTGTAGCTCAGTTGGTAGAGCATGGTGTTTGCAACGCCAGGGTTGTGGGTTCAATTCCCACGGGTGGCCAGCACAGAAAAAAAATGTTTGAAATGTATGCATTCACTACTGTAAGTCGCTCTGGATAAGAGCGTCTGCTAAATGACTAAAATGTAAATGTAAAAAATGTCATTGTGTGGAATAAAATTAAACAGGAAAAATCACATTTTTTACTACCCTGGGCCTTTAACTACTATCGATATTAACACAAAAATTGTCAAGATGTTCCAACCACCCACTTCTCAAATCACATATCCTTCTATTCCATCATGTCGTTCACAAACGTCTCTGTCATGGAGGTAAACCCATACCTGTTGAGCAGAGCTTTCAGGGACTATTGTGTGGTGTGGATGGGATAGTTTTTATGTTATACCACCAGAATCTTCCATTCATTTTCAAGACATCTTGGTGGAGTGATCCTGCCTCTACACACCACAACACAGTACTATCTCTGGTGTAATTTGATTGGCAGGCTCTCTCTCCCCCATATAGTTATCTGATCTCACTGCAACGAATGCTGTGGTTTGATGGACAGCCAGCAGAGGTAGAGGAAAAATCTAACCACTCTTGACTTTTCCATCTTAATCCCACATGCCCAGAAAGTTTTTATGCTTCTAATATCATGCACTCCAGTAGGATAAACAAGATACAGTACCTTGATATGATTGAGTTCAGAAGATAGAATAATGTGTCTGTCACGCCCTGACCTTGGAGATCCTTTATTCTCTTTTGCTTAGGTCGGGGTGTGACTAGGGTGGGCATTCTAGTTTATTTCTTTCTATGTTGGCCTGGTATGGTTCCCAATCAGAGGCAGCTGTTTATTGTTGTCTCTGATTGGGGATCATATTTAGGCAGCCATTTCCCCACTGTGTTTTGTGGGATCTTGTTTGTGTATAGTTGCCTTGAGCACTGCATAGCTTCACGTTCGTTTTTTTGTTCTTTATTGTTTGTTTTTTTGCCGGTTCACATAATAAAGATGATGAACCCAAACCACGCTGCATTTTGGTCTGATTCTTACAATGTCCGTGACAATGTCAGTCGTCTTAGAAACTGCGAAAGAAGGGATCATTTGTAGACGTCAAACACTGATGTAGAACTTTGATAATTAGGTGCTTCCATGCGGATAAGGATGATACTTGGTTAATGCATTGGCCAGACTGATAGACAGGGATCTTTGAGTACAAAGAACCTGCAGCAACCAGCATAATTAAGCATGTAAGGTCATGAAAAATGATGGTGCAGCAATCTGTTGAGACTGTGAATGCTGCCAATTACCAATCCTCACAAAATGAAGCGCGTAAAACATTCCCTTACATAGGGAGCATGATTATATTCTGTGCTGTAAAATTGCATGCATTAGTGATGTTAATTGTTTATAAGAAGCTTGCAATGGTTGGTGAATAGTTTATGAATATTTGCGAATAATGGGTAAATTCTGTAAAGAATAGTAATTACTATTCACAAAGCAATGAGCTACATTTTATGGACACACAGGAGCACTTACTATATTATTGTTTTGGAATGAATGCTTCATGCAGTGTTGTGGTGTCTCTCGTCAGGATGTGTGATTTGTCCAACTTTTTGTTTTGTTTTATCCCAGCCTCCATCACCCGCTGTAGGCCTTTTACCTCTTGGTAGGCTGTCATCGTAAATAAAAAAATGTTCTTAATTGACTTACCTTAGTTAAATAAAGGTTAAATATATATATATATATTTTTTTTTTTTTTTTAATTAATCAGAAGTATACCATCATTCTCTCAGCAAGCATTGTTATGATAATGTCACAGTCATTGTTTCGAGGTGCATGTGATAATCTACCATAAGAAGTTGTCTACTATCTAAAAATAATGTAGCATGGATTTTCTGGAGTAAATTTTACATTTCGAGTCTGAACTTTGACTTCTGTGGCTACAGTATACAGGTCAGGTATTTCTCTACAACCTTACGACTGGTCTCCATAATTTTCTCCATACATTTTTCATTATGCTAATAATTTTGTATGCAATGAAACTATTGAGGCAAAGCTAAAATTTCATTAGCCTCTCAAAGTGGACTTAATGAATGCCTGTCTTGATTTTGAATGATTTATAACCAAAGTGAGATTGCAGTGCCAAATCCTTTATGAGTTTCTGTAAGCTTCAAAGGCTTATAACTCAAAAGGCTTATAACTCAACATGAAATCTTAAGGGTTTCAAGATGTCAAAACTTCACAATGTCTTTTTCCAACATACTGTAGTTCAATCTTGAAAACTCTCAGAGATGGTTCACCATCAAAGTAAAGACTTCAAAATCAATAAACAGCTTTAGGCTGAACATAAAAATAAGACATGTCATGACCAACACTTTAAGCCCAGAACTGCCCATAAAAAGCATTAACTCATAGTGTATTTAAAAGTCTATATTTGTTTCACTTCGAGGCATCACTTGCATATAGTGCTACAGTGTCTGCTTTATTGATGACAAGAACTGCACTTGATTGATTTATTATAAGATTAATCTTTCATTGATTATATATGCCAATACATTTGTGTCAATGGTAGTAGAACTCCATGAATTGGGATGATTACTGTAGATGGACAATGGCATGGTACTTACGTGTGAGCTAAAAACATCAATACATACAGTTGAAGTCAGAAGTTTACATACACCTTAGCCAAATACATTTAAACTAAGTTTTTCACAATTCCTGACATTTAATCCTAGTAAAAAATCCATGTCTTAGGCCAGTTAGGATCACCACTTTATTTTAAGAATGTGAAATGTCAGAATAATAGTAGAGAGAATGATTTATTTCAGCTTTTATTTCTTTCATCACATTCCCAGTGGGTCACTCAATTAGTATTTGGTAGCATTGCCTTTAAATTATTTAACATGGGTCAAACGTTTCGGGCAGCCTTCCACAAGCTTCCCACAATAGGTTGGGTGAAATTTGGCCCATTCCTCCTGACAGAGCTGGTGTCTCTGAGCCAGGTTTTTAGGCCTCCTTGCTCGCACACGCTTTTTCAGTTCTGCTCACATATTTTCTATAGGATTGAGGTCAGGGCTTTGTGATGGCCACTCCAATACCATGACTTTGTTGTCCTTAAGCCATTTTGCCACAATATTGGAAGTACACTCATGGCCAAAAGTTTTGAGAATGACACAAATATTTATTTTCACAAAGTTTGCTGCTTCAGTGTCTTTAGATATTTTTGTCAGATGTTACTATTGAATACTGAAGTATAATTGCAAGCATTTCATAAGTGTCAAAGGCTTTTTATTGACAACTACATGAAGTTGATGCAAAGAGTCAATATTGGCAGTGTTGACCCTTCTTTTTCAAGACCTCTGCAATCCGCCCTGGCATGCTGTCAATTAACTTCTGGGCCACATCCTGACTGATGGCAGCCCATTCTTGCATAATCAATGCTTGGAGTTTGTCAGAATTTGTGGGTTTTTGTTTGTCCACCCGCCTCTTGAGGACTGACCACAAGTTCTCAATGGGATTATGGTCTGGGGATTTTCCTGGCCATGGACCCAAAATATCGATGTTTTGTTCCCCGAGCCACTTTCGCCTTATGGCAAGGTGCTCCATCATGCTGGAAAAGGCATTGTTCATCACCAAACTGTTCCTGAATGGTTGGGATAAGTTGCTCTCGGAGGATGTGTTGGTACCATTCTTTATTCATGGCTGTGTTCTTAGGCAAAATTGTGAGTGAGCACACTCCATTGGTGAAGCAACCCCACACATGAATGGTCTCAGGATGCTTTACTGTTGGCATGACACAGGACTGATGGTAGCGCTCACCTTGTCTTCTCCGGACAAGCTTTTTTCCGGATGCCCCAAACAATCGGAAAGGGGATTCATCAGAGAAGATGACTTTACCCCAGGGCACAGCAGTCCAATCCCTATACCTTTTGCAGAATATCAGTCTGTTCCTGATGTTTTTCCTAGAGAGAAGTGGCTTCTTCGCTGCCCTTCTTGACACCATGCCATCCTCCTAAATTCTTCGCCTCACTGTGCGTGCAGATGCACTCACACCTGCCTGCTGCCATTCCTGAGCAAGCTCTGTACTGGTGGTGCTCCGATCCCGCAGCTGAATCAACTTTAGGAGACGGTCCTGGCGCTTGCTGGACTTTCTTGGGCGCCCTGAAGCCTTTTTCACAACAATTGAACCTCTCTCCTTGAAGTTCTTGATGATCCAATAAATGGTGGATTTAGGTGCAATCTTACTGGCAGCAATATCCTTGCCTGTGAAGCCCTTTTTGTGCAAAGCAATGATGACGGCACACGTTTCCTTGCAGGTAACCATGGTTGACAGAGGAAGAACAATGATTCCAAGCACCATCCTCCTTTTGATGCTTCCAGTCTGTTATTCAAACTCAATCAACATGACAGAGTGATCTCCAGCCTTGTCAACACTCACACCTGTGTTAACGAGAGAATCACTGACATGATGTCAGCTGGTCCTTTTGTGGCAGGGCTGAAATGCAGTGGAAAAGTTTTTGGGGGATTCAGTTCATTTGCATGGCAAGGAGGGACTTTGCAATTAATTGCAATTCATCTGACCACTCTTCATAACATTCTGGAGTATATGCAAATTGCCATCATACAAACCGAGGCAGCAGACTTTGTGAAAATTAATATTTGTGTAATTCTCAAAACTTTTGGCCACGATTGTATGCTTGTAGTCATTGTCCGTTTGGAAGACCCATTTGCGACAAAGCTTTCTGACTGATGTCTTGAGATGTTGCTTCAATATATCCACATCATTTTCCTTCGTCTTGATGAAATCTATTTTGTGAAGTGCACCAGTTCCTCCTGCAGCAAAACACCCCCACAACATGATGCTGCCACCCCCATGCTTCACGATTGGGATGGTGTTTTTCGGGTTGCAAGCCTCCCCCTTTTTCCTCCAAACATGACGGTGTTCATTATGGCCAAACAGTTCAATGTTTGTTTCATCAGACCAGAGGAAATGTCTCCAAAAAGTACCATCTTTGTCCCCATATGCAGTTGCAAATCGTAGTCTGGCTTTTTTATGGTGGTTTTGGAGCAGTGGCTTCTTCCTTGCTGAGCGGCCTTTCAGGTTATTTTGATATAGGACTTGTTTTACTGTGGATGTAGCTACTTTTGTACCTGTTTCCTCCAGCATCTTCACAAGGTCCTTTGCTGTTGTTCTGGGATTGATTTGCACTTTTCATCTCTAGGAGACAGAACGCATCTCCTTCCTGAGCGGTATGACGGCTGTGTTAATACGGCTGTGTTAATACTTGCACACTATTGTTTGTACAGATGAATGTGGTACCTTCAGGCATTTGGAAATTGCTCCCAACGATGAACCAGACTTGTGGAGGTCTACAATTTTTTTCTGAGATCTTGGCTGATTTCTTTTGATTTTCCCATGATGTCAAGGAAAGAGGCACTGAGTTTGAAGGTAGGCCTTGAAATACATCCACAGGTACACCGCCAATTGACTCAAATGATGTCAATTAGCCTAACAGAAGCTTCTAAAGCCATGACATCATTTTCTGGAATTTTCCAAGCTGTTTAAAGGCACAGTCAACTTAGTGTATGTAAACTTCTGACCCACTGGAATTGTGATACAGTGAATTATAAGTGAAATAATCTGTCTGTAAACAATTGTTGGAAAAATTACTTGTGTCATGCACAAAGTAGATGTCCTAACCGACTTGCCAAAACTATAGCTTGTTAACAAGACATTTGTGGAGTGGTTGAAAAACAAGTTTTAATGACTCCAACCTAAGTGTATGTAAACCTCTGACTTCAACTGTAGATATCAATACTGCCGTGATGAAAGTTATAGTCCCTTTTCTAATTTACTATCCCAAATAACTAAATCCAAGATACTGTATCAACCCTGTTATTATTATTATTTTTATTATTATCATCATTCATTTGAGTAGGGACAGATGCAATGACATTGAATTTAGATCAGTAATCTGCATTGCACCGTAACATGTTAACTTGCGGTGCCTATCCCTAGACAAAACCAATTTATACACCAATACTGCAACACCACACCTCTTTTAAATCCTTTAATTTCAAATAGAAAGCGTAGATTCAATGTCGATACAGTGAAAGACATCACGCGGCCATATGAATCATTCTGTGGTATGGGGAACAATGTAATCGCAAATCTTTGTAGTTCACCAAATGGAGGCAATCTCTGTACGAGCACTCTGTCACTCATCAGGGGGTTTGATAACTTTAGTGAAGGTTGATTGTGATCAATATGTTTGGACTACAGAGGCAAGTTCAAAAGCTCTGTTATTGCACGTTCAATTGTAGTTCAAGGCACAAAGTGTTTGCTCCTGTACTTTTATGGACTTGTTTTTTTTTCATTTGTTTAAATATTCAAAATTGGAGACATGGTACTGAATGCCGTGAGTGAAGGTTGATTAACAGTTCTGTATAAGATTGACTGACACAATTGAACAGAAGGTCAAGGAAAAATGACATGTTTAAGGTGTCCTTCAGATATCTTACTCTATCCTCAATGGAAAAAAACAAGGAGCCTTCATTTGCATTGTGATTGCAATGACATGGGATGCTTTTCACACACAAAGCAAGATGAGTCCTCTGGCAATTAGCACAGCTGCTGCTGCAAATCAATACTCCTAAATTATAGATTACCTTGTTAATTGATTTTGCTGCAGAGTGTAAGGAGTGTGTCTGGTTACGTTGGATATGTCTAGGACTGCATTAGAGTCTCAGACATGGCTGATGTCCTTGGAATATCTCCTCCATGCTAATCACATGGTGCTGCATGTTTTTTGCTGATCATGTGGTGTCTGGGTCCAGCATGATCCATGGGCATTAGAAGAGGACAACGGAAGATAAGTTGACAATCATGAATCTGTCTTGAGCAACATACAATGTCTCTCTCGACCCCTCTCTTTCTTTGACTACCAGGTTGACCTTAATAGCTTTTTCAAAAGTGAATCCCACCCCTTTGCTTTTGAACGGATGTTGTGTGTCAAATGTTTTGACATGTCAGCTGCTCTCCGCTGCCTCTCTCCCTAGTAATCCGGTTGATTCTCTCCAGGGGCAGATCTGTTCAGCCAGCCATCCCCACAAATCACCTGATGCTCCGTACTCCTCTCACTGCAGAGACCAGCTTTCTGGGCCAAGCCCCAACAGGAAGCATCTCAAGTTTCTCTATCTTTCTAGCCTCGATGAACGAGCCCACGACACAACCTGACCTTTCAGTCAAAAGAGACGTTTGGGGCTTGTACAGCTCACTCTGGTAGATCCTGTCCTGGCACAACCAGTCGGCTCTCACTCAATCCCCTCAACAGTATCATACCACTCATGGCCATGAGGGGTATGGCCTCCGGATTCATAGATTTGTCAAGCATCCATATATACTCAGCTGAATGCACAACCATCATGCTCTGTGTGGTTTCAACTACCATTCAACTACCATGCATGTTCTTCCTTCAAGACGCAAAGTCTGTCCGGCAAGAGGGGGCTTATCCTGTTATTTGTTAATATCCTTTGCTGGAACTACAGACGGGGGATTTGGGGGTGGTCTTGGCACCTCTCCTCAACAAGCTAATGGGAGATGTTTCATCTCACCCCTCATGTGGCGTCAGAGGAGGCTGAAAGCTGTCATTTTCTATTGGGTCATTCCACTGTGCTGCTGGGAGTGCATAAAATCAGCCAGGAAATGGAGCAGAAGTGAGGACAGAGAGTGAAAGAGTCCCCGACTGCCTACTCCAACTGTGATGAGCCCCCTGTTTGTAATAGTGGCCCAGGGACCGATTATCCCATTTTCTACCTTCCCAAAGGGCCTTCCCCCACCCCAAATCAGCATGTCCATGTCCTCAGTAAAGGGGAACTAAATTCACATGGGCTCTGCAGAAGAGTAAAACGCTAACAAAACATACAATTTCCCTGCCCTGAGGGCAGGTTTGAGGAGTTAGCGAGGTAACTGCGGTCAACTCTGAGTTCAACTCAGGATAACCGGTCATAAGAAAGTGACTCACCTTTTAGCCAGGTACATTTTTTTTGGTAACTAATCCTTCAGAACTAACCTACTCCAGGGCAGACTAACTCAGGGTTAACTCCCCCAGTTTAGGCTGGTGGGAGGAGCTATAGGAGGACGGGCTCATTGTAATGGCTTGAATGGAATAAATTAAATGGAGTCAAACATGTGGTTTCCATATATTTGATGTGTTTAATACCGTTCCATAAATTCCATACCAGCTATTATAATGAGCCCGTCCTCCTATAGCTCCTCCCACCAGTCGCCACTGAACTCCACTTACCGTGAATTAAATGACTGAGCCGCGAGTTGAGGACCAACAATGAAATCTGATTCCCTCTCTCTTGCAAAGATTGCATCATCGTCCCCTTCATTTGAGGAAGTGTGTTAAATTTTTTCAACATTTAATAATGACAGAATGTATCTTACATGACATGTTACATGTTTGTATGACTTAATAAATAAAAAATATAGATAGGAGAGTGAAAAAAGGTGCTTGTGCATTGATAAACACATCAAAGCACAGCAAAGATGGCATTAACGATAAAAAATGAAGACTGCACTTCTAAAAGCCTACTTCACACCATAGCCTGCTGAATTTGCAAGATAACTTTTCTTTCATTTTTATTTTGTCACAAATGAAAATGTGTCACGGACTCGCCCGTGGATTGATGTTCCAGCACTGTCTCAATGAAGAGTTTGGCATTCCACTAGCCATGTGCGACATGTACGCACTGTTACAAGCCTGCTAGAGTTAGCGGCAGGCAGACTAACAATATCCACTGTCTAGTACGGATGTGAAATGTAAAGTTAGCTTACGCTGTTAAGCTTTAGAAAACCCAGTGCAGATCTAGTTTTAGGATAGACCTCTGGAGAGCTGCTATGAATGCTACTGTAAGTAGTCTGGCTAATATTTACATTGTCCCCTCAACCGTATTTTTTTAAAACTGCGTTGTTGGTTAGGGATTCGTATGTAAGCATTTCACCGTAAGGTCTACATCTGTTGTATTCGGCGCATGTGACTAATACAATTTGATTTGATAAGTCATAGCGAATGGATAACAACAGTTCTTCTCCAGTTAAATGTGTTATGGCTATTGGATTAATGTTATAACACTGTCATTCTAGTGGTCTTTGTGAGTTTAATCAAATCAAAACATTCTGTTAAATTTATTTTTTTTATTTTTTTTTATTTCACCTTTATTTAACCAGGTAGGCAAGTTGAGAACAAGTTCTCATTTACAATTGCGACCTGGCCAAGATAAAGCAAAGCAGTTCGACAACATACAACAACACAGAGTTACACATGGAGTAAACAACATACAGTCAATAATACAGTAGAAAAAAAAATACTATATACAATGTGAGCAAATGATGTGAGATAAGGGAGGTAAAGGCAAAAAAAATGCCAAATAGAATTGCACTCGTAAACTTCTTGCATAATTGGGTGGTACTAACATAGCACATTTCCAAAAACAAACCAATTGATCTAAAACTTTCATCAAAGCTAAGTTTCTAAAGCTGTGAAGCTGGCACAACTAATGCCCTAGTTTCACTGTTGGCAATATATTTCAGTCAGTTGCACAGTTACTCCTTACATTAGTTTCCCTCCTCTTTATCTTAGCAAGTTGTATTTGACAATTTTCTTCTTTAGAACTAGCATACTGTCAAGTTATTCTCTCTGAAATATTGATAATTTCAAGGGGACACTATGAAAATGAAAACGGGAAGCCCAGTTAAGAGAGTGAGCATTACATACTTGAAAATGTAGCACTCTGTTTGTATCTACATATATTTTGGTTTGAGAAACATCAGGGAGCCCTAACTCAAACCGGTTCAAAATCATTGGGATTCAACACAGCACAACAATTTACCTTGCAACCTGGCCCCGGCCACCTTCCTCTCTGTGAAGTGTATGTGACAGAGATCAGATCAACATTGTTGTTAATGTTCTAATTTACTTCTATTCCAATTATCCCCATCGGGACTTCATGTTAATGAACATGGCCCAGTCCAGTCAATACAGAGATTCTCGCCAGCTCCACGGTTAATTAAAGGAACTCTTTGTACTTAATGAGAAACATGTCCTTCACCCAGTCAGTAAACAAGACAAACACCCAGGATTCTACACAACACACAGAGTCACATGGTTGACCATTCTGAGGATCCTACCACAACAGTAGTGTCACATGGTTGACCATTCCGAGGGTTCTACACAACATTATCACATGGTTGACCATTCCGAGGGTTCTACACAACATTATCACATGGTTGACCTTTTCGAGGGTTCTACACAACATTATCACATGGTTGACCATTCTGAGGGTTCTACACAACATTATCACATGGTTGACCATTCCGAGGGTTCTACACAACATTATCACATGGTTGACCTTTTCGAGGGTTCTACACAACATTATCACATGGTTGACCATTCCGAGGGTTCTACACAACATTATCACATGGTTGACCATTCCGAGGGTTCTACACAACATTATCACATGGTTGACCATTCTGTGGATTCTAAACCACGCTGTTACGTGGTTGACCATTTAAATGGAACTGTAACAAACTTGTATAAAACACACAAACTTGTCAGAAATAACTTGGTCAGTGGATTAGTGTATTGAGAGTAAAATCATAACAAATCACTACAAAATCATAACAAACATAGCAACCAAATAATGATGTAATAAAGAACAAATGAATAATCCTTTCAGAGACAACAGTCCAAAGGACAAGACCACAATGTAAATAAATACATATCCTATTTAAACTCCTGGCCTGAGTTTTGAGTCTTTGAAAGGAAGTCCAAATCCAAGGACTTGCTGTGTTCATACGGTACATCTTGTAAATTTGTAAATACCAGCATACGACTGGGGAAAATCCACTTTTAACTCCCCTCCAACTGGGAATTACTCATGGGAAACTTGTCTGTCATCTCTCAGATCCGACTTCTCTCACGTCACAAACTAACAACAACAAAACATAATTTAGGAAAAATAATCTATTAATATGGTTTTTCAGCACTATAATATGTTTGCAAGCATGAAAGCTGTACTTTTAGTTTATGGTTGATGCAGCTTGTTTGGCATTAGCCAATTTGCGTTCTCAACGAGTTCAAAGCACGGGAACTCACACAACTCATTGCTCCCAGTTTACAAGTAGTGTTTTTCGGAGTTTCCCACTTATGAAGGCAGCATTGATCCAATGGAAAACCCCCCCAAAATACACATAAAGTAATTCCAAAGCATTTCCAGGTATAAAGGATTGCCGAGCTGAGTTGCTTCCCACTAGGCAGCTGTAACACGGTGTCACCTGCGGTAGCTAACGTCGCGACCAGTGTACTGCCGTTGTGTCAAGGTTCTTGCCAACTTGAGGTGCTTCCCACTCTGCAGCTATATCACCATGTCACCGGCAGTAGCTAACATGGCCAATTTTTTTCCCTTCCATGATTTTAGTTCAAGTAGTATACACTATAAATAACTAATATTGATAACCATCTTCATGTCACCTTGATACAGTCTACTTAATGGGTAGAGCATGAATGGCAGCGGGAACAACACTGGAACAGTGCGGCAATAACACTGGAACACAGTGTCATTCCCTCCCACTTGGCAAGCACTGCTGTCCCACAACAGCGTGGGAGCTAGCCTAGTGTAGCCAATATCAGGGTGACAGTCACAGTAAGCAAACGTACTGTATACAATGCATACAAGCAACATTACACCCATCAGTGCTTTTAATAAAAATAATCAATCTTCAATTTTATTAACTGAACATTTGCAATTATTTGTGAAAACTAACACCTAAATACGACTCAGACTCATTCTCTAGCTTCAAAACGCCAAACTCTCGCGGTAGTTCCAACAACACCGCTCAATCAGAACCGTCAAACAAATCACAGAGCACTGATGTTACACCCATCGCTGATTATCCACCCACTTATTTCACCATGCCCACTTCAGACACATTCCAAGAATGCAGTAACAGATCCACAGATGACACAATCTCAATTGCACTGCACACTGCCCTCACCCACCAGGACAAAAGGAATACCTATGTATGCTGTTCTTTGACTACAGCTCAGCGTTCAACACCATAGTCCCCTCCAAGCTCAGGACCCTGGGACAGAACACCTCCCTCTGCAACTGGATCCTGGACTTCCTGACGTGCCACCCGCAGGCGGTGAGAGAAGGCAACAACACATCCTCCATGCTGACCATAAGCTCAGGGGCCTCTCAGGGGTGTGTGCTTAATCCCCTCCTCTACTCCCTGTTCACCCACGACTGCGTGGCCGTGCACGACTCCAACACCATCATCCAGTTTGCTGACAACACAGCGGTGGTAGCAGTGATCACTGAAGGCGATGAGACAGCCTGTAGGGAGGAGGCCAGAGACCTGGCAGTGTGGTGCCAGTACAACAACCTCAACGTCAGAAAGACAAAAGACCTGATTGTGGACGACAGGAAATGGAGGGGCGAGCACACCCCCATCAACAACATGAAAATATTTGGCGTGGGCCCTCAGATCCTTAAAAAGTTTTACAGCTGCACCAATGAGGTCATCTTGACTGACTGCATCACCGCTTGGTACTGCAACTGCATTGCTCCCAACCAATGTTCCCTCTCATATTTTTCAGCACTGAGCAAATTTCAGGTCTGCTGAGTGCAAACTTGAACATTGTGAAAATTCTGTGCAACTTCTGGCATGCGTTTACTGTGAACGCTGAGGCTGTAACCTCTAAGTTACAGTTACAACAGTGGACAAGTAGTCTACTGTGGCTATTTGATCATAATGTAGATCTACCAGACTGGCCTACCATCAAATACAATGGAGAGAATGCATCCCACAACATTTTAACATGGGAATAGCTGCAGCCTATAGTAGCAGCCAATGTGTGGTGTTCAATGTAGGCCTACATTCCATGAGACTTTTGGAAAAAAACATGCAGGACTTGACATTAATCTGTTTATCCACTTGTCCATCAGACAAGGTGACTAAAATTGTGTTGTTTGATGCTAAATAAAATGCATTATTATTCCCATACCATTATTACAGAGAATCAGACAAATTATGCTACCTTCTGCCTATTGGCTACTAAGCTTATTCATGCCTATGTCAAAATACAACAAGGCCGCTTTAAGACAGAAAAACTATTTTGCTCTGACTTGCACACTGGACTCTACCCACACCCTCACATATACTTACACTGACACCCCGACACACACATACACACCCCAACACACACATACACATGTTTGCGTAATCTTTACTTCAATGACTCTATGCTGACATACTGGACTCTATCCACAGACTCACACATACTACATACGCCCACACATACATAACACGTGCACATATGCATACTGATGCCACACACAAACACACACATGCACACCACATATGCTGCAGCGACTGTCATTATCTATCCTGTTGCCTAGTCACTTTACCCCTACATGCTGTATACAGTGCCTTCGGAAAGTATTCAGACTTTGTCCACATTTTGTTACATTACAGCCTTATTGTAAAATAGATTTTTTTTAAATCCCCAGCAATCTAAAAACAATACCCTATAATGACAAAGCAAAAACAGGTTTTTGGAAATTTTTGCAAATGTATTAGAAATAAAAAACAGAAATACATAATTTACATAAAATTACCCTTCAAAAGTTTGGACACACCTACCCACTCCAGGGTTTTCTTTATTTGTACTATTTTATACATTGTAGAATAATCGTGAAGACATGCTTCGCAGAGTTTAAGTAACAGACACATCTCAACATCAACTGTTCAGAGGAGACTACGTGAATCAGGTCTTCGAATTACTGGTCGAATTACTGCAAAGAAACCACTAGTAAAGGTCACCAATAAGAAGAAGAGACTTGCATTAAATTATTTTTGTTTTATGTATTTTCCAAATGAAATGAGAATTCGACCATAAATCACGAGATTGACTTTAATACCATAATTTACAATTATAGTGTAGATTCAACAGCTGTCTGAGTACACTATCGTAATAGGTTATAAATAATAATCTGTTATTTTAGTCGTGGAACAAGGAAATTGCAGTCGATGAAAAGTATGTATTGGCTGTCCATTCTGAATTCCAGGTTTGCTAGGGATTAATTGGCATTGGAAAGTTTAACATATACTGCTGCTTTTGTGTGTGGCATCTGCAAGCATGAGGTTATTTAATAAGGTGCTTTGTAGGTTAAATGTTTAATTATAGTATTGTGTTCACTGAGGGATTACCTCTGACTCTTTTCATGAGTCAGCATCTCATCCCCAACTAAAATGCAGATTGAGTTCATTTTTGTTAAATTACATGCTAGCCTATTTCTTTTGTGTTCTTTTATAACCACATGTAAACTATGGACTTAAGTGTCTTCAGCTGAGCATCAAGAGTGGCCACACATTTAATTTCCATCAATGCACTGACACATTCCTAAATAAAATAAAACGTGAGCAATCTTGCAGGGCACTGGGACTTGATCTTAAAGTAGCTAGTGTTCTGTGCAGTGTGGCTGTTGGGCCTGACTAGAGATTGGTTTCACTGTTGAGCAGTCCAGAGCAGAGCTGCATCCTGGGGGTATTTTCCTATTTGACTGACACCCCCATCCATCATCTGGTTTATCGTAGTCCAATCCTAAGTGACAGAACTGTGATAGTCCTACAGCTGTCCATTAAGTACAGAATTAGCCTTCAGAACAGTGATAGTGGAAATATTATAGTGGACTGCCACGGAAACACAAACTGATGACCTTTGAAAAAAGCAAATCTTCAGAGTAAGAATCTGTTTTTAGTGGTGCATAGGTTACAGAAGTCTGATATCTTTTAGGGATGAGCAACAATATCCATGACTGTCCGTCCCTCTTCTGGTGAAAAAAGATTTGGTCACCCTTAAGTTGGATATTCCGGATTTTCCATCTGTAGAGTCATACTATCTGTTGATAAGCAACTGCTTGCTAAGGTTATGGTTAGTTTTAGAATAGGGGTTAAGGTTAGGGTTAGGATAAGGGATAGAGTTAGTGGATAGTTGAAATGTTACTGATAGTCTGTAGTTTTATAACAGAAGAAATTGACAGTATATGAAATGAACAGGAAATGCAGCTGATATCTCAAGACAGACAAGGATAAAGGATGTTAAGGGATAACTCTTACTATACGTATGATAGACGAAATGCATAACATTAATATATTTAATGTGCTTTTTGGCAGGATTGCCCAAAAGTTAACATTGTGTTCCCTTGTGAACATGCAGGTTGGCGTTTATTGTCTCAAATCTTGCCCTGGAGGCAGAACTGAACTATTTCTGCTAGATGGGCCATCTGCAAAGTCAAAATTGGCTATATCGTAAATATATAAAGAAAAATTCAATTTTTGGTCTGAATTTAAGCTTATTGTTAGGCAGTGTGGTTAAGTTTATATTTGAAATCAGATCTTATGACCTTGTGGCTGTCTCCAGGGCAATAAATGCCAACCTGCTGTGAACACATGGGCTTGCTGCACAATGGTTTGGGGAAGGTGTGGCAGAAGATAGAAAGAACAATTTTATTTTATTTATTTCACTTGACATCACCCGGTAATAATGTTTTTGTCCTGTTGCAGTAGCAGGCCTGATTGATGATCCAGTGTGATTGTTTTCATCCATCATGTCTTAAGAGGCCAGGTCAGGAGCCAGGCAAGAGGGAACTAAGAAATCACGGGCTAACCCATGATTGAACATTGTGGGGGGAGAAATTGTCAAGCCTCACCTCTCTGTCTGCAGCCTGATTTCATATGGTTGGGGTGATATCTGCTCTTGTGATCAAACTCAAGAGTTTAACAAAAAACCTATACAGAGGGATGAGAAGTGGCTTTCTAATCTTTCCGTATTGTTTGTCTTTGTTTTTCACTCACTGCTTATATATTTGTATATTTTCTAAATCGGCCCCAAGTTCAATTCCAACTGGAGTGGCACCTCAATCATTTGATGGGAACACTGTAAAAAGTGATCATTCTCAGACAAGATGTCAGTGAATCTCTTTCTCCTTAGAGACCCAATCTATGCTGTTTAGTTGGGGAAATATTTTCACAATGATAAACTCACTTAGCAATTTTGTATTTTATATTTACTCAATGTCCTAATTACATCCTAATCCTACTTAAATCAGTCAGTTGTGAGTTAACTGCACTTTAACTTCCAGGTCAGTGCTGAATCAATATTGAATATAATTCACAGCTAATCACTGTCAACATATCATTGATCAAAATGAATGATACAAGATGTCTATGCAATGCTGTATCAGTTTGGACATGCTAAGAATATTCTATTCCAATTTCATGTTAGAAATATGAGTGTGATGGGAAAATTAAACATTTTAACATTGTTGGAAACCCCAATAGAATATATACAACCAGCATAAGACGCACTGAGTTCCCAGTTATGGAAAATGAAATGGGTAATGCAGCGGTGTAGGCCCTGTACCCAAATGTGCTTTGTCACCTGGGACCAAATGGCCCAAAACCCAAAATACTATTTTGGGGGTAATCAGCCCTTCCCTTGTCAAGAGGAAAAAATGTCCCTATCTCTCTCTGTTACAGTATCCAGATAACTGACTACTGGAATGTGTGATAGGATAATACTACTGCAGCCATGTTTGGTATTTATTTGAAACTTCTTCCCTGATGAGAACACTGATGCCATCTATATAGATGTATGATCTATGTGGTAACTGTTATCTGTACAGGGTGAACGCTGAACTACTGTATGCAAGGATTACTTTGTCTTCTCAGGAATGCTGAATTATCTGTGTTGCTCTCTCCATCTCCACAATCTTGACACCTCTGCAAACTGTTGGTCCTGTAGGTATAATGTGATTGGAGGTTAACTCAACAGTAATGCTATTGGTCACCAACTCAGACTTTGAATCCAAGCAGTCAAACAGTTACAAAAGGGACTTAGATTAATTTGCTCCGTTTCTTTTGTTCCTGTCCTTCTCTGGTGAGGTACGTACACTGTCTCTCTCTCTCTCTCTCGCTCTCTCTCTCTCTCTCTCTCGCTCGCTCGCTCGCTCGCTCGCTCTGATCATGGCTAGGTTAATATTGCTAGTAATGCTGTGTATATCTTATAAGTGAATCCATTAATTTTACAATGTAATTAAACATATTTGCTTTTAACATTACATTATCAGTAGTTTCTTGATAGACTATTCCTGTAAATCAACAATAGTCCTGCTTGCACATTGATGAAAAATCTTTATTGAGTCAGATAAACATTTTTATAGACTGTTAATTGCATAGTCTTTTTACAGGTTGCATGCCTCACTACAGTGGTACACTTGTTGTAGTGTGCAGTGGGCCTAAAGCTTCAATCCACTTTTCTGCTTGCTCTACAAAAGCAACAGTTCTATTTTTGGAAGGGCACTTAGCACCCTAGAGTCGATTGACGTACCTCTGCTTCAATCTAAGTTACATAACAAAAACATCCCCATCAAAATTCATCAGTTTAAGCTAGAGATATGTTTTTTTTGCATTGGATGCGTCTCAATCCACCACATCCGCTAGTGTCACACTTTTGCATCTGCAGTGAACGGTGGCAGAGCTAGATAGGTATTTGTCAGACCATGAGACATCCCAAAAATCGGTCTTATCACGAAAACGTTGGTAGCATCCAAATGGTTTGACCTGCAAATTGACCACTCTATGGAAAGGGGAGACTCTCACGAACACAATGGTGTCCTCTGTTCTGCTCTACAAGCATTAGAAGTGTCACGGGCCTCGTCTAAAGGTAACCAGTACCAATTTTAAAATACTGAAATATATATATATATTATTTTTTTTACACACATTTAACCCCTTTTTGGGGGGTAGGCACCAAACTACCTTTATACTTGCCTTCAGTATTTTAAAACCGGTACTGGTTACCTTTAGACGAGGCCCGTGACACTTCTAATGCTTGTAGAGCAGAACAGAGGACACCATTGTGTTTGTGAGAGTCTCCCCTTTCCATAGAGTGGTCAATTTGCAGGTCAAACCATTTGGACGCTACCAACGTTTTCGTGATAAGACAGATTTTCAGGATTTCTCATGGTCTGACAAATACCTATCTAGCTCTGCCACCGTTCACTGCAGATGCAGAAGTGTGACACTAGCGGATATAATATATATATATATATCTTTCCTGGGTTAAGGACAGACACTTTTTTTTGGTCCTTTTTGCATTTATGAATTCATGATTTTCTATGGGTTTTAGTAGTAAAGGCCAAAATCAATATTTTATCAAATATTTTATATATATTTTTCTATAACTAAAGGGGTCCTAAAATTCCAAATCAAATAGCTAAATAATACATAATATGACCACCTTAAAACAATTCCATATGTCAGTTTAGAACCCTGCTCTCCCCCCAACGTCTTAGACTATAAAATTGAATTAGCACACAAAAACAAATGCATAACAGCAAGCTTAGATTATTCAATTTATAATGCACATTTAAACAGGCGTTTAGAACATTACAAAGTTATTGTAACAGAAGGATGGGTTGATAATTACACCATTAAATCAATTGCAATCCATTATATTCTGGATGCAGTGTTATACTGAAGCCCTAGCCAAATAGGGATCTGTCAAATTGTTTGTATACACAAACGATAAGGTTAATTGCACTATTTTCTGCAACAAGGGCATTCCTAACTCATTTTGAGTTATGCTTAGATATTGAGGATGTAGTGTTGCTTTAGCCTTGCTCAATCGATGTAACTTAAAATTGAGTGCTAAAACAAAATGTCAATAATACCAGAAATGAATATATGACTGAAGGACATTGTGTTAAACCATCTCTTTCGACATAATAAAATCTGGGTCATTCCACAAAATGAGTGCATTTTGCATCATTTTGACGTTTTAAGTAGAAATTGTGCACCAATATTCATTTTTAAAAGCCTGTTATATTCAATGAAGTAGCCTTTAATATAGACCACATGGAGAATTCAATAAAAAATATGTATATGAATAAAGATGTCCTTCAGTGCACACTCTGTGAATTCCAGGAAGATTTTAACCCACTTAACCCCAAAATTTCTCCAAGTTTAAAACGAGAGTTCAAGGTTGACCTTAACATGAAGGACAGTTTTTTTTAACCTTAAAGGGAATCAATTATCACATTAAAAAAAATTCTGCAGAAATTACTTTGTCAAAGCAACAAAATAACTAGGGCTTTACAATGATGCCGGTGAAACTATTCATATATATATATATATATATATATATCTATATATCTATATCCTCTATGGGACCCCTTCCCGTTCTCATCCCGGTAATGGGATTGCTTGACAAGATAGCAAAAATCTAATAATTTGAATTTCACAAACAATCAACTATTTTACACCATTTGAAAGATAAACATCTCCTTAATCCAACCACGTAGTCCGATTTCAAAGAGGCTTTACAGCAAAAGCATAAAGTTAGATTATGTTAGGACAGTACATTGACAAAACATTACACACAGCTATTTTCAATGCAAAGACAGGCGTCATCAAAAGCAGAAAACCAGCTAAAATTATGCACTAACCTTTGACAATCTTCATCAGATGACACTCCTAGGACATTATGTTAGACAATACATGCATTTTTTGTTCTATCAAGTTCATATTTATATCCAAAAACAGCATTTTACAATGGCGGTGATGTTCAGAAAATATTTAGCCTCAAACTGCTGGTGAAGCTGCGCTACAATTTACAAAATTACTATTCGAAAACATTGGTAAAATATAATATTGTCATTCAAAGAATTATAGATTAACATCTCGTGAATGCAACCGCATTGCCAGATTTCAAAATAACTTTACTGGGAAATCACACTTTACAATAAACGAGGTACTATGCTCAGAAAAATAGGCTAGGCGATACAGGTTAGCGCCATCTTGGAACCATCTAAAATCAAATATACTATTGTAAATATTCACTTACCTTTTGATTATCTTCATCAGAAGGCACTTCCAGGAATTCCAGGTCCACAACAAATGTAGTTTTGTTCGAAAAAGTTCATAATTTATGTCCATATAGCTCCTTCTTGTTAGCGCGTTCCGAAGGCTTCTCAAAATGTACGAAGCGCGCAGGACTTGTCATCACAAAAGTGCAAAAAAATATTATTTACGTTCGTTCAAACATGTCAAACGTTGTATAGCATAAATCTTTAGGGCATTTTTCAATCAGAACTTCAATAATATTCAAGGCGGACGATTGCATTGTCTTACAAAACGTTTCGGAACGAGAGAGTACCCACGGGCACGCGCATCATAGTAGTAATGGCCCTCCCCCTATGACAAACTTTCCAGGCCTCTCATTCGGTCAGTTTTTACAGGAGAAGACTCAAACCACTTTGTAAAGACTGTTGACATCTAGTGGAAGCCGTAGGAAGTGCTACATGAATCCTAATTTACAGTGTGTTTCATAGGCAAAGGCTTGAAAGTGATTCCACACATCAGATTTCCACTTCCTGTTAGGATTTCTCTCAGGGTTTTGACTGCCATATGAGTTCTGTTATACTCACAGACACCATTCAAACGGTTTTAGAAACTTCAGAGTGTTTTCTATCCAAATCTACTAATAATATGTGTATCCTACGTTCTGAGTTTGAGTAGGAGGCAGTTTAATATGGGCACATATTTTTTCTGCCCCCTAGCCCCAAAATATATTATATATATATATATATATATATATATATATATATATATATATATATATATATATATATATATATATATTATATATATAAATAAATATTTTTTTTTCAAAAGAAACATTGAAGATCTAATAGCTCAATCATAGTGTAAAAGCAGGTGAGCTAATTCTACTCGTTGTAGCCATTTTTCTTGTGTTTTTGGTGGAAAACTGAGTGGGTCGAGCATGTCCGAACATATTTTTGGGGTGAAGCTTGCATTCAATTGCCCCTCCATGTTGCACACAACAAGCTTCCATTTCCCCAGTCACAAGGGGATTCAAGGATGATTTAAGATGAAATCCTCTATCCTGTTACTTTGTTTGGCACATAATAGGCATTTACTATAGTCTTTTTTTTATTTGATCTCGAGATGGGAAAATGTGTTTTTTATTAAGTTGAACATGTGCTCTTTATGACATAATGTAACAATTTGGTGAAATCAACAGTTTTTTTTTCAACAAGTTACACATCTCAAAAGGCACCGAATTGATGGAACGACCCATCTGTAATAGGGCCATGTGAATTCCAACAGGCAACCTCTCTCAGTGTGAAGCTGCAATCAATCATGTTTTGAGAGCATCTCTTGAATTTAATAGCATGGGTTGTGGAGTATCTGGCATAATTAAGGAGCTTGTTTTAGATTAAGCTGTCAGAGACCAAGACATTAGTGACCACCATGGTCAAAATGATCTTATCCGAGACCAGAGGATTGTGTCTCACATACATTTTTGTATTCAGACCAAGCTGAACACGATGGTGAAAGAACAGCTCTTATCCATTGCTTGCTTTGTGAACTAAAAATGTCTCAAATATTTCTAAATCAAATTATATTCATCACATACACAGTTTACAGCAGGTATAAAAGGTGCAGCGAAATGCTTACAGTGCCTTCGGGAAAAAATTCAGACCCCTTGACTTTTTCCACATTTTGCTACGTTACAGCCTTATTCTAAAATGTATTAAATTAAACACTTTCCTGAGCAATCTACACACATTACCCCATAACGACAAAGCGAAAACAGGTTTTTAGATATTTTTGCTAATTTATTCAGAACAAAAACAGAAATACCTTATTTGCATAAATATTCAGACTTGAAATTGAGCTCAAGTGCATTCTGTTTCCATTGATCATCCTTGAGATGTTTCTACAACTTGATTTGAGTCCACCTGTGGTAATTTCAATTGATTGGACATGATTTGGAAAGGCAACCCACCTGTCTATATAAGGTCCCACAGTTGACAGTGAATGTCAAAGCAAAAACCAAGCCATGAGGTTGAAGGAATTGTCCGTAGAGCTCCTAGAAAGCATTGTGTCGAGGCACAGATCTGGGAAAGGCTACCAAAACATTTCTGCAGCAAGGTCCACCACCAAGACTCTCCTAGAGCTGGCTGCCCGGCCAAACTGAGCAATTGGGGGAGAAGCGCCTAGGTCAGGGAGGTGATTATGGGGTATTGTGTGTAGATTGATGAGAAACAAATGTATAATTTAGAATAGGGCTGTAACGTATCAAAATGTGGAAGAAGTAAAGGAGTCTGAATACTTTCTGAATGCACTGTATACATTTTATTGGAACAGTATATTTTGCATTAATTATCTTGTTATTTTTAGTCCCACACTTCAGCTCCACTCAACCTCCCCTACTATCTCTGAACACCATCCAGTTTGTATGTATATTTGCTATATATTTGAAATGTGCTGTGAGTTTTCACAAAAGTTCTGAACCTTTCTATTCTCATAGATTCTACAGATTGTAAATTAAAGATAAAAGAGTTATGTTTTTGATCGATTGACTATGACTTTTTAAATCACACAGCAGTGCTCTCATGGCCATTGTTACTTTTGTCTCTAAAGGTAGGCTACCTTTGTCCCACATTCTGCATTGTATAGGCTAGTTTATTGCTTTTACTATACATTACAGTAATGTTGTTTTGTTATAGTTGTGGTCTGCTTTTTTGTGTTTTGGCCTGTACACACAGCATAGGCCTACAGTATGTAACTGTGTCCTGTTTGTGCAATATTTCTAATTAGTTTTCCACTGGGAGGCAGGGCGTAGGCATGGGTTGGCCTGGCTGTACACAGGCAAACCCACTGGGGATGCAGGCCCTGCCAGACCCACCCAATCAGAAAAAAAAGAACACATTATTACTAAAAAAATGCTCCTCACCACTTGCTAGTTGTGAAGGGCCAGTTTATAATCCCCCTGGCCTTCTATGTCCAGTGGCGGAGGGGTGCCTACTGAAGAGGTTGTCTCAGAGAGGGCTGTGAGATGGTGTGCTAAAAGCCACCATAAGGGAATTTAGGCTGGGTGTTATCTTTTAGTATATTGCCTTTATATGACAGTAATGTAGTTCAAAATTAGTACATTATACAATGATGTGTATCTTACAGCAATATCGATCACTTTTATATTCCTTTATTTTAGCGCCAGTTAAGGTCTTCACCCTTTCTTGCCAGATACACAACCCCCTCTACATTCTCTAATGCTGTGTCTACTGATGATTCAAGCTCCACCACTCAACAAAAGGCCCCACTCCTATTCCACTGCCCCCACTGCAGGCCCTGGCTCCACTCCCCTCTCAGACAGTTCATCTAGAGGTGCGGGGGCAGAGAGGACACCTAGCCTCAACAGAGAAGAGGGATGACAAGATGTAGGGGCACTGAAACAGAGGGAGATTAACCTGAGGACAGATGGCATGAAGCTATTGAAGATTATGTGGAGCCCGTACCACCCAGGTTCACTTGGATGTCCTCTGGATGTCCCCTGGTTGTCCCCTGACACCACCACAATGTTTGAGAGAGGTTGATATTGTAGAAATTGTATTTTATAGTTACCAATAACTTATAGGCACATTCAATGTGTAATAATAGTGGAATTACCTAATTTACATACTTAGGACACTTTGGAGAGGGTGAGGGGACACTTGGAGATGTCCATTGACCGCACCTGACACCCCTTACTAAAATGTCTGCAAAGTTTTAGCTGTTGTGTCTATCAATCCCACTTTTTTTTATACTTTCCTGTTCATGCTGAATTTATTTATTTTATGCATTTTTTTATTTTCTTCTTAAGAGTGGCAGCCAGTGGAGGCTCCTCAGAGGAGGAAGGGGAGGATCATTCTCTTCAGTGAATTTAATTTTAAAAAACTGAAACATTTAAAAGTTATCCTTTTAAGATAAAACTATACAAAAATATTCACATCACAAAATAATTGATTAAAACACGTTGTTTTGCAATGAAGGTCCCCAGTAGCCTCAACATCACTCTGCAGGGTAGCACCATAGTATAGCCGGAGGACAGCTAGCTATTTACATTTTAGTCATTTAGCAGACACTCTTATCCAGAGCGACTTACAGTAGTGAATGCATACATTTCATTTCATGCATTTTTTTTGTACTGGCCCCCCGTGGGAATCGAACCCACAACCCTGGTGTTGCACACACCATGCTGGCATTGCAAACACCATGCTCTACCAACTGAGCCACAGGGAAGAAGCTATCATCCTCCTCTGGGTACATTGACTTCAATACAAAACCTAGGAGCTCGTGGTTCTCACACACTTCCATAGACTTACACAATAATTATGACAACTTCCAGAGGACATCCTCCAACCTATCAGAGCTCTTGCAGCATGAACTGACATGTTGTCCACCAAATCAAAGGATCAGAGAATGAATCTAGTACTGAAAGCATAAGCTACAGTAGCTATCACTGCAGTGCATAAAATTAGGTGAGTAGTTGACTCAAAGAGAAAGACAACAGTTGAACAGTTATTTTAGTTTCTTCAAAAATGAAGGAGGAGCAAGAGAGAGATATATTTCATACTATTTTTCACTTACTTAGCTAGCAAAGACAGCTAGCTGCTTTAGCCTATTCAAATACCCGGCTCAAAAAGAGAGATGCCATGTTAGCTAGCTGGCTATGATTATCCAACACTGGAACTCTTCCAAGTCAAGGTAAGCTTTTGGTTTTACTAATCTATTGCCCCCCGGGCCCACTGGTGTAACTGCTAAACTGATTACACTGTACTGCATGATTGTTGCGGGTTTATTAACACGTTAGTTCTATTAGTTATGTTGACTATGATGCTACTTTAGCTAATATGGTGACAACAATGTAGGCTGTGTGTAGTGGTTATGATATGGAGGTTTGAAGGGTGAGAGGAGGAGAGCATGTAGATGCGAGAAGGAATACAACAAGCTGTTTGTATGTGGCTATTAACCCTTGTGTTGTCTTCAGAGTCAAAAAATGACCCACCACTTGTTTAACAGCAGAGAAAACCACCTAAATTATATTTTTTCAACTTGAAATTTGATTACTTTTCTGACAGTGACCCCAACATTAGAAGAAGTGAAACATTGCCTTTGTTCATATTTCCATGAAAGCTGTACACCACCAGGGTACAAATATCATCTGAGATCCCCAAAGATTGGAAAGCTGCCGCGGTCATCCCCCTCTTCAAAGGGGGAGACACTCTAGACCCAAACTGTTATAGACCTATATCCATGCTACCCTGCCTTTCTAAAGTCATCGAAAGCCAAGTTAACAAACAGATCCCCGACCATTTTGAATCCCACTGTACCTTCTCCACTATGCAATCTGGTTTGCCGAGCTGGTCATGGGTGCACCTCAGCCACGCTCAAGATCTTAAACGATATCCTAACCGTCATCGATAAAAGACAGCTGTCTTCATCGACCTGGCCAAGGCTTTCGACTTTGTCAATCACCCCATTCTTATCGGCAGACTCAATAGCCTTGGTTTCTCAAATGACTGCCTCGCCTGGTTCACCAACTACTTCTCAGATAGAGTTCAGTGTGTCAAATCGGAGGGCCTGTTGGCCGGACCTCTGGCAGTCTCAATGGAGGTGCCACAAATCAAATCAAATCAAATGTATTAAATAGCCCTTCTTACATCAGCTGATATCTCAAAGTGCTGTACAGAAACCCAGCCTAAATCCCCAAACAGCAAGCAATGCAGGTGTAGAAGCACAGGGTTCAATTCTCGGCCGACTCTTTTTCCTGTATATATCAATGATGTCACTCTTGCTGCTGGTGATTCTCTGATCCACCTCTACGCAGACAACACCATTCTGTATACATCTGGCCCTTCTTTGGACATTGTGTTAACAAACCTCCAAACGAGCTTCAATGCCATACAACACTCCTTCTGCGGCCTCCAACTGCTTTTAAATTGTAGTAAAACTAAATACATGCTCTTCAACCGATTGCTGCCCGCACCCGCCCGCCCGACTAGCATCACTACTCTGGACGGTTCTGACTTAGAATATGTGGATAACTACAAATACCTAGTTGTATGGTTAGACTGTAAACTCTCCTTCCAGACTCACATTAAGCATCTCCAATCCAAACTGAAATCTAGAATCGGCTTCCTATTTCGCAACAAAGCATCCTTCACTCATGCGGCCAGACATACCATCGTAAAACTGACTATCCTACCGATCCTTGACTTCGGCAATGTAATTTACAAGATAGCCTCCAACACTCTACTCAGCAAACTGAATGGAATCTATCACATTGCCATCCGTTTTGTCACCAATGCCCCATATACTACCCACCACTGCGACCTAGATGCTCTTGTTGGCTGGCCCTCATTACATATTAGTCACCAAATCCATTTGCTCCGGGTCATCTATAAGTCTTTGCTAGGAAAAGCCCCGCCTTATCTCAGCTCACTGGTCACCATAGCAACAACCACCCGTAGCACACGCTCCAGCAGGTATATTTCACTGGTCACCCCCAAAGCCAACACTTCCTTTGGCTGCCTTTCCTTCCAGTTCTCTGCTGCCAATGACTGGAACAAATTGCAAAAATCACTGAAGCTGGAGTCTTATATCTCCCTCTCTAACTTTAAGCATCAGCTGTCAGAGCAGCTTACCGATCACTGTACCTGTACACAGCCAATCTGTAAATAGCACACCCAACTACCTCATCTTTATATTGTTATGTATCCCCTTGCTCTTTTGCACCCCAGTATCTCTACTTGCACATCATCATCTACACATCTATCACTCCAGTGTTAATGCTAAATTGTAATTATTTTGCCACTATGGCCTATTTATTACATAGAAAAATCTATGTTATTGACTGTACGTTTGTTTATGTGTAACTCTCTGTGTTGTTGTTTTTCTCGCACTGCTTTGCTTTATCTTGGCCAGGTCGCAGTTGTAAATGAGATCTTGTTCTCAACTGGTCTACCTGGTTAAATAAAGGTGAAAAAAAATATTGTCTTATGGTCATTTTTGACCCGGCAGTTATAAAATTATTTACACACCACAAAAACCATAAAGACACACACACACACACACACACACACACACACACACACACACACACACACACACACACACACACACACACACACAATGAGAAATCAAGATTATGTGTGCTACTGATATAACTCAGCCAGCTCCTGAAGAGGAAGATCACCATGGTTGGCACAGTTAGAAAAAACAAGCCTGACCTCCCCCTCAGCACTCCTCGCAACAAGGGGGAGAGAGGCCTTCTCATCAAAGTTTTCCTTCACCCATACCACCACTCTAGTTTCTTACCTCCCAAAGAAGAATAAGAATGTGGTCCTCCTGAGCACACTGCACAAAACGGCTGAGATCAGTGATCGTGAGTACATGAAGCAAGCCATCATCCTGGACTACAACCACAACAAAGGAGGCGGACAACCTGGACAAGGTGAGTGGAACGTACAGCTGCAGGAGGCTGACTGCCCGCTGGCCCCTGGTCATCTTCCATAACATCATTGATGTGTCCTCATACAATTCCTTCGTAATATGGAACAAGATCAACCCTACCTGGATGCCTGATTAGCAGAACAAAAGGAGAGTATTCCTGGAGCAGCTGGGAAAGGCACTTGTAACCCCACACATTCAAAGAAGGGAGTGCCTCCCCCGCACAGCAGCCTCTGCAGCACTTGTGAAAGCTGTTCAGGGGGCTGAATCTTGTCATGATCCACATGAGGCTGCAGCTGAGGCAGGCAAGAGGAGGAGATGACAATTCTGCCCCCCAAAGAAGGACTGTAAAACAAATACTATGTGATGCACATGTGAGAAATACATCTGTAAAGTCCTTGCACACACACTTGCATACTCTCCTACATGTGGTAATTAGAGTTGATTGATTTATGTTCCTCACATTTGTGTTTTGTTTAATATCTATTATGTTATTTTATTCTTATTTATTGTTGTTGTTTATACACCTTGTGGGTGGGGGCAATGGTTAAAAAATGGGAGAAGACTAGTATTTTGTAGTTGAATTCCTCATTGTACAGTATATAAGAATATATCATTATGTTGCCAAACCAAAAAAAGTTCAAGACTGTTATTGTTTCCCTTCAATGTATGTTTACACCTATGCAGAACCTTTAGCAATAATAATAATAATAATAAACCTCTACTTTAGTAAAAAAAACAATTACGACAGGTGTGTCGTAATAAAAACGAATGGTGTCCGCTGATTAAATGCAGTCTTTCAGCATTGTGAAGAGGGAAAACCCAGATATTCACAAAGTTTGTGATGAATGACAGGTTGTTTCTTCATGCAAAATAGATTTGGAGTTTAACATTCAATTAAGCTGCTTTATTTTAAGGGTTTAGTGAAAGCGGGTCATTTGTGACCCTTAGGACAAGGGGACTATACAGAATGTTAAGACTACACAAGGGTTAAAGTGAACTGTTTGCATGTGATCAGGGGTATATTCATTCCACCGATTCTGTTGAAAAACATTTCTTAAACGGAAGCAAAAGGAACAAAACAGGGAGAAAAATACCTGAATTTGTCCAATAGAAACTCTCGTTTGCAACTTTTGGACTATTGATTACACCCTAGATCAGCTAGAAGCGGGCAAGTCCATATTGATTGGGTCACTGTCTTTCCATATATCACTGTCTGTCACTTCAAATCTTTTCTCTCGACCTGTGTGCACCTATGTTGTAAACCTTCATTCATAGGATAGGTTGTAGCAACCTCATGAGGGTATAGGGGAAAATGTTGTGTAATGTAGTAACCTAAACCAATCGATGTTACATTGAACCGGGTGACTGGAATATGAATGAAAGGAAAGGGGGATACCTAGTCAGTTGTACAACTGAATGCACTCAACTGAAATGTGTCTTCCGCATTTAACCCAACCCCTCTCAATCAGAGAGATGCGGGGGGCTGCCGTAATCGACATCCACAGCTTGACAGTCATCCAATATGCTGTAATAGAAATAAGGCCATGCTCATAAAACTGTTTTTTTTTGTCCTCCCTCATCTTAAACTGCATCGATGTACACTGTCGGCATCCTACAAGTACATGTTTTCAAAACATATAATTTGAAATGGATAATGTACCCGTAACGCCCCCAACAAAAAATAACATAACAAGTATAGATGTGGTCACAAAAATGTTTATATATTCAGCACATTCAAAGGAATCACACCTGCAAAGCCTGTTACGCACCTGCATAAATTAAGTCTGAATACCAACTACTGAGAAGTGCGTAGGAAAGGTGTGCGTAGGAAAGGGGGACATTTCCTGCATCTGAATAGGGCCCCTAATGCATCAACTCAAGGTTTTAAAGGAATTACACAGACATGCTTTCCTTATGTTTATATTTTATATGCACTCTTTTAGCAATGTGTGGCTAGGTAGTACCGGAAATAAAGGTAGAGCTAGTACAAAACACAAGCCATTATATTTGAGGTAAGGCCATGAATGAATACCACTTAAAGGGGTAGCTAGATCACTCAATCAATTTAAACATAGATGTTGCCAATCAGTTCTATTCATTTCTGAATGAGGCCTTTCGATTTTTATTAACATGCATTGTACAATCTAGACAACAATTAGCAGAGAATAGGGACTCAAGCGTCACTTGAAACCTTTTTACCTCCTTAAAAACCTTAAATGTTCAGTGTACAGTTACTTAAAATGTATTTGAGCAATAGCAGTTTATACTGCTCAAAGAAGAACTCAAAAGGCGATTGTTTGATAATTGGGTAACACTTTACTTGACATCTAGCACCATAACATGATATGACACTGTAATAACCATGTCATATGTAAGAACAGCTGACATTACTTGTCATAACCTGTTATAATATGGTCATAACACTGTCATGACACATATTTACACCTGTTGTGTTATATATTCTGTAATTTTGTGTAAAAACACACAAAACCTATCACACAAAGCAAAACATTCCATTACACCACAGCCTATGTGTCAACAGTATGTTTATGTATTGTTGTTGAAAAAAGAAAAATGATGACCATGTTAAATTATCAATTGCGTACACATGTCAGACAATCACCTACCACAGTGCTCTGTTGCTGATGCCTGGGAAGAATGCAGGAGCAGATTTCAGGAGCAGGACAAGAAACGTTATGTTTGATGACTAAGGGCATGTAGTTAAATAAATGTTAAATAAAGGTTAAATAAATAAATGAATGTATGTGAATGTATGGGTGTGTTCGTAAATTCAATCTGGAGTACCAGAGAGCGCTCACAGGGCGCTCTGGGTGTTCGTAAATTCAGAGCGTTGTCAGGCAGTCAAACCCCCAAGCTAAATGGCTAAAGTTGGTTAGCTTGCTAGCTACTTCAAGACACAAATGAGAGAACACCTTGCTCTGACAATTTTTCTCACCCTAGCAGAGCTGGTTAGGCTCTTTTCATGTTATCCAGAACGTTGGTGACAGTAACTGTGCTTCTGGCAACAATTGAATTATGCTTTTTTGCCGATGTTTACTGGGTGTTGTATTCAATGGGTGTTGAGTGTTTGTAAACTCAGCAGTTATTCTGCGCTCTGGCACACTCAGACAAGAGTGCTCTGAAATCGGAGAAGATAGCCAAAGTGAATTTACGAACGTACCCTTAAATGATTATGATGGTTATAATACTTCTTGACAGTGTCATAAAGTGTATTTTCTTAGTCCAAGTAAAGTGACATAGGATGGACATAATGTTTCATGACAGTGTTATGTTCTTTAAAATAAGATGGGAAAAAATATGACTAAAGAATTCATTACAACAAAAAAAGATTTATGAGACAAACTTTCAAATAAAATTCAACTTCTTGGAAGGTAAAAAAAATATTTAAATTAATATGGGTTTTGACTCTAACATAGATGTCATAACAGCCATAATATAACGCTATATATGTCACAACAGTTGTAAATATATGGGTAATGACGGTGTTATGACCATGTTATGACAAGTTATGTCAGCTGTTATGACATATTATGACATGGTTATGACCATGTCATAATGTGTTATGACTCTGGGTGTCAAATAAAGTATTGCCGATAATTGTTGTTGGGATTGATCTCGGGTATTCTGCATATGTTCCTTTCAGATATTTTGCCTAGGAAACTTACCCCATTCATCACAAAGATGGCAACCCTCTGCTTTATTCATCAATAAGGATATAAACTCTTGAAATAATAAGTGATTTTTTTTTATTTAACTTATCTCACGGGAAGAGAAAAGGGGGTAGAAATGATCAAATATTAGAGCTCGATAGGCTCACATCATACACAAGAATATTAATTATTATTCATACAAAGTAGCAATATATTAATTAGTATTATATATCAATAATAAACGTGTTTAAAAATTAAATAACATCACAGAAATGGGAAGTTGGACTTAAACTTTTTATTCTCGTGGTATAAAAAAGGTGTGGAATTCTCATGTTTCATAGAGTGTTTAATCAAGGCATGATTTTCACAGTTAAAAAAAAGTGATACAATCAACAGGTCTAAAGAATGTCATTAGCTTAAGGAGAAAAGTTGTGTATCTTATTAATTATTAATTTGTAAGGTGTGTATCTTATTAATTTATTAAGGCCAGTGCTTTTCCAGCATGCTGCCCGTCTGCCCCTGACTTGTTTTTTCAGAGGAGAGAAGAAGTCCAAAACGATCTGTTGGTAGTCTTGCTAGCCATTCCCTGAGGTACCTCTCCCTCACACGCTGGCTGGATGGCTGGCCAGAGAAGCAACCTTCAAAGAGCTAGTGGACTTGTTACAGTCCGATTGAGGGCAGAATAGAAATCGACTTCTCATTAAATCTGTGAGGCTGTAAAAACAGTAGGTCCTTCAGGACTGACCAAGGAAGGACTGCATTTATGGTATGGCTCAACCTTTTGTAATTCCACATGGTCTGCGATCAGAGTGACCATAATTAAATGACACCGTGCCTTATGAATCCACCATACGGGTATATTTCACTCACTTGGCTCTGGATCTGCAAGAGCAACTAGAGGACAAAGCATCACTCAGTGTTACAGTCCTTTAGCAGGAAACTTTGTTGCCAGTATTTTAAATTACCTCTGTTCATCGTAGGTGTTTGGGAATCAGGCTGTGCACCATCCAGTTATATGCTCTCTTGGGTGCTTACCCTGCTTGTCTTATCCCAAATTAGCTACTTTCTGTCTATTAGTGTGACAAAAGTACATCATTAAAAGCGGTATCTGTGCTTACAGTGCTTGCTTCCTCTTGATGTGTTTCCAAATCAACCTTTGCATATCAACGTGACATTGGGAAATTCAAAAAAGCTTTTCTGGTCATTTTACTTAGGCTGAATTTTCAGACAAAAAAAAAATCTCCCTATTAACAAAAATATACTGTTATCATTTAAATCACAATATGCTATAAATAAATCTCCTTGGAAGCGTAGAATTGTTCATGCAAAGACAAGTCCAGCCAAGTTGAGGATGATGCTTTAAATATGAAAGTTTGTCAACAATTATTATTATATTATATACATATATTAATTGTGCAGGGAGACACACATTTCCGTTCCCTCATTTCCCCTTCTTCCGTTGACCCTGAAGTGAGAGTGATAAAATGTATTTAGCATATTGATAAATTCCCAGATGC